>NW_027185501.1:770000-1370000 GCF_040183065.1 Periplaneta americana | reverse complement strand
TTGTAGATGGCTTGTGTTCATGTAGATTTTGATTAATGTTTATCGTATTGGTAAATGAGGCGGTGATAAATCAAAATTTCCAATCTGGCAATTGTCTTTATGGCTAAGGGAAACCTGAGTCAGATTAGTCGAACCCATGACCTCTCGAATGCGAGTCCTAAACTCTACCGTCTGAGCCACCTCGCTTGGTTGTGCATAATTATTTATGTAAATAAAAAAATGAATATGAATGTGGTGCATAAATATTATTTTAAGAAGCACAGAAAAAGAATATGTGTAAATTATGAGCGCTGGAACGCCATTTCGTGACATTTTGTAAAATAACTCAGCTCCAGTGAGTTCAACGGTAAAATAGTAATTTTTACTTCATGTGCCGTATTTTTGGTCCAATAAAAATACCCATCTTTGCGACAAAACTTTTAAAATTACTGTTTTGTTCTGTGGACAAAAAGGAATTAGAGTTTTTTAATGTGGATCAAATAAAGTTAAATAATCAAGTTATACAATATTTCGACAGAATATCAGGTTTTCTGTGCGTAAGGATCTATTTTAATATTAACTCTGTCGTCATATCCATTACTTCCATCTAATGAAACTACACTTTTAAATAGTAAAGGAATTATCCAAATCGGTTAAATAGGTTCTGAGATTACTTCATACAAACACATGAACATTCTCGGTATATTAATATTGATAAATATTTATATTTATAAATTCCATCATAGAATACAAATATATCCGTATAAAATAGTCTTAAATGAATATCATTAATTTGTTTGTTTTTCCGTTTGTTGTGTGCAAGGCCGCCTTAAATACTGTAGACGGTGTCATTTGTTTCATTTCATTGTAGCCTATTATTAGTAAAGGCGGCGTTGATAAAACGCATTGTTATTTTAAAACTCGTGTATCTCGTTAAATAGCAGTCCTATCAAACTTTTGCATAGAATACAACTTATTGTAAATAGCTCTTAAAGAAACTTTTCTTATGTAAATTTTTCACGAAAATCGATAATAAGCGAGATATTTAGATTTATTTAATTCAAGCCCCCTTATAACCCTCCTTTTAAATAAAGTATTTTGAATGCCTTATATCCTAAAGTCTAAGTTAGAAGGAACTTAATTTATATTCCAATTTTCATAGAAATCGGTTCAGCCATTATCGCATGAAGAGGTAACAAACATCTAGACAGACAGACATACAAACAAAAATTTCAAAAATACGATTTTGCATCTGAGGATGGTTAATTATACATGTTAACACCAATTATTTTTTGGAAAAGCGAAAATTATCGGAAAAATTTCGGTTACAGATTCAATATTAGTATAGACTTATTATAATATTAACACAGTAAAGAAGTTATAACGTTAATCAGTGAGAATATCTATCTTAAAAGTAGTATTAAAGTCGCCTTAAAATAATAATAATAATAATAATAATAATAATAATAATAATAATAATAATAATAATTAGCCCATGAATGCGACCAGGCGACTGCTACACGTTCCTTAGCACAGATGGACCATCATTCAACCAGTGAGGTATCGGGGTATCGTGTGGTCAGCACGATGTCGCCCCAGCCTTTGTGGCTGGTTTCCGTAACCAGATTTCGCTACCTATCGTAGGTTTCCAAATTCATCACTGTGCTGGGTGGATACCGATCGTATACCCTGGCCGAAATGTCACGAGAAAATTTCTTCTCCGTGAGGACTCGAACCAACGCACATTTCGTAGCGCAAGTCTAGGCATAACGCCTTACATCAGGACTCTGCGGTGAGGGGGTTAGAACAGCATTACAAATTAGTCCTCTTGAATCAAACTGCATTTCCTCCAAATTATTAAATGTGGGATTAAGGAGGAGTTCAGTGCAGAATTTTGCAGAGAATGTGATAAACTGCTCTTTGGAGTCAGATTGGAATTATTTATCTGTCTTTATCGTTAGTGGTAAAATTACCGTTTGCAGTCTAATGCTATTTTTTCGTCTTCCCTGACAATTCAGATTTTTGGATAAAGTACAGTTTGATTCTAGGCGACTGTAATATAGGGTAGGGTGGGGTTAGTTGAATCAATTTAAGCATTTGGCCTACTGCGCACAAACTGTTGCACATACAGGCAGCCATTACCATTGAGAACTTGTACAGATCAGTTGGCCGTGTTGTTCAAGGGTTTTTAAGTAATTACATACATTTTCCAAGCTTCAGGAGAATTTCAAAGACATTTAGGTAAGCGCCATTTGCTTTGTTTTTAATGCCATACAATCTTCAAACGTTAGTAAATAAGGCTTAGTGTTGAAATTATGTAATTATTCCGTATAACCTATCTGTTGTCAAGTAACATACTACTCCATTCGTTCTTTTACGGTACAACTAGCGCATTCTGTTGCGAAACGTAGGAACTACGTGAGTTATACGTAAATCCAAAGGATGGAGTTAGTTGAACCATTTTTACTGGGGCTACTTGAATCCTATGAAAAATATGAAACAATTTACTTTCATTAGTTTTAGATGGTAAGAAAATATAAACGGAAGGAAGCCTATTTACACTGGAAGGAGGAAGATTTACGCCAAGCCATATCCAGTGTTCGTAATGAACAGTTAAGTATTCGTGGGGCTGCAGAAATATTCAAAATTCCATTTAAAACGCGTCCGGAATGCTAGAAAATTTCAAGAAACTGGAATGAGGATTCCTGCAAGAAAGCAAAGCCGCCTAAAGGACACCCAACTTTACTTTCTTTCAACAAGAGAGAGACCTAGTTGAAAGATTGAAATCACTAAGTAACCGTGGGTTTGGCCTCACACTCATTAGTATAAGAAGAACAGTTTACCAATTTGCAATAGTTAATAAGATTCAGGTTCCTTGGAGTGATGGAACGAAGATGACAGGCAAGGACTGGTTTGTCTTTCATTAAGCGGCATATAGACATTTCTCTGAGGAAACCAGAAGGATTGTCAAGAGTGAGGGCTATAGCAATGAACAGAGAGGCTGTTCACAAATTCTATGGATTTCTGAACCAAGTAATAGTTGATTTTGATTTGCAGGGTAGTCTCCACTGCATCGACAACGTGGATGAAAGTGGATTTCCCATAAATAACAAGCCATCAAAAATTATTGGCGAAAAGGGAAAGAAAGAAGTTATCTACTTAACTAATTTAGAAAGGGGTGAAAATTTAACAGTTGTCTCCTGTTGTAGTGCCACCGGGGTGTTTACTTCTCCTTTTGTAATTTTTAAAGGGCAAAGAATGAGAAGAGAATACAAACAAGGAATGCCAAACAAGGAATGTACTTACTGTATGTCCGAAACTGGGTACATAAATGAATATCTTTTCTTGCTCTGGCTTAAACATTTTGTGAAACATCGTGTCTAGGGTAAGAGTTTGCTGATTTTGGATGGCCACATATCCCATCATTCCCTCCAATGTCTTGATTATAGCCTACAAAGCAATATTGAGCTTGTGTGCCTTTCACCTCACACTACCCACATATTGCAACCTCTTGACCGAACAGTTTTCAAATCCCTCAAAATGTTTTATCACCAAGAGGCCACATCATTCGTTCATAACAACCCACCAGCCTCAAAGCCAAATTTGTATTTGGCAAGACTTTCAATGAAGAGTGGAAGAAAGGAGCCACTGTAGCGAATGCAGTAAAAGGATTTGAAACCACCGGAATTTTCCCTTTCGATCACAACAAGATACCAGAACATTAGTATCTACCATCAGAGATATTTTCTTCTGGATCTTGAACTGCTGTCAACAATGGAGACAGTCCACTTCTCGGAACGTCTAATGTTTATCAAAACACCCATCTAAACGAGCCCAGTTCTCAAACGGATGACGAAATACCAATAAAATCATCACTTGCTGAATCAGACTTCTCAATATTACTCCCCACTCCTACCAAAGTAGTAGTAAAGAAAAATGTAAACAGACAAAACAAGCTGCTTCTCATCTGACATCCTCCGAAAATATTGAGAAAACCAGAGCGAAGAGAAAGTTACAATTATAGAAGAGCACACCTGTTAAGGAATCAAGAAACCAATCCACAAAAGGCAAGAACAATGTTTTGACATGTTCTATAATATCTTGTTTATCTTGGAATATACTCGCGTATGAAAACTAGATTTGCTATTTCTTAATAGAAAACACCTCACTGCAATGTAAAATGATGTTCCAATTTTGAAAATGGGAATTCCATAGCTGTAAATTGAGACTGAAGTAAAATTGATTCAAGTAGCCCCACCCTACCCTATAATTTATTATAAGCTTGTTGGAAAACAAAGTATTCACTTTTCTTTTTACTAATGGAAGGTATCTGACTGTTCGCTGTTCATCCAAAGAAAAGCGTAATGCTTTTCAGACATAAAAATTCTGGAGAAGAAAATCTATATTTCAAACAAAAATTTTGTGAAACCGGAAAGGATCAGAAAGCCCAATCATTTGAGTTTATGATGATGATGATGATGATGATGATGATGACGACGACGATGACGACGACAATGTTTATGATGGTTACGGTAGACCACCGCTATGGAGAAACGGTTGGCACGTCCGACCGTGAAAGAGTGGGCCTGTGTTCATTTCCTGGTTGGGACAAGTTACCTGGTTCAAGCAAAAGTTCTAGGTAACTTTTGGCGTTGGACTCATTCCCCTTGTTCTCCATAATCTCTATTTCCCACAGTTCGAGCTTGCACAATCTGCTACGGGCCACCCCCGAACTTGGACCCAGTGGATACGAGGTCATTCGTTGATGGTGATAGTGCTATGCACCGTGGGGTGTGCAGGCCGCTCGTGGGACTGGGAAGAGGGTCCGCAGTGACAGATACACAGACGGACGGACAAACAGACAGACAGACATAGATAGATAGATAGATAGATAGATAGATAGATAGATAGATAGATAGATAGATAGATAGATAGATAGATAGATAGATAGATAGATAGATAGATTCGTTACATATGACACCGCCAGTAATCGGCCAGGGTTCGATTCCCAGCGGGGTCAGAAATTTTCTTGGAGAGATGGCGGTGCACAACTTCTAATCACTAGATTATGCTCCAAAATGCCTGGATTAAATCCTAAATCGCCCTGGAGTGCATATGAAGGGAAGGCATATGTCACTGTTGATAGTGATTCGTCCCTCGACGGGGACGTTAAGCCTGGCGGCCCTTTTGGTGCTATTCGACAGGAGTAGGCTACGTACCGGGACCGGGTTTCCCTTCTCATTTCCTCACCTTCATCATCATCCTCACCCATTCCCTACACTACACTTACACAAACACTTAACATACACTGACTCTAGTACACGACATAACTCTTCATAGATACACATCATGCATAACGTGACCCGTCGAAGTGGTGTGCAATTTGAAAATGGGTCACAGTTCTGCCATCTATCCCAGTATGCGGAACGTGAATCACGCAAAGTGAAGTCGGTAGGCATTAGACACACACATACACATATTCTTACATTTCTTTATAGAATAAAGAATTTGTCCAATTATTACGTTTAACATATAAAATTGCAAATATGAAATATGTACAGAATTAGTACCTTAATAATAACATATTATGCAAGCAATATGTTTACCATTTAATAGTATGAAAATATTTGTAGAGTACTGTGAAATGTGAACAATTCATCTACAGAATAGAAAGTGTGAGACATTAAGTAACTTTTAAATAATGCAGAGCTTTGGTTATGATTCTTAATGTCTTCAGGAAGACTATTGAAAATTTTTATCGCCATGTAACTTACTCTCTTTTGATAGGATGATAAATTTGAGGAAGGCGTATGAAAATCATTCTTCCTGCGGATATTTATATTACATGGCTGAATTAGTTGGACAATTTTCTTTATTATATAAGAGGAAATTTATTAAAGAATATATATATATATATATATATATATATATATATATATTGATTTGTCAAGTTCTGAATCTCAAATTTTTTTCTAATAATCTACAGGATTCTCTAGCCTTTGCTGCAAATATTATTCTAATCGCTCTTTTTTGTAATAAGAATATATATTTAATATCTGCACAATTACCCCAAAATAATATTTCGTAGGACATAATGGAATAAAAATTGGCAAAATAGGGCTTATATTGTTTTTAAGATACTGCTGTTTAGAAATTGTTGTAACGGCCTAATTGCAAAGCATGCTGAGCTAAGTTTGGGGGCTATTTCTTTAATATAATTTTCCGATTTAATGTATTATTAATATGCAAACCAAGAAATTTGGTTGTTGATGTTTCTAGTAGGGATATATTGATAGTTTTGTCTAATATTTCAGAGATTAAATTTTAAGTGATTTTAAATTGAATTATGTTGCTTTTATTAATATTTAATGCCAGTTTATTGATTGTTAACCAATCATAAATTCAAGGAGAATTGTTTTTGTTTCATATTTAAATGTGGCAAAGTTCTTGTCTGTATTTATGATTCTTATGTTATCTGCCAACAGTATAGGATACCCTGTTCCTTTTATTATGGGGTCAAGGTCATTTATAAAAATTAGAAAGAGAAGAGGCCCTAATATATATCCTTGCGGGACCCCTGTATGAACATTTCCCCATGTTGAAGCAGATTTAAAGGAGTTGCTGAATGTGTTGATTTAAAACTTTTTGTTTTCTGTTTAGGAGATATGACTCAAACCACTGATATGCTATGCCTTTAATGCCATAGTTTTCTAATTTTTGTAGTAGAATTTTATGGTTAATACAATCGAAAGCTTTGGAGAGATTACAGAATATCCCTCCTATTTGTAAATTTTTATTAATTACTTCCAGAATTTTATGAGTTAAATTAAACATCGCTTGCTCTGTTGATTTATTCTTTCTGAATCTAAATTGTTCCGGAATGAGAATGTTTTACTTATCAAGATGATATACTCTCTTAGATATAACTTTTTCGAAAACCTTTGAGAAGACTGTTAGAAGAGATATGGGCCTGTAATTTTCTGGTGAGGTTCTATCCCCTTTCTTGAATAAAGGAATAACAACTGAATATTTCAGTTGCTCTGGAAATACACCATTAAACATTGAAGAGTTACATAAACAAGATAGGAGCTTGGTTATTATTTGTTGACTTGCTTTTAATATTTTACTTGTAATTTCATCATATCCCGAGGAATTTTTAGATTTTAATTGCGTTACAATTGAGACTTGGAATCCAAGAGGGGCCCAATATTTAATCATTTTCAAAATGTATTTCTCATGCAAAATAATTAGTAGAAGCTTGTTGCCATGGTTATATTAAAAGACGTAATGGAGATGTACTTACGAAACAAAAAGTAATTAGTCAGAGGCGTTTTGTAGCAACGGAAAACATTTTTTTCAATTTCCGAAAAGTTTGATGAAATGGACTTGGGCCCCTCTTGGATTCCGGGTCTCAATTGTAATTATTTCTCGTGAATTTGTTGGAAAAATTTGAATATTTGGGAACGTTATAGGAACAGATACTTTCAAACAATCGATAACATTATTATTATTATTATTATTATTATTATTATTATTATTATTATTATTACAGTTATTATTATTCTGTGGGATGTTTAGGTTACCAGTTATTGAGAGAAAGTGTTTGTTGAAAATGTTCGCAACTTCTGTTGTATCTGATGTTTTTTCTATTATTTGTTACAAGAGTATAACTTTGTTCTTTACTTCTAAACTTTCCGCTTTCTTTTCTTATTATATTCGAAGTTGTTTTTAATTTAATTATTTGAGTTTGGAATAATTTTCGTTAAAGTAAAGTTCCTTGGCTTTTAAGATTACTTTGTGTAATATTTTAGAGTACTTTTTAAAGTGAGCTATTAATTTGGGGTCATTACTATTTCTACTTTGAATATATAGAGTCCTCTTAGTTTTCAATGAGATTTTTTTGCCTTATGTAAGATGGGTACTCCTGTTATGGCCATGTTCCTGATATGGCCAACCCCTCAAGTGAGTTAGTTAACCAAAAAATCCGTTAATTGCAGCAGCATCCAATGAAAGGGCATCCTGGTATGTCACTTGATCGTTTCCCATCCAATTAGGTTGAGCAATATGACGTCAGTTGCCTGTTTTGCACTTTTCATGTGACCCCTTCTAATTTTTCTCTGGTAAGTCTCCTTTGTTTTATGCATGTTTTGAAAGACTTGTTTCATGAAAACCATAGTACTCCATTCAGTTTTTAATGATTGGTGTTGTCGTTGATGGCGTATCTTTTACGAGTTGTTCATAATCAAACGATTTTCGTGAAAACTTACCTGCTCCTGATATGGCCATATCAAATGCACCATGGCCATATCAAGTTCATTTCACTTTTGTTTTTTCACCTGACAAATTTACATGCCTTATAGCTGGGACCACGCAAAAATTTTGTATTGTAAGAAAAAATGACGTCATAATCACGTGTTTTTTAATCTGAATCGGTAGAAAATACGTTACGTCGTAATGGAAACATTTTTCTTTTTGCAAATGTGCTGGAAATGTTTGGCATTAGTAGACAATACAGTCCATATAACTTATGAATTCGCTTTAGTGGAAGCTTTAGAAATTTTGTTTCAGATATAAAATAATGTCGGTCAACATGAATAAGAGGGGATTATGGGCTGAAGAAGCCATGTCCAAGGCAGTGAGCGGTATAAAGAGTGGAAAGTTCTGAGTTCAAGGCGCAAGTAAAACGTTTTGTGTACGTAAACGTACTTTACGCCGATATTTGGAGAAAGATGGCCCATTAAAGAAGTCAAAATTAGGTGGGAGAACCACCTTGACACCAGAAGAAGAAAACAGCTGTGCCAAAGAATATTCCGTTTGTCTTCTGTAGGTTATCCATTGACTCCTAACATTCTGAGCCCGGGCTGGGTTCAGTCTTTGAGCTTTGCGTCGTGCAACGTCAGGGTTCCTCTTCAAAAAACTGTCGAAACACTTACGACCAGCAGTCCCTTTAAAACGGTTTGTCAGGAGGACGAAGTGAAGGATATGCGACTCTGTGGAGTCTGTGAGAATTTCTACCACGAAGAGTGTGTTGGCCTCACTGCTACTGACAAAGACATTTTTATTTGTCCCAAATGCGATCAGTATCAAAATCTTATTTTTGTCTTGTAAGTACTCTTCTCTTGAATGATTATTCATTTTTGTTTTTTGAAGTTAAATTTTTATGTCAATTTTGTATACAACTTAATTTTTTATGGAGAAACCTGATTTGACTACACTTTTGAATTATAAAAAAAATTATTAAGTATCATGTTTATTCATTTTACACCAAAATTATTTAATTTTAGCACAACTGCGCTATCAAACTGAAAACAATGACGATTTGTAGAACATGGAACAAGGGTGGCCATATCATATGCACATGTTCCTGATATGGGCACTAGGTAGACCTTTGGAATTTGGGACTTTTTGGACAATTAAAGGTATTTTCATTGGGAAAGGAAATTGTTTTTAGAAAGTCCATTAGACTGAGAACGAGTAAGAAAAACGTGAATAATATCAAGGAAAAATTGTTCCGGGACCGGGTATCGATCCCGGGACCCTTCGCTTAGCGCGCGAACGCTCTACCGACTGAGCTACCCCAGGAACCATACACGACACCGTCACAATTTTTCCTTTGTATCCACACGACTGAAGTGAGCTGACAAGACGCCAGAACTCAACTGTGAGTGCACACAATACTCTGCGTGACTTAAATTGTGGCTTTCTGTTAACGTACCTCCAGTAACGAATGTATTATACAAATCTGGCTTTCATGTAGTAGCTCCCTGTAAAGCAGGTTTGAATAATTTCAAGGAAAATTGTTCCGGGGCCGGGTAATTGTCCTTGAAGCGACGATCACGTAATAACGAGCAGTTGACACTTGCAATTAAATGGCATTATTTCACACGAACAGGAGAAATACATTATTAAGGACTGGCTTTATATATTAATATAAAAATATAGAGAAAAAACGCATTATGTTATAATGCAGAAGAACACGGTACATTAATCTTCATGAAGCGAACAAGCTTCCCTCCATTTTCAGAAGAGTGGTGTTTGGTTAGTAGCTCTGTTTTTGGAAGTGGGATAAAGGAATGCAACTTTAACGTGTCAGGTATTTGTTTTGTTTTCCCGTATCTAGCGTTCAGAACTTCACTATGTTTTATGTGTTGTTCCCGAGTAAAAAAATTGAAATAAATGTTATTAATATTTCTTTGAGCCCAGATAAATAATTTTTCAGGCGTAGTGATGAGATCCTGACTTAATTGCAGACTGACCTCCGCCGCACCCATTGGCATCACAGGGACCTTTTGCAGGAGATGTCGCGAAAAAGATGTCATTCAGCGCTAATACCGAAGTCTTCTTTATGGAAACATAGGTTTGCAAATTTTTTATATTGCGCGCTGGTTCCATCGGATAAATAAATTATTTTCTTAAGTTTTGCTATTTCCTTTTTCATTAATTCAATTTGAAAAAGGTGGACAGTGTTTGTGTCATGCTTTAGGCGATACCGCTACAAAGTTCTTGTGTTCCATAACATCACTTCCCTGGCAATATACAACAGAAGCGTGGATCGTGTCCTGCCTATTGTTTCAATGAATCCCTGAACAGAAGCTTTTATCACAATCGCATAATTTTCAGCAAAGTCAC
Organism: Periplaneta americana; assembly: GCF_040183065.1. Lineage (NCBI taxonomy): Eukaryota > Metazoa > Arthropoda > Insecta > Blattodea > Blattidae > Periplaneta > Periplaneta americana. The sequence continues at coordinate 1,359,392 of NW_027185501.1, read as the reverse complement.
CAATTACAATACATTCTCCTGATACCAATTGGTCATTCAGTTCTAAATAAAGATTGCTCTTCAGTTATAAATCTATGAGGCAACGAGGCTAACAGTTTAACAGATAATTTATCTAAGAAATCCTCAACGGATGACTGAAATATTTCCAAGTTTGTAAGGTCAACTGTTACTTAATATTGATTTTGTATATTCTGCGTCAAATATTTCTTGTAGGTATTTAATTGGATGTTAGTTCCTGGACAGGTAGCACATTTCATTAAATAGCAATCTGATGATGGAGGATTACAGACTATTTGCGTTAAACAATCATAATTATTACTGATTACCATAGATGAATTTTATAGTGTAGCAATGTCGGAACCATGAATCATTAGCTCTACATACTCATGGTAAGCACAAACGTAAACAGAATTTGTCCCATAGGCTCCAGGAAGCACGCATTGCCTTGGTCTCAACTGAGCAAATTTTGAAAAACTAACTTTCAAATTAGGACGTTTTCCTTTAAAACAGAGGTAAGTTTCTTTCAGATTGCTTAACATTAATCGTTTCCGTTTATGGATTTTTTTACCGTTTTCCTTCACTATAATATAATTCCTTCTGCCCGGCATTACTCTACTGACATCATCAATTGTAAAACTGTAACACTTTTTCTATAAGAGAAATTTCTAAACTCTTCCCAGATTTCGTATGATGTGTGGCCAAAATTCCCTTTTCCGCGGCTAATTGTTTAGCAACTCTATCATTTGTGTTTACGTTTGAAAATGTTTTTTACTTTTAGAATAAGACCAACTTTCGAAAATTGTAAAAATTTTAACTTTAAATTTCTATCATCAGTAGCATGAAATGAGTCAATCAACTTGTATACTATATTTGAACTGCCATGACTTTTGTGTTCTTCTTCTTCGTCTGAAATAGAATTGCTTTCAATATGAACTACTTTATCTTTAAGTGCACTTTTTATATTTTGTAATTTCTGACGCGGGTAACTTTTTCAAGCCAGTTTCCTGTTCTTAACGGGAGATTCTCTTAATGATATCAAGCTTTCATTGACAATAGATAAGTGGGCCCTTTCCTGAGCTTCTTTTACAGAAACCGTAGTAGCAGACGAGTCTGTATCACTACTTTCTGAACTTTCATGCAATTTGGGTTCAGGAAGATTTTGAGAACTATTCCCCGGTACACACAGTTCACTAGTTACATGCTCAGGGTTAGGAAGTTTTGAAATTCTTGCTAGACATGTATCACACACTTTCAGTTGTGACGATAAAATTACGTTCTCCAACTTCAATTTCACTTACATAGCATTTGTCAGACGGCGCAAGGACTTTCTTTTTTATATTTGTGATTTTTTTTGTTGAATAAATTTAAATACGCATCATACTAATGTCTTTTTCCCTCACTCATGATGCACGGTATTGAATTCACTAAATATTCCGTAAAAACTCGGCTAATGATATTTAAACTGAACAGATTGTTCTCCGTGGATAATACCTAAAGACTGGGGTTTATTAGTTTCTTCATTCCCTTCCTTCTTCCAAGAGAAACGTAAATATGCAGTGTTATAAATAAATCAGTAGGCATCCCACTCCCTTCTACGCCGGGTCACGTAACGTAAAGTTGCTGTGCGGTAAGAAACCAAGTGGCTGCGCCTTACATTTGGAGCGATATATCTCATATAAACATTTATTTCACATACTTGTAAAATAAACCCCACTTCTAAACTTGGGTGGCCATTAGAACAAAGATAATGAAATATGGTAGTATTTTTCATACATTTTTAACATATTGGGTTAACTTATTATTTCCTAAATTAATGTTAAAATCATGTTAAATTTATATTAAACTCAAGATTTTATTCAGTCAATCAATTATCAGTTATCATTGACAGAAAATTCTGTTACATTGAAAAGTACAATTGGTAAAAGTTATCACGAATATTTTCGACCTGCCTAGAGGTCATCTTCAGGTAATATTTTTAGCATACAATATTTAAAAACTAGGTGAGTTTTAAATACATTTGAACACTTATAACCATGTGTGCTTGACATAAATTGGTGAGTAACATACATTAAATGACTTATAGATTAAATCTTCCATAGGTCATTTTGCGATACGAACATTAAAGCACATGCAATGTGTTTGAAACATAAATTCAATTGAATTCGTTTAAAAAAATGTTCAATGTTTTATGATTAAAACTGTTCAGTATGATGTTGGAAGACTATGGAATATTCTCGACCTGTGTAGCGAAATCTTCAGTTGTAATTTAACAAACATTAATTAAAGCTAGGTGAATGTTTAAAGTACATTTAGCACTATAATAACCTTGTGTGCTTAACATAAAATATTGAAGGGACATACATGTTAATTGACGTATAGGTTAAGTCTTCATTGACCATAATTGTGATACAATGTTAATCACATGTGATGTGTTTAAAATATGTAGTCAATCGTTTAAGATTGTTCAGAAAATGTTGACTAAAACAGCTCAGTATGATGTTAAACTATGAAGAAATGTGGAGAATTCTCAGTCTGAGTCGCCGTGATGAGGCGTTTTTCTGAAAAAATTGATAATCGGAAAGCCAGTAAATTTCGAAGAAAATTGAAAGGATTGAAAGATTAAGGCCTTGAGGCTTCAGAATCAATACTCACAAGTGATGACGTGGAGGGTTTCTTGGCGATGAGGCCCACTCATCCCGGCGTTACAAGACAGACTGAGCGGTTAAGTTAAGAGAAAGGTACGGAGGGAGGTGACAGGCTAAACTAGTCAATGAGCTGTTTACTCTGCGATACAGTACAGGGGGTTGTTAGTTAGTTAGTTAGTGGGGTTTAAAAAGGGCGCGTCAGCATCTATGGCTATTTGCGCCCTTATCTAAAATTCTTTACAGAACAGAGACTATACAATAATCAGAATGCTTAAAGAACTAAAAAACGTTGTCACGATTAAAACGAGGTATACAAATGCAGTTTCAACAGGGTGATGCATGAAACATTACAAAAATCTGACCTTAACTAGTATTTAAAAAAAAAAGAGACAAAATAACAATACAAATGCTACCATAAATAAATTATCTGGCGTATTTCTAAAATACTCGGATGTAAAAGGTCCGAATGTCAAGTTTGTTAAAAAACTTATATACTAAATAACAAGTGTAACCTCCGGATGTAAAGGGTCCGGATAATATTTAAAACGGGTCAAAAACTAAATCACCCTGTCAAGTCCAGTACTCGATAAAAATCTCAGGACTGCATTTGTACAATTAAAATCATTTCCAAGAGCGTCACGAAGAGTCGGCCGAATTCCATATTGCCGACGGACACGGTCATACTTTCTACAATGCAATAAAAAATGTTCCACCGTAAGTGGAACATGGCATAGATCACACTCCGGCTGAAGCTCGCCACGTAGCAGATGTCCATGTGTTAGATAACAGTGGCCAATCCTCAACCGGGTGAGTAAAACTTCTTCGTGTCGTGACGCTCTTGTGGACGAATCCCAAACTCGAAGAGTATTCTTTATTCTTCGTAATTTGTTTTCCTCTTGTGCAGACCATTCTCCTTCCCATTGCCACCATATTCTACATTTCAAATAATTTTGTAAGTCTTGCCACCTCTCGCGCCAATATACCAGAGTGCCATTCGTGGCACCATCTTTGGCTGCAGCATCTGCGGCCTCATTCCCACGAATTCCGACATGGCCAGGAATCCACACTACTCCAATCTCACAATCGGAGTTTAGGAGTGTGTGGAACAGCTGCTGAGTTCTTAACACAAGGGGATCCTCTGAATAGAGAGACTGCAAAGACTGAATGGAACTTAAAGAGTCGGAGCAGATTAGATATCTGCCCCGAGGTTCTCGAATTAAAAACAATAAAACTCTGTAAAAAGCATATAATTCTGCAGTAAAAACACTGGTATATTCGCTCAGTTTATATTTAAATATCTGTCCATTTGCAACGAAGGAGCAACCAACACAATCATTTACTCGGGATCCGTCAGTATAAACTAAAGAATAATTTGGATATCGGGATAAAAGTTCACTAAAACGAAGTCTATAAACAAAAGCTGGTGTAAAATTCTTAAAACTTTGGCTCAGGCTTACATCAAACATGGGGCGTCGCATAATCCACGGTGGAGTGGTGGTGTATTCTAGTGTGCGAACGGATGGTAGATCGACGTCGAGCTCAGAGAGCAGTTCACGGAATCTCACACCTGCTGGACGAGGTCTCCGTGGATTTTCACTGTATCGACCGTAAAGAGACGAATGATGGAAAGAGTCGAAAGAATTGTGCTGAGGCTGCGAGCGGAGTTTAACCGCATATGAGCACAACAGGGCATTACGTCGCCGATACAGTGATGGTTCCCCGCTTCACAATACAGGCTCGCTATCCGACTCGTTCGGAAGGCACCTGTAGCGAGTCGTATCCCATGATGATGGATAGTGTCTAAGAAACGTAGCTTAGATTTATTTGCTGAGCCATAGATAAAACAGCCATAATCCAGCTTTGAACGGATAAGAGAACGATATAGACGTAAAAGCACTATGCGGTCTGCACCCCAGCGAACCCCTGACAAAAGGTGTAAAATGTTTAACGATTTTTCACAACGCCTTCTCAAATCACGGATATGCGCCTCCCACGTTAATTTATAATCAAAAATAAGGCCCAAAAACCTCGCAGTGTCTATATTGCAACTCCACTCCATTAAGACGCAGTTCAGGATGTGGATGGAGTCCACGTTGGTTGTAGAAGTGGACACACTGCGTCTTTTGAGTGGAGAATTTAAAGCCATTGCGAAGAGACCACTCCGATAGCACATTGATGACCAGTTGCAATTGTCGACCGATAGATGGGAGGTATCGGGAACTGTAATATAGACTGAAGTCATCAACGTACAAGAGAGAAGATACTCGGTTACCTACACAGTGGGCAATGCCATTGATCGCAATGCAGAAAAGAAGAACACTTAATACAGACCCCTGCGGAACGCCATTTTCTTGGAGATGTTCGTTCGAAAGTGTGGTGCCTACTCGAACTCGGAAATACCGCTCTGCCATGAACTTCGCAATAAACGTTGGCAGACTGCCACGAAGTCCCCAGTCATGCAGGGTTTGCAGAATTCCATAACGCCACGTGGTATCGTAAGCCTTTTCTAGATCAAAGAAGACCGCCACAAGATGTTCGTTCTTGAGGAAAGCATCTCTAATGGCGGTCTCCAGCCGAACAAGATGGTCTGCGGCGGATCTGTGCTTGCGAAAACCACATTGGATGTTAGATAATCGGTTTCCCGATTCGAGTACCCACATCAGGCGTTTGCTTATCATCTTTTCCATAACCTTGCATACACAGCTGGTGAGACAGATTGGCCTGTAATTGCCAGGTAAAGAAGGGTCCTTTCCCGGTTTCTGGACTGGAATTACAATGGCAGAACGCCAAGCAGATGGAAATACACCCTCAGTCCAGATTCTATTGTACATAGACAGAAGAAAGGATTTTCCAGCTGGTGGAAGATGACGAAGCATGCGGTTATGGATGTTATCAGGGCCAGGGGAGGTGTCAGGGGATGTGTCTAGTGCCGCCTCCAGCTCCTCGGATGTGAACGGTGCATTGTAGTCTTCAGTGTTGTCAGATTGAAAATTTAGGTTTCGTTTTTCTGCAGTATCTTTGATTTTCAGAAATTCCGGGTCGTAATTATTTGAGCTGCTTATTTGTGAAAATGTGGTAGCAAATATTTCAGCAATGTCTATTGGACTGGTGGTCGTTACTCCATTGTTTAGAAGACCCGGAATTACAGAACTACGTTTCCCCATTATTCGACGGACTTTGCCCCATATGGTGTTAGCAGGGACGTTGTGTTTCAATGAACTGACGTAATTTGTCCAGGACGTCTTCTTAGCATCGCATACAATGCGACGAGCTTTGGCTCGAAGACGTTTAAACTGGACAAAATATTCTTGGGTCGGATGGCACTCAAATTGGCGTAAAGCACGTTTGCGGTCACGGATTGCATCTCTGCAGGCATTCGTCCACCAGGGAACAGAGAAGCGTTTTGGCCTGCAGGACGACCGGGGGATAGATAATTCCGCTGACTTTATAACCACATTTGAGAAATGGTCTACTACGGAGTCCACATTTTCATGTCCGTTATCATCGAATGATATGGACTCCGAAAATCCGATCCAGTCCGCCTTTTTAAGAACCCAGTCTGGAGATCGAGATTCCGCCGGACGTAAAGCGGACATACGCATTCGAATAGGATAGTGGTCACTACCATGTAGGTCGTGAATCACAGACCATTCGAAATGCGTGGACAAAACTGGGCTACAAATGGAGATATCTATCATGGAGTATGTACCGTAAGCTAAGGAGAGATGTGTTGCTTCCCCTGAATTCAGGGTAACAAGATTTAGACGGGTACATACCTCTGCTATTTTATTTCCTCTGTCATCATCGGAATTTGAGCCCCATGAGTGGCGGGATGCATTAAAATCCCCCACTACCAGATATGGAGCAGGTACCTGCGAGAAAATGTCTTCAATGTCATGCACTGTAAAAGGTGTGTCTGGGGGTATATATACAGAGACTATTGAAAACTGGAAGGAAGGTAGAGTGACTCGAGCGGCTATGCATTGATGTGGGCTGTTGATGTTGATAACAGAGGAAAAGATACTTTGGCGGAATAGGAGAGCACAACCTCCGTTGGCACGAATACCGACAAGGTGTTCGTACCGGTGAACGTATTATCCCGAGATACTTAGGGAGTTTTCGGGCCGAAGGTGTGTCTCCTGGAGACATAAAATAGCAGGGTTTTCATGATAGATCAATTGCTGTAGTTCTGTATATCTGCTGCGTACACCGTTCACATTCCACTGTACAGTATCAGTCATCAAGAGGAGCTATATCATGTTGGTGGCTTAACAGGAGATCTCTTCTTTTCCTTTCTATGGGAAGATGCTTTTGCCTGCGACTGCTTTGTCTTCGACTCCGGCGACTCACTTGCAGTTCGTCGCACTCCTGATCGCGATCTTGATCGAGGACGTGATCGAGAACGTGATCTCGACCTGCCACCCGAACTAGGAGTGCGACGTTCTGGTGTTCTACTAGGCCTACAATCCTTCTCTGCTGTCATAGCAATAATTTTCTTAGGGACGTAAGGCCTGATGTCGAGTCCACAAGTGTCGTCTGACTCAGCAGTCTGAGTAGCGGCGTCTACATATGTCTGGGTTGCGATCTCAATTCGCTTCCCAGGTATGTTTGTAAGAGGTGGCGTTTGTGTGGTGGCATCGATTCCCTCTGTTGCTCTCTGCAGTACAGACGCATAGGACTTTTCAGTTGCATTCTTTTCTTTATCTAAAATACGCTTACGTGCCTCAAAGAAGCTAATATTTTCCCGGACTCGAAGCTCTTGAATCGTCTTTTCCAGCATATACTTTGGGCAGTTTTTCGAATTTGAAGCATGGTCCCCAGAACAATTCACACAGTGCTCGGCGCCAGTACATGGGGAATCCTCATGGTCTGCACCGCCGCACTTTGCACAGATGATATTGTTTGTGCAACGTTTTTGCGTATGTCCGAACCGTTGGCACCTAAAGCACCGCATTGTGTTCGGCACATACGCACGCACAGGGACACGCTCGTACCCAACAAAGATATATTCTGGCAAGAGAGACGTTTCAAACGTCAGAAAGACTGTGCTCAGGGGTTCAGTCCGTCCGTCCCGCTTCCGTATTAAACGGTAAGCCTTGGACACAGACTGTTCCGCCAGCTCTAATTGGATCTCTTCATCTGATAGACCATCTAGAGAATCTGTATGCACAACTCCTCGCGTGGTGTTAAGCGAGGGGTGTCGTTCAACTCTGATGGGGTATGACCCCAGCAACTTTGCTTTCAACAGCGTCTCACTCTGTTTTGCAGATGCAGTCTCAACGAGGAGACTACCGTTGCGGAGTCGAGTTGCATTTCTGACCTTTCCAACGAGTCCATCGAGCGCACGTCTCACGTAGAATGGACTAATGTCTTTCATAGTTTTTTCCGTTCCGTCCAACGTGATACTGATAAACTTTGGAGGCGGCACTTTTACAGTAACTTTCTCAGGGTCCAATTCCATGGGAATTTTCGTCATATGACCACCAGTCGTACTTTCTCCTGTCTTATGTTTCTTATTAGTTTTTTCTGAAGGAGGAGAAGAAGAGTGCGTAGAAGCCATTTTGAAACTGCCCCCCCCTACGGAACCGTCGGCGTCAGCCTGCCACCGGGGGGGCGGAAGAAAAATACACCAAAAAAGTCTTCTCGGTCTGTGCCGGCCGTGGGGACCCCCCCACAGCCCGATCCCAAGCAACCCACTTCACGCAAGTTACCCTTCAAACTGGTCATTACACACCTAATGGCAAGTCTTACACCAGAGGCGTGTCGCAGTTTTATGCCCCTACCACGGGAATAACCGCCCGTGGCTCCCCACTTTACACTGAATACAAGTGCCAGACTACTGCGGCTAACTCCGACCGACCCCCCAAAGCCGGAGCAATCCGAGACCGCACGCAGCTTCAGGGGACTTGTGGTTGATTACACTGCGACACCCATACGTCAGCGGTAACACGTCGGAGCGATATATCCGCCCCGGCGAGCGGAGTCGGTCACCGGGATGTTTAAGTCGCTCCGGGCCCCATTGGGGTTCTACGTGAGTGTACTTGACTACTGGTCCGGGCTCCGCACCTAGACTTGCATATAGGGGCAGTATGAAGGGTCCACTATTGCTTCGTTGCTGGGCGCCCTGTCGGGCCACACAAGTTGGAAGTCGCGCTCGAAACCGTGGGACAGGACCACGGAGATAGGAAAGATCCCCGCTGGTGAGACGGGAGTTATAAACCTAAGAAACTTAACCTAATAATAGATATAAGAATTAGAAGGGGAAGAAGAATAAAGCCTCATCAGGCATTGTTAACAAATCCCGTCATGGTGGCGGACGTGGCAAGAACAAAAACAGCGGGGATGGAGAGGTGAAAATGGTTGTGATGATGTGGTGGGCGTTCCGCATGCAATGGTGGCCGGCGGAGAGAAATAGTGATGAAAAAGAAGAGAGAACGTAGAGGAGTGGTTGGTGATAGGATGAAAAATGGCCGAAAAGAAGAGCACGAGAACCACCATTGCACCCCCCGGTCACCACTTGGAGGAACCCACCTCGACCGGACAGGGGGTTGTGCAAGTTAGGTAAGTAATTGTATATTGTTATTATGAAAAACTCTTCTGCCGTGCTGATAAGATGTGGATTATTTACTGTCTTTAATATTTTCAAAGTTTTATGAATACTATTGAGTTCATGGCCAGAATCAATGAGATGAGTGGCAAATTTTGATTTATTTCTGTTATTAAAGAAATCCGATTTATGTTCTTTGAACCTTGTTTGAAAATGTCATTTTGTCTGGCCTATATATTTCTTATTACAATTTTTACAGTCCAATTAATATATACCACTTTGTGAAAATCTGTTCTTTTTTCTGAATCTATTAGGAATTATATTATTTAATTTATTGTTAGTTCTATATGTGATATTTATATTTTATTTAAAAAAAAAGCTGAAATTTGATTGTTGACTTTTCCAAAATATGTCATAGAATGCCAAGTGGTGACTTTTTTGGATTGTATGGGTTGTAAGGTGGTGAATGTTTTGTTTTCTAATTTCCTGATTCTATTCCGAATATAGTTCTGTATCATGTTCTTGTTAAAACCATTTTCTATAGCAAGTTGTATTATATTATGTTTACGTTCATTGTTATAAGTTGTTTGGTTTAGTGGTGTGTTTATTAAACGGTCAATTAGGTATCTAAATTTACATAACTTGTGGGAGTATGGGTGATTGGATGTCTTGTCTATAGTATAATTGATGGACATCGGTTTTCGATGAAATTTTGAATTGGTTATTTTAATGTTTAAGTCAAGGAAGTTAATGCTTCTATGGGTTTCTTCTTCAAAAGTGAATTTTATGTTTCGGTGTAATATATTGAAAGAGTTAACAATTGATTCAGACGTAGATGTGCTACTGTGTATAATTAACGTGTCATCTACATATCGGGAATAAATTTTGATACTATGTTGTGGTTGTATACTTGGAATGTTTTTATTTTCAAGGTCCTGTAAGAAAATTTCGGCTATAAAGCCTGAAAGGGAGCCACCCATGGCTAAACCTTTTGTTTGTTCATATATTTTATTATTGAAGATAAAGTAATTTTGATGCAAAGAAATATGTAATAAATTTTCTAATTGCTTGACTAAATCTGGGTTAATTTTAAGGTCTAATAATTTTGTGACAATAATCTGAATACTTTCATCTATGGGAATATTCGTGTAAAGACTTTCGGTATCCAGGGATAACATCTTATCATGTTTATTGACTTTTAGTTCATAGGTACATCCTTCCCCCTTGTATTAAAATTTAATTTAAGTCGTTGCCGTGAGTGGCGCCATAATGACACTTCTTCAAGATGGTAGTTGACATTCGTCAGAAGCCATGTGCTGTGAGAACGGGACAGTGGGAAACATTCACAAGAGGTTGAAAAAAGGTGTATGGAGATGCAGCTGTCGATCATAGTACGGTTAGTCGGTGGGCAAGCAGATTATCTTGTGAAAGAGGCCACGCCAATATTCGGGATACTCCTTGCAGTGGAAGACCCTGCACTGCACGAAGTCCTGACATAGTGCAGAGCTTTAACAACATGGCTGTGGCTGACAAACGCGCAACAGTGAAAGAACTGTCACTCCAAGCTGGAATAGAAGAAGCAATTGTGTGCAGAGTATTGAAACAGTTGGGGTTAAAAAAGGTTTGTGCCAGGTGGGTTCCGAGGATGTTAACAGAATCCCACAAAGAAACCAGAAAAACAGTGTGCAGCGAACTTTTGGACCAGTATGAGAATGCTGGAGATGAATTTCTTGCAAGAATTGTGACAGGAGGTGAAACATTGCTCCACGATTTTGATCGGAGATAAAGAGGCAGACAATGGAGTGGCATCATGCAAATTCACCGAAGAAAAGAAACTCAAAACTGCGCCTTTGACAGGAAATGTTATGGCTACTATGATTTTCGATTCAGAAGGACTCTTGCTTATGGACATTATGCCACAAGGAACCACCAATAATTCTGATGCATGTGTGACAACTCTCAAGAAACTTCAAGCTCGACTGAGTCATGATCGACGACATTGGCAGAATGTTCTGCTATTGCATGACAACGCATGGCAACATGTCAGTCATAAGACCACAGACCAGATCAGAAATCTTGGATGGACAACACTGAAACATACGCTTTACAGTCCTGATCTGGCACCATGCGATTACTGTCGCTTTGGTAAACTGAAGGAACGAGATTTGAAGATGATGACTTCCTCGTGCACGCTACTAAAGAGTGGCTCAGACGTTTTGGTCCAGACTTTTATCGTGCAGGTATACAGGCCCTCATTCCAAGGTGGCGTAAGGCAGTTGAAAAGTGCGGGGATTATGTGGAAAAGTGACGTATTGTTCCTGAAGAATGTATCTACATTCTATGAGAATAGCAAAGCTGTAGGATAAAAATGTAATTTTTAAATAAATATTGTGGATTACTTTTGGAGTGATCCTCGTAGCAGTCAATCCCTCGTCCAGCATTGCTTGTAAAATAAACTTCTTTCTAGTCCCAAAATAGATGCATACTGTAGATATCAGGACATGATCATTAGATTGAAAACACGTTTTTACATAATGAAGTAATTTATAATCTTTTATTGTTAGTCATAAAACTGTAAATTTGTGTGTCAGTGATGTACGTCATTTTAATAAGAGTCCAAAAGTAGAAATTAAAATTCTGAGGAGGATGGGCATAAACCCTGGCACAAATACCACCGCACGATTTGTTGCATCAGTGGAAAATAGGGACAAAAATGCCAAAAAAAAAAAAAACATTCAACACCTGAAGTTAAAACAAGGCGGAGGTATTTGAGATGCAGAAAAAAGCTGAAACTGGGCCGACATGAAGTTGCTTAAGGGGTGACATATGATGATGGAGTCTTCTAGACTCTGGAAGATTGTGGATCATTTCCTGTAAATAGTAATTTTAGAATATTTAATTTTTTTAAACATGATATCTCAGCCAAATATGGTTTTACCAAGAAGATATTGGTGTCGTTTTGAAGCATGAAATGCCTCCTGGTGCCTGACAATGAGTAAAATAACAATATAGTTAATAATTTATCTATGGATTTTTTACATGATTTATGTACAAAAAATATTATCATAAGTTACATATATGGTAATATTTAATTAATGTAAATGAAAATAAAAAAAATAGCTCAATGCCAGGCACTAAAGAATAGTTTTAGCTATAAAACAGTGAAAAAACTGTGGCTCTATCTTAAAAACTGCACGAGCTATCATGTTTGAAGTTGTATGTCAAAATTACAAACAAAATAATTTTTATAAACAATTTAGACATAATTTCAAGGGATCTGTTCACTTAATTCTCTTTTAGGTACCATTCTCAATTATATAAAAATTTTACAGAGCAAAATTATGCAAAACAACATATTTTGTATGTAAAGGTGTACATGTACCTCAATAACTCTGGTAACTTGTTTCTAAGGCTTTGTATGTAAACTAAACTTACTACGCGATTGGATAAACGGGATCTATACTTTACTGTCCCTCAATTAACTCTGGAAAAGGCTTTTTCAAAATATATAAAAGCACAATAAATAAATTATATATCTTTTAATAATGAAATATTTATCAACTATTGTCCATTAAACGAAAATATTATCGCTTATTCTACAACCTTTTATAATATTTATCAATATTCTGTATACATACATACATACATACATACATACATACATACATACATACATACATACATACATACATACATTCATACATACATACATACATTTATATGTTCATCCAATCCACCGAGTTAGCCGGCCCGTGTTCGATCCCCGGCGAGATTAGAGATTTTCGTGTAAAATTTCTACTTCGGGACTAGGAGCGATGGCGGTGCACAGCTTCCAGTCACTACACTGTGCACCAATATGGATGCCTGGGTATGAAGAGAAGGCGATAGTGATTCGCCAGTCGGACGAGAACGTTAAGCCAGGCGGCCTCCTTGGTGCTATTCAACAGGAGTAAGCTACGTGCCAGCACCGGGTTTCCCTTCCTCATCATCATCATCACTCATTCCATGCACTATACCAGTGGTCGACAAAGATTACGTCATATAAAATGCAGCCCGCAATGCAGAGCAATGAACAAGTGATGGCTAAGGGGAGGGAGATATGCCTTACCCTTCCGCCCTGCTTGTGTATTAACGTATTGACTTGCGAGTCACGAAATTCCGACCACTTGCATGGACACTTACACATACACTCATTCTAGCACACGACATAACATAACATAGAGAGCAGTGAAATTCCAAGGTAGCATATATACGTCATAATATACTTGCAAGTGTTTAGACTATTATAATCCATGGGAGAGTTGCGTTAAATTGCATTTTAATAATAACGTTATTCAGTTGTGCTGTGGAGTGAACGAGAAACAGGTGCGTTCACAATATATGATTAACTACAGAAAGTTAATGCAAATTCGACATTATACTTATACAGTATACCGGTTAGTTAATTTTCTGTGATTAAAAGGGGTTTTACAGTAGTAATTCTCATTTTAAGTGTACATTATGTTTTAATGATACGTTATTATTATTATTATTATTATTATTATTATTATTATTATTATTATTATTATTATTATTATTATTATTAGAGGATTGGCTTTTATTCTTAGCTTAACTTATTCGTTCATTACACGCACTTAAATCTTACAGCAAAGTGTATTTATTTGCCATAATTACTTTAACCTGGCTCCTGTAGTTACACGCAATCACAGGGGTTTCCTCAAATCGCCTGCCACTTTTTTAATATTTATTTTTACTACTATAAGTGAAAGGTTACAATTTGGTCGTAATTTTATCTAGTTTTTCATAAATTAGTCTGTTTTCGCGATAAAGTTTAAATTGCAATTCACTTGTTGACCTAATTTGGAATTATAAACGTAAAAATGTCTAAGCCCTTACTCAATGTTCCTTATTGTTGGTCATGCCTATCAGCAACGGACCAACTTGCAGAAATACTCTACTTCTATGATGGCCCAAGTTTTGAAGATATTTTTATTGAGGTTTATTGTTCATTGATACATTTCAGGTTCAGCAGGTGTAATAGAAATTGGCAGTACTCTGGATTATGGCGATTTTCATGTTATCGTTCGTATTTTATTTTGCTGCTCAATCGGTGACGGCCGACAATATCTGCAAGACTAGGAAGGCAATTGTGCAAGATTTCGATGTGAATCAGGTATGTCAGTCTAAGAAATAGACTAATTTGAATAAAGGAGTCTTCAAATGCGACTACTTAGAAAAATAAAATAACCTATTCTTCAAAATGTTTCACGTTGTTTACTTAGAATGTAATATAGAAACATTATATTGGAAGTGAAAATAGAAAGACTTTTGGCACTCAGCCTGCCTACAATTCACGATTTTGGCATTTACCACCTGGGTTAAAACGTAATAAATCTATGTGAATTTGAAGTTCATTATTTAATAATTGCAGATAGCTTTAAAGTCTCGGAAGTGGGTGTACATCAACAACGAACAGCTGCTGGCTCACTACGCTTGCCATCCAGACGATATAGGCGACTCTGTCCATGGAGATTCATATGTGCTTAGCAGTTATTTTCGCAACGGGTAAGTCATTCATTACGCAATTGACAATAAAGAAACACCTTACATTATTTCCATATGTTTTTATTTCTATTACAGCGACGAGCGTTACGCATCCTTCTCGGGAAAACTTATCAAGTATGGTGGCCACTTTGTGAACTTTACTTTCCCTGAATACGGTAAGTATTTTCGTAGCGTAGGGAGTGAAGATGGATCACAATTACGCAAGATTTGTGTTGCGAAGGCGAATAATATATTAGACCAGTTTATTGATTCTGTACAGTGCTGTATCATCAAGGTTACAAAATTTTTATTTTTACATACAAGTTAATATTCGTAATCATTAATATTTCGCACAATTGTACGGTACATCTACTATGATGTTCCATGTTTCATATTAAATTTTTATCGAGCCCGAATAAATTATCTTCTTATATACCGACACAGATTTCATAGCTAGTGATTCCAATAAGCTTGACATTTTTCAGAGTTCCATATTCATGGCTTCAAATGGAACCTTATTCACCCTCTTGCTCGTTAATGTAAATCTTTCTATAACAATAATGTGTCCTCCATGTTGTTTCTCAGTACCGAATGGCTAGTTTTGTAGTAAGAAGCTCATTCAAAATATCAAACCATAAGAAAGCAGATGTTTGATGCTCATTTTATGACGAAATTTGTATTGAAGTTATATCATTTTCAATTAGGTATCAATTTTGTGTTATTTTATGTAACTTTCTGCGAAATTAATTACGTGTAGCTATATAAAATGGAACGACAGTAAACATTGTATAATCTCTGCTGAATTGTAATTTTTTTTTAGAAACTTTCTCAGTACAATAGTGATATATTTGCAATATGCAATTAATACAAGACATGCCAATTTTATTCAGAACTAGCTGAAAGCACCCGGTGTTGTCCGAGTTTTCCTTTTTGCTTATATTTTTAATTGAACTGGTTGTTAGACTTTTCGGAAATCTCGAAAACTGAACTGTAGACAACCAAAACGAATTGTCTTTACTAAGCTTTCCTCGTCCATAAAGATGAATCTTTATATAACGTCACGTACATGCATTAATGAACTTCTTAGCCAAATGCCTGTCAGGGTTAACTCAATTTAAGTCAACTGTAGATCAAGCACAGAAAACAAAACATTTTATCATGTTTCTTACGTTCAACTGTCTTTTAAATTAATTAACTTTTTTATGTAATTAAGGCCATCAGACCTTCTCTTCCACACCACCAGAAATATAAATAAAATAATAGAAAAAATCAAGCTAGTAACAAAGTAAATATAACGAAAATATATACAGGCTACAGAGACACTCACTTTAAATGAGTTAGCATTGTTATGAAGTGCAACAAAACAAAAACACACTCTTCGGTTCCTATACACCCACTTAGTGTTCATTCAACGTTCTACAGATCTTATATTTGATCTCTGCCGGTCAGTGACGTTAAATTTCAAGTGACTTATCTTACTTGTGGACGTCAGCGTATAAAAAATCATTACAACTTTTCTTTCATCTTCTTTCCTCTCCACGCAAATGTGACGTTGCACAGAGGCAGAGATAAAATAATTATAAGATGAAAGATCTGTACATTGATCTGAAGCTGTGGTTTCGTAAGAGAAGGGCGAACCGGCAAAATGTACCTGTGGAGATAATCGATGTTCAAAGTCGTCTATTTTACCTCTAAACGGGATTAGGACACGTCTGTACATAATGATAATTACTTTGTACAGTTTCCCTAGAAAAGAATGTGACGATTGAATATTCCTAAGTCTCAGATGTGAGACACTGCGCATGATCGGATACCAGAGCACTGATACACAAGATAACGAATATTGAGTTACTTAAATTCAGGCTATTTGGTTTGTTACTAGCATCCTTCCGAAATTCACTTCGAAAACTGCAAAAAAATATGATAATATTACGTAAATAAAAGATAATTATATACATAAATCGTGTAGTTAAATCGACAATGGACCATCATGACTAGATCGACACTCCGCACAGAAAGGAAAGCTTTCGTGTCGTTTCAACAGCTCAGACAGTAAGACTTCTGCATGTTGTGTAGAACAGTGCGAGTTCGATTCCTAGTCTACACATCGGCTTTTTTTGTCCAAATAACTTTGAAATAGCTAAATAACGTTGAAATAGAGTTTTAAAAAGTCCTCAGATTAAGTGTTAATGATCAGAGACAATACAAAATTACAAGTTATAATATCATAAACGTTAATCTAATGAATGCATTTATACATACACACACATACAATGTAAATACATATATATTAAAAACTAACAATTAAAACGAAATTAAAAATATACAGACAAACTTTTATAAAGGTTTAGAGTCCTTAGGCTAAGTCATTTGTTGAGTAATTATTACAATATTTTATTAGTAGCTTTCCCATATGTGTAAGAAATGCACTCGCACGAAAACAATTTTTGTTAAAAGTGTGGCTTTGGATTATTTCATTCTCAACCCTTCAGTTGATTTTAACTATTTTATCTACGTGTTTGATATGGTGTTTAATTTAATGTGCATTAAATTTTATTCATGGGGCCAGATCTGCTGGCGTTTGGTCGGTGTTCCTGGAAGTACAGCCGCGAGGGGGTTCATCGTTACCAAAATTCAGGGGAAGGTCGAAAATCGCCCAATTCTTGGGCGTCCGCAGATTTCTTCATTGGAAGAGGATGCTGGACTCCTTTCGCACTGCTAACAAAATAAGAGCAGCATCTAACTTTCCCGGTTCTTCACAGACTGTGATCAGCAGGTTGAGGAACCGCGGTATTAGGAGCCGGAGGGCTGCGCAAATGAAAATATTGGGGGAAGCACAAGCTGTCAACCGTCTTGCCTTCACTACTAATCGAGTGGATTTCGATTGGAGAAATGTAATTTTCTCCGACGAAACAACCATCTCGAGTGATTACGAAGGTCATGTCCGTGTCTATCGTGAGGATGGTCTCCGATATGATCAGCGCTATGTGCACCGACGTGAAAGATCGGGGCGCTTTATTTATTTATTTATTTATTTATTTATTTATTTATTTATTTATTTATTTATTTAACCTGGTAGATATAAGGCCATGAGGCCTTCTCTTCCTCTCTACCAGGGGATTACAACTACAATATAAAGAATACAATTACAATTATAATTACAATTAATACTGAATTTACAAATACAATACAAATAAAAGTACTAAAAGAATTAACAGACTAATAAAAGCTAGACAGTTCATTGTAAAAATTAAGAAGAGAGAAATTTTTTTTATTAACTAAGTAAAAATTAAACCTACTCTACGCAGTAAGAAAATGCTTAATAAGTTTGCTTTTCAACGCTACTAAATTCCCACAGTCTCTGATGTCACTGGGCAGGGTATTCCACAAGCGCGAGAGCGAGATTGTGTATGATGATGAATACGATGAAGTCTTATGTGTTGGTATGACTAGTATGAGGCTATTTTGCGTGCGTGTTGGGGGTGGATGTCTTACGATGGACCTGTCGTTATAGAACGCATCGATGGCCGGTTTAATGTGGGAACTTACGAGCACATTCTGGAAAATATATTCCTTCCTTTCGTCCGAGAACGTTTTCCCGAAGGAACATTGCTGTTCCAGCAGGATAACCATCCCGTGCACTATGCTGCAAGCATTCAAAGATGGTTTCAAAGGAGACCCGAGATCGAAATCATTAATTGGCCTGCGAAGTCACCTGATTTGAATGTCATCGAAAATTTATGGGCGGAATTGAAAAAGAGAAGGATAGCCACCTATGCCCACCGACGCCCTCGAAATCGATACGAATTGTGGGATCAAGTTCTTGACACCTGGGAATATCTCGCCGGGGATCAGAACTTATTCCACAATCTCGTGACATTCATGACGGATCGACTTAGAGCTGTAATAGAAGCTGATGGTATGTGGACAACATTTTAAGTTAACAGGTCTCTTTTTGTTTTTTTATGATTTTTGTTTGAGGAAGAATACTTTTAACTTCCAAGTAAGATTTACTTTTTTGACGAGGTTCAGCCCACTTGTAAGACTAAAAAATTGGGCATAAATTATTCCTAATTTTTCGACAAATTAGATAGTCGAGGAACTATGAACAAATTAATTACACTTCAATAAAAAAAGTTTTACCTGGGATAGAACACGAGACGTGTCGGTTATACGGTGGAACCGACACGCTACTATATGAGCTACCGAAACAAGACAGTGACAGCAGCAGTCCAGAATGTAGATCCGATAGTAGGCATTTGCCATTCGGTACAGAGAAGCAATGATATTTTGTGACTCGAGCTATGTTGTGAAATCCTGGCCTTAAATGGCATTCTTCTTCGTGATCCGTATTCTGGTCCTTGTCCTTGTTGTGGTCCTTGTAACAACTCTTGTACTATTTGTCATGGTATGTATCGTTACGTCGATATCGAGTGAACCGCGCTGTACAACTTTAACTTCCGATGACCAAGAGTCGTCTCATTCTTTTTAAGGGTAACTGTACATAAATGACTCATATAAATGTTCACACCACACCGCCATTAAATATATGAAAATGACCCCACACCATTTCATTAATAACTATAAAAATCTCATTTTTAATAACAATAATTTTAACTTACGTTAGTTTTGTAGTTTTCAGTAACATATTCTGTATACATTATACAGCTGCCACTCAGTAAATTATAGAAATGAAGATCTAATTTAAGATATTCTCTCCGTATACTTACAAAATCCCAAAAGGTTTGAGTTTCATATCATCAATATTCTATATCATTAATATGTATAACAGTGACAAATTACTCATATCATGGCATTAACTATAATAATATTTCATTTTTAATGGTGATAATGTCATCAAACCACGTCAAGTTTCGTAGTTTTTAATATCCAGTACACAGCTGTACTCAGAAAATTACACACTACAGAATCAGATCTGTAAATTCTTTAGTAAGTCTTGAAAGTTTTTAATAACTTCTAAAACATCTGCTGCTGTTACGATAATCCGAATAAATTTATTCGGATTATCGTAACAGCAGCAGATGTACATTTATGTATTTATGGGTAATACTGCTCAATTATCAACGTCTAATAGACGAAATATATTATTATAGAGACGTTATAAAAATTACACAAATGAAAATCGACATATTGTTGTCATTATGATGTCACAGAAATTGCTCTGATTTGGTCCAAATATGTCAGCAATTCTGCAGGTCATGGTCTTCGTGTAATATTGCTTATTGTAGTGTGTGTGTTTTGTTTTATTCCGAAAAGCCATTATAGTTCTCAAAACTGACGACAGATGGATTTTGGAAAATAGAAAAATTGACATTTCACTGAAAACTACTATTTTCTGAAAATCTTTGGGTTGCAAGCTTCAAAATGAGGAGTCATTTATTAAAATCCGTTCAGTCTTTTTCCCGTAATTTCCATTACCAGTTCAAATTATATATATATAGATGTAACTTCGTTGGAAAATGTAATAGGGTAAACATTGGTAATTTCGTGGCAGTGGTTATTTCGTGATACTTTTTCTTTGCTCTTTTGTGAACTAACCAGTGGTGTTACGAGATCCAAATTTCCGCCAAGGGATTGCATATGTTGTCCAGTTTCCAGAAACATACAGCTAAGCTTTGTGTGACTATTGTAGCTGCTTCAGTGAGCTCTTATGTTTGGAGAGAGCAAGTTTGCGTCGACTTCTCAGGCGTACAAATTTTGTGGATGTTTGTAATTACATTACAGGCTTATTACTAAAGGTAAGCATATGATATTTGGTACAAAGATTTATTGTATCTTCATGAAATTTTAGGAAATGTTTTTGGAATTTTAGATACATCTGTAGGCGCCATATAGGCTTAGCTTTACCGATAGAAATCTTAGCTGTTTGAGGCGAAATTTTGTTGAGCATTAAGTGTTACAATTTTTAAAATAGTATAAAATGTATTACAATAGGAATTTTAGAAATCTGAAGACAAGATGTGATAACAAAAAAGAAAACGGAGACGCAATGGGTTCAGTGTAGCTTCTGTTTGATTTGTTATCATGCTAAGTGTCAATGATAAGTGCTAGATGACTTACTTGCAAGAATTGTGACAGAAGATGGAACATGGCTCCACCATTTTGGACCGGAGACAGAGCCAGACAATGGAGTGGCATCATGCAAATTCACCAAAGAAATAGAAATTCAAAAGTGCACCTTCGGCAGGAAAAGTTATGGCTACTGTGTTTTTCGATTCAGAAGGACTCTTGTTTGTGGACATCATGCCATACGGAACCACCATTAATTCTGACGGGTATGTTGCAACTCTCAAGAAACTTCCAGTTCGACTGAGTCGTGTTCGACGACATCGGGAGAAGCAGGATGTTCTGCTATTGTACGACAACGTACAGCCATATGTCAGTCACAAGACCACAGACCAGATCAGAAAATTCGGATAGACAACACAGAAACACCCGCCTTACAGTCCTGAACTGGCACTGTGGGATTACCATCTCTTTGGTAAACTGAAGGATCCCTTCGCGGAACGAGGTTAGAAGATGATTCCCTTGTGCACGCTGCTAAAGAGTGGCTCAGACGTGTTGGTCCAGACTTTTACCGTGCTGGTCTACAGGCCCTCGTTCCTAGGTTACGTAAGGCAGTTGAAAGGGACAGGGATTGTGTGGAAAAGTGACATTTTGTTCCTTAAGAATGTATCTACATTCTGTGAAAATAGCAAAGCTGTAGGATAAAAATATAATTATTAAACAAACGTTATGCATCACTTTTGGAGTTACCCTAGTAATATAGGCTATAGTAAAGTCCGTAATAAAAGTGTTCACCCTTTCAGGGCAAAGAAGATCCCTTTTCAATTTCAATTTTTACTTTGATTTCATTCTTATTATGTGTTGATATGTATTTCTATGTTTTCTTGCTATGAATATTAGACGGAATTACTATGTTTGAAGTCTTGTAATAATAAATGAGAATTTCATTTGACTTTAATGAATTTTTCCACAATTATTCTACCTCTCACGAAATTATCAATGCAATATCACGAAATTACCAAGGTTATCACGAAATAACCAACCTTTCAGCTTAAGTTGTAAAAGTGGTTTTTGGCACATATTCAAGAACGTATTCAATCTTTTACGTCTCCAGATTTGTACAGCAAGTTATCGTCTTTTAGATGAAAAAATCGGAATAAGGATATTTTTACACATTTGCATTTTAAATTAGTTTTCATGAAATTATCACGAAATTACCAATGTTTACCCTACTACTTACTTACTTACTGGCTTTCAAGGATCCCGGAGGTTCATTGCCGCCCTTACATAAGTCCGCCATTGGTCCCTATCCTGAGCAAGATTAATCCAGTCTCTATCACCATATCCCACCTCCCTCAAATCCATTTTAATATTATCTTCCCATCTACGTCTCGGCCTCCCTAAAGGTCTTTTTCCCTCCGGCCTCCCAACTAACACTCTTTATGCTTTTCTGGATTCGCCCATACGTGCTACATGCCCTGCCCATCTCAAACGTCTGGATTTAATGTTCCTAATTATGTCAGGTGAAGAATAAAATGCGTGCAGCTCTGCGTTTGTAACTTTCTCCATTCTCCTGTAACTTCATCCCTCTTAGCCCCAAATATTTTCCTAAGAACCTTATTCTCAAACACCCTTAATCTCTGTTCCTCTCTCAAATTGAGAGTCCAAGCTTCACAACCATACAGAACAACCGGTAATATAACTGTTTTATAAATTCTAACTTTCAGATTTTTCGACAGCCGACTAGATGACAAAATCTTCTCAACCGAATAATAACAGGTATTTCCCATGTTTATTCTGCGTTTAATTTCCTCCTGAGCGTCATTTATATTTGTTACTATTGCTCCAAGATATTTGAATTTTTCCACCTCTTCGAAGGATAGAGGAGACAGCCTCCAGATATGGAGGGTAGCTGCGAATATATTGAATAAGCAGTCGTGGACAGCCGATAAGGGGTGGTCCTCCAGCTTGGGGGTTGGGCGAAGGGCTAACAACCCATCACCGTAAAAAACAGCTTGTTACGGATCCTTCAAATAAGCCTCGGAAAATGTAATAGTTGAATTAACTTGGATCTTTGATTAATCAAATAGTTCTGCTAGTAAATATAGGTCTAACGAAATATGGCCTTGAAATTGTTCCCTTTTCTCCTGAAACGTGTATTATAGATTAGTTGGTTACACCCTTATTCCAGGGAGGTCTTCAATAAGTCAGAGTAAATTTCTAGTTATGAATGCTAAAGTCAATCCCAACACTGAATACAACAGTTTAGTTTTTATGGCATGGGCCCCTTTTCCACTGAGCCCCTCAATTAATAATGCATTTTGAATGCCAATACTTTTTATCCTTTCAAAGCCCAATGCTTAGAAGCCTTGTTCAAAGCTTACTATTGGAGAAAGATTTCCATGGATACCATGTTTATAAATAAAAGGCTCATACAATTGTTCACAGCTTATTGTCTCATGTAAGTATCAAAAATAATATTTTTTTGAGCGAGAAATAATTGTTAATTATTGCGGATTAAATGTTTATATGAAGATTGTGTAATATCAAGTAAGTTTAAACTAGAAGAATTCAGTGTGCACAGAGTTGGTATGTAAAGGATATTATATTTTCTTTCCATTAGAATTTTCGTTATAAAATAAAACAAAAGTCAGCTGTATTTTCTCTAAGTTATTAAATGTGAATACAGCAGTGCGTTACGTTACCAACGAAACGAAAGTCTAGCTACTCAAGACGAAAAGCTGCGAATAAAAGGTCTAATATCATCTGTAAGTGAAGGAGCACTTCAACTTGTGCCATTTGCTTATTGCGTATATAGAAAATATTGAGGTGTTGTTATAACTAGGGACCGGATTTTTACGTAATATCAAAGTGTGAAATATGTACATATTTATGTAAGAAAAATAAGCTGAATATGTACCAAAATATGTAAAATCATGAAAATATTTAATATCAGTATCTGGTAGGCATAGGATAGGTAAGAGTCTCCATTTGTGATTTCATAGAGCACCCGACTTTTTTACCGCTCAATTGACACATTACTATTTTTCCATCTGTAGTGAAAGCTTCGTCCATCGCAATCCATGACTTTATTTTTGTCGTTAGGGTTGAAGATACAGGGGCCATTTTAGTTAGTTAAAAGCAATAGATAAACTCACTTGCACTTTATACTGTAAGTGCTAAAACTAGAGAACTGAGTGAAATGAATGACACAACAGCACTACAAGCACTGTTTCGCTTTACTGGATTAGGAGAAAATAAGAGGAGATGTGGGACACATGCATTTTAGCTGCTCTCTGTAAGAAACAAAGTACCTACGAAAACCTCAAACTATAGGCATTTGCAAACTATTGTTTAAAAAGTGACATTTCTGTCGCATTCAGAAGGGTAGGATTATTCCGGCCGAGAACCATACTTTCTAATTGCTCGAAAAATTCCATTTCCGTATAGGTTTACTAAATTTAATGTAAAGAGATCAAGCAATAACCTGAAAAACTATTTTTTTTTTATCTTTCAAAAACTTTCCAGTTTGTTCCTTTACTCCAGCTTCTTTTCAAAAGTCGCGAACTTTATTGCGGCTCATGCCAGACTTGACACGGGTTTTCCCTGGAAGGATTAGGAAGAGGGTGAGTAAGGTTGCAAATTGCATGGGAACGGCTAGTTAAGAAGTGTGCAGAACAATTCTAGTTCGAGACAAATCATGTCGTCCTCGTCCCACTCCACCGCATGAAGGCAACGCTACTTTCTGGGTAATTTTTACAATACAAGGTAGTTGTATAAGAAAGGTTACGTTTTGTTCACTGATATTTACAATGGGCAGTATGGGGTGAGTGCCTCTATTACTTCTTGATACTAAGAACATTATGTTTCGTCCCGAAATATATCGTTTCTTGGATAGGTAAAAGGGCTTTTTAATTGTAAACGTTCCGAGCAGATTTTTTTTTTTTTTTCCTTTTAGAGAAGTAAAAATGAATAAAACCCCTAAATGTGTAGATTTATGTAATACCAAGGCATAATATGTAATGTGGGGTAAATATGTAAATATATGTAGTAATCTATCAAATTTTAATGTATTAATGGTAATTACAAGATTCGCAAAGATTTGTTATTTATATAGGGTCAGGTTGAAAGGAATATAATATGTAATTACATAAAAACCCGGTCCATAGGTATAACCAATTAAGAGATGGAAAGTACGCTCTGCACGTAATTTTCTCAGGCTGCCATGTCGTCATGAAGGGTAGAACACCATGGAATCATCTTAATTTGCGTGAAGCCTCAGACTTCAGTTTCGTAGTGCCCTATCCCGACACTCATAATGGAATTTCCAGCATCAAAGAAGCCGCGGACCCTTGCCCAGACAAAAAACAGAGCAATTGTCAGTGACAAAGATAGCAGAGGCTCGCATGACAGTGGCTGTGAGGCGAGCAGAGGCCTCTTCCAGAGGATGCATCCATTTGCATTCATTGCGCAGTCGATGGAAGAAAAAGAGAAGAAACGCGAACACCTCGTTCAGCGAGCGGGCATCCACCTCCACAAAAGATACCTGCAGCGGGATGCCAGCAAGAACTCTAAGGTACTTCCTGTAGTCCCAGTTGCTTGTCCCAGGATACGATACCTTTCCTGTTGGAGGTTCACGACCTTACAACGGCACTGAATAGCCGTAACAAATTTTAACCCTGCTAACTACAGCAAGCATGCAACCTTGTTCTGCGATGTTGAAGTCGGACATGCGCAGTATGGGTAAAGCTTTGAGGTTTTATTTTTTTTTCTATAAATTCTTCGCAATTAAATTATTTCAAAATCTTATTCGTTAATATGATATCAGTAAATTCCTAGAAAAGTAATGTTGTATGTATATTTCTTCAAACTCTCCTATTAGGGTCTATGAGAAAAACAAAGAAAACGCAGTGTGATGCTGAAAATAACAAACTTATAAATTTTCATGGAAATATCGTTTTCTGCTTCCCTGATACCCATGAAAAGTTATTTTCAGCGACCAGTCGGTCTATATACAAAAATTTCTTCTAAATTATGGAACAGACTTTGTTCAAACTCAGTGTTTACGAATGCATTCAAACGGAGATATTGTATATTAAACATTTTTTTTTTTTGAAGAAAATAAGGAACTTACAATATTCAAGGAAAACAACATAAACGGATATTAATTCGAAATCGACTGTAACAAGCTTCGTAATTATTGTCCGTCCATAAGATAACGTGATAGGCCTAAATGAAATGTATAGACCAGAGTTTCTCAAACTTTTCTGAAGTGGGGACCACTTTTTTAAGTCAGAACAGTTCCGCGGACCACCTTACTCTTGTTCCCTTCGAAAACAAATTTATCATTTTTGTAGCATATTTTAATATCAATGTACTTATATTTTAAAATAGAATTAATTAATTAATTAAAATTAATTAAATTAAATTAAATTAATTTTAAATTCCTATTAATTAATTAAGATAATTTTAATAGAAGAAAATTCATTTTTGTTTCTTTAATAATTCAAGGCTATTAGAGTTTGGATAATCTTTAACTTATTAACTAAAAATAAATAAATAAATAAATAATAAATAAATAAATAAATAAATAAATAAATAAATAAATAAATAAATAAATAAATAAATAAATAAATAAATAAATAAATAAATAAATAAATAAATAAATAAATAAATAAATAAATAAATAAATAAATGTCGGTACTCACATTAATGAGATGGACAAGCCTGCCGATTCTTGCACAGTTGTTCCATATTTGGACGTATGCTGGTAAGCATAAGTCGGAGATCGTCACATACATCGAGTCGATTTTGGTAGCCCACTTTGTTTTTATTAGAGTTAGTGATGAAAACCCTTTCTCACACAGATACGTGGAAGCAAACTAAATTATAATCTCTAAAGCACCATTTCACTTGTGATGCGGTCCAGAAATTAACCATACCTTCCGCTTGGAATTTCATTTTAAGTCCGGTCTCATTCGAGAGTTCAATTAACTGTTCTCTTTCACTCAGTGAAAGTTTGTTAGTTTCAATATCGCAATGAAAGTGATACGAACCCATGAAAATTCGTCACATTTACTTGGAAAATAAGTTTCAAATTGTGAGACCTCAAAGTTGTATTAAGCTAATTGGTGTACGACGTACAGCACGTGACCATTTCAATGTACAGACTAGGTGTCGGCAAAACTATTAAGAAAGTCATCAATACATGAAAAGGTTCGGTCCTCTGTTATGAATTTGGTGGTCCCTGGCTTCATTACAGGGGCGGCGGCAGATGTGTAGGGAAAAGATGGACAGAAACACCACGTTCATACTGCTTTAAATCCCTCTTTTGTTGTGGAGAGTAGAGTGGGAAGTCAGTAGACGGATAGGGTAATAAATTTCATAAAATGTCAGTACTGAGAGAAAAAGTGAAAGCCATGTGTCATTTTCGAACTCTGAGATTTTCAGCTGTAGAGTGATATACAATTCGTTTGAATTTTATTTTTTCTTCTGCCTTTTTTTCAACGACCACAAGGGCAGACCTTGAGGACCACAGGTGGTCCGCGAACCATAGTTTGAGAAACGCTGGTATAGACCGTTTGTCACCGAAATTGTGTGTATCAAAGAAATGATTGATTAGTCTACTTGTGCGTCCAGACAGGATTCAACCTCGTCACGAATTTTAAAAGCATTCCAGCCATTAGTTTATTTGTCAGTAATTCCGAATGTAACGTTACAGCTATTAGAGGTCATAGCCAACACTGAAGAGTTCTGCAGGATCTGCTTAGATTCTGACAGCCACGAATGTTTAATCTCACCATGTCGCAGCAAGGGGACACTCGCTGAAATTCATCTCTCCTGTTTGGAGAGATGGCTAGAAGAATCCAACAGCAGCATGTGCGAGTTGTGTAGACATCAGTACACAACTGTACGGACCTCCAGGTACGCATTGGCTTATTTCCAGATATGAGTTGGAGTGGCAATATCCACACAGTTCCCAGCAGCTCCTATTAATAGGCATAATAGGATGAATGAAAGAGTGAATCTGTAACATCGCCCCTACCATAGGCTATGATGATGATGATCCACATACTGTTCATTACCTTTTGTGGAATTATCTGTTAAAACCAGCGAGTTAGAAGACAGAATCTAACTCGTTGGTTAAAACAGATGTTTTTGTATAGCCTATCTGTTGCCTTTGAACGTGTTTTTGGAGTTAAACTTTCAAATTCCAGGCATTTTAACAAACTTCAGACTCTAGAATACTCACTAGAAACACAATCAAAGGCTGAAGTTTGTTTACAAACAAATATGATTAGTAAATCGACTAGTGGATTATCTAATGATCGATAAATGCACAAACGATATATCGAAACAGGTATACCAACCGTTGAATATACAATCTATGAAAATTCCCTAGATAAATAGCAATTAATTTATTTTCGTCAGAAGAAGCATCTGCCAAAAAAAGAGCGGCTGCCAATGTCGAGTCCCTACCACGCCGTACCGGAGAACTGAGAAATATGTTCCCAAATTGAAGCAGCAGAAAGCCGCCATTTGTTAGGTAGAAAACGCGCGGGATTTCGAAACCTCTATTTGAATACGTGTTGTATTGCGTATCCGAAAGCTAAATGTTTATGTTTACAGGAACAATACTTTCTTTGCGATATACCTTTAATAACGTGTGTCTCCTGTCAGCAGAGTTGCTAGGTTTTCTGCGAGGGAAGTCGGGATATCAGAAGCTAACTTAAGACATTAGATTTATCATCACTTTATCAAAGAGATTTATAATTGTTTTCTGCAAAGTGGTATTCGCGTGCTTTTAATGTAATATTCACCTCCCTGAGAAACACTAAAATACGAAAGACACACAGTACAATGAATACTATAGGCTAACCGTTTTTTCTTTTATTAACCTCGAATATGTTTAACCATTCGCTATTGAATTAACTTTGCAACTTTTATTTTTCGGAACCGGTACTGCAACAGTACATCTGACGATGAGTCCATGTTTAAACATAGTTCACTGCACTACAAAACGCAGCAATTGTATGTGTCTGTTATTAGTGTAAAATAGGTTATCAAAACGCTTTTTTTTTTTGGCACTCAACGCACCTAAAATACACAATGTTGATTACTTGAGAGAACAGCAACTAGGTACCGAAACGGATTAATCAACAATGTGGTAGAACTAGGGGAACTATTATCTTGCGAGTAGAGTTGCGGTAATAATTTTTATATTAATAACTAGCCGTACCCGTGCGCTCCGCTGCACCCGTTAGAAATAAATATAAAGTAATTACATAATTAAAATAGGACATTTGATCCAGGGAACATTCGTGTTTGATAGAAGGATAAATCGTTTAATATGTTACTTAATTTAAATTGCATCCAAATAATTAAAATGCGATCATTTTGGTCCAGAGTCACTCAATTGGTGCAATGACAATTCCTTTAACATGTTTCTTAATTTTTATTACATGCAACCATAGTTTAATGAAGATTGACATCATTTAGATTTAATGTGTATATTTTATTTTACTTGTTATAGGTTTCCATTGAATTATGGTAATAACTTAATTTTAACCCTTGTTTTCTGCGTATTCAGTAAATGGCGCTTGGCCCACTATGGTTCTGAACCCTTCAAATAACTTAAATTATATTATATTATATTATATTATATTATATTATATTATATTATATTATATTATATTATATTATATTATATTATATTATATTATATTATACAGGGTGTTTCAAAAATACGGGGCATAATTTCTGGTATGAATTTCCCACATGTAGACAATCAAAATAGTTCATTACAACATGTGTCCGGAAATGCTTCATTTCCGAGTTATGGAATTCACAACATTGAAATTCATCGGAACGTTTTTCTTTCCGCAGGTCGTTGTCATTACAGAAGATGTTCAAAATGTTCACCTCCTGCTTGAATATAGACCTCACATCGATGTCTCATTGACCTGCGAACACGATCACAAACTCCAGGAGTATTGCGTATGTCCTCAGAACATGCCACAATTCGATTCCGAAGGGATTCCAAATCAGGCACCGGAGACGAACAAACCAATGATTTTAAATGGCCCCACAAGTAGAAATCGAGAGGGTTCAGATCAGATGAGCGTGGAGACCAAGCAATTGGGCCACCTCTACCTATCCATCGATCAGGAAACCTTCGATCCAAGTACCTGGGAGCCGTACGACTGAAGTGTGCAGGAGCGTCATCATGCAAGAAGTGAATGTGTTGACGATTGATCAGTGGAGTGTCTTCTAAAACATGAGGTATGGTGTTTTCCAGGAAGTATGTGTACGCCTGCCCCGTAAATCTCCTCCTGTACTTCTGGAGTTGTAGATCTTGGTCGTCCCCTTCCCAAACCAGGAGAGTTAAATTTTCCATACTCGCACAGACGGTAATGGAGACCTACAAATGTCTTCCGATCGGGACATTGTCGCTGTGGGTACCTCTCCTGGTACAAACGACGAGCCAGCGCAGCATTGCCGTCCGCCTTACCGTACATGAAGTGTATCTCTGCCAGCTCTTGATTTGAATACATGTCGCACAGTCTAACGCCTACACAACATTGAATGTAACCTTCGCCTCGGAATGAACTGACAGAGTGCCATCTTAATGTCTCCTTTGACGGCAACGACCTGCGGAAAGAAAAACGTTCCGGTGAATTTCAATGTTGTGAAGGCCATAACTCGGAAATGAAGCATTTCCGGACACATGTTGTAATGAACTATTTTGATTGTCTACATGTGGGAAATACATACCTGAAATTATGCCCCGTATTTTTGAAACACCCTGTATTATATTATATTATATCATATATCAGAAGGTATTGTAATAACATTACAGCATTATGTCCATCTAGAGAAACTACACTTTCCAGTGGTGAAATAATAATTAATTATACAAATCGGTTAATTTAGTTTCCGATATTACTTCATACAAACACAGAAACATTCTCTGTAGGCTATCTTTCATAGCTTTCGATTGTTGCTGTCCAAGGCCTCTTATAGACGAAGTCATTTGTTTTTTAATTCATTACACGGCAGATATTTTAATTTTAAAACTCATTTATCTCATTAAATATCAGTCCTATCAAAATTTCTAAAGAGTAAAACTTATCGAAAATTATTTTTAAAGAAAGTTTTGTTATGTAATATTTTTCATAAAAATCAATAATAAGCGAGATATTTCGATTTATTTAATTCAGGCCCCCTTATAAGCCCCCTCTTAAATAATGTATTTTGAATGGCATATAGCCTAACATCTAAGTTACAACGAACTTAATTTATATTCCAATTTTCATCGAAATCCGTTCAGCCATTATCGCGTGAAAAGGTAACAAACATACAGACAGACAGACAGACAGACATACAAACAGAAATTTCAAAAATGCGATTTTCGGTTTCAGGGTGATTAATTATATATGTTAGGACCAATTATTTTTGGAAAATCGAAAATTACCAGAAAAATTTCGGCTACAGATTTATTATTAGTATAGATTTATTTTATTTGTGTATAATTATAGCATTTTTGGTTAAGAGCTTCTATATATTCATAAGCCTGTAGGACGGTGAAATAAATTCCTAATACAACTGTGAAGAATAGGCCTCGTGCTGGCTTACCTCACAGACTTACTAAATTTCCGCTGGTTATCTCTATGTTTACAATGTAACCATTTGAGTCAATATATAAATAAAAATATCGGGTAATAGGAAATGCAGACTAACTTGTTTTAATTACGTTCTATGCTATTATCCCTCAAATCGGAATTTTTATCAATCTCGATCCGCTTTGTCGGGATTCAACCAGGCTGTCAGACTTGCATCATTTTCATAGGAACTCCGAATGTGAATATTCATAACCAAGGTTAATAATGTCTACTTTTTAATTTAATCTGTAGGTTAAACTGTTTTATAAAATCAAAAAGCATTATTATTATTATTATTATTATTATTATTATTATTATTATTAGTAGTAGTAGTAGTAGTAGTAGTAGTAGTAGTAGTAGTAGTAGTAGTAGTAGTAGTAGTGGTGGTGGTGGTGGTGGTGGTATAAAAACTGTTTCATTAATCCGTAACTAAGACAAGAGTTACTTTCAATCAGGCATATTAAAAAATCAACTTTTTGTAGTTCATACAGTTTCTGTTCAGTCGTCCAAAGGAACGATGGTGTGAAAATTCCTTTCTCTAACAGGCTATGTGCCCTAATACTTGTTCTGGGAGATGAATTTGAAATGTGTTATGCCATTACTTAATGAGTGGTTAGTACATGCAGATTAATGAACATGTTTCAGCTTTTAGGCTCTGAAATTTGTTTATATATATATATATATATATATATATATATTTGACTCGAAAACATGACGGCCTCTCTTCTTGGAATTGGTAATCCCTCATAAACCCCCATCCTCTACTCAACCCCTAGCCGCGTGGCAGGAATACAATGGATCCCAGCATTGCCAAATCTAGCAGTCATTGCCTCTACCTGCTGGGTTTCACCCGTTTTCAGTATCTTTTTAGACATTTGTCGACGTGTTGTTTTATACCGTTGTGCGCTTCAATATGTCTATTTATTCCGGCCATGATTAATGAGTGTTGTAGCAGATGATCCGCAGCCAGGCCTCCTGATTCACCTGAAGATCCAGGACCATCACAAGAACAAATAACACCGTCGAAGAAAACAGAATATCTTATTTGTAGAGGAGCGTAGCTAAAAAAACAAAGTGTTAAAATTATTCTAACGTTAGAAATTCTATCCATATTGTAATCAAAAGTTAAGGCAGTTTGATAAGTACAAATCTTAATTACTTAACATCGGACGCAACCGGCGGAGTTGGTAAAAAAATTATATATGGGGCATAGAAATTAAGAATTACGATTCATCAACTGAAGAGAAAATAAACTAAAACAGAATTCGGTAAGATAGACGATTTTATACGTGATTTACTTCGTCGAACAGTATGTGAACAGTACGCGAAAAAGATATCGCCAACAGCAAATAAACTTACGGAAATATTCTGGCCTGATTTGTACATTATGTTTAAAAATA
Organism: Periplaneta americana; assembly: GCF_040183065.1. Lineage (NCBI taxonomy): Eukaryota > Metazoa > Arthropoda > Insecta > Blattodea > Blattidae > Periplaneta > Periplaneta americana. The sequence goes on along the minus strand of NW_027185501.1, from coordinate 1,326,568 downwards.
CAGAAAAAAATTTATTCGATTCTATCCAGCACTTTCGGAATTACTAGGAAAAGGGTTTTTAAGGAATATAGTTTGCGAAGAGGAAAAAAAAAGCTCATGCTGTTTTCCACTTAACAGCTATTATAGCCAATGCCGCACTTTACATTAAAAATCATAACTTCAGAACTAATACAGAGCCACTGGCGTAGCTCAGTTGGCTGAGTTGACTACCGATCCGAAGTTGCACTCGGGCGTGGGTTCAGTTCCTCCTTTGACTGATTTATCTGATTGGGTTTTTTTCGAGGTTTTTCTCAACAGTAAGGCGAATGTCAGGTAATCTATAGCGAATCCTCGACCTCATCTCGCCAAATACCATTTTGCTATCACCAATCCCATCGACACTAAATAACTTAGTAATTGATACAGTGTCGTTAAATAACTAAAAAAACTAATACAGGTTGTTTTACCTGAATGAACTTCAATAGTTGGTGTAGAAATTTAAATTTTATATTACGCCTATATTTTACATAACAGAATTTTAAGGTATAAGAAGTGTATATGCATCCTTAATTAATTCAATCATATTTCGTATCTTATAACGTTCCTTAGGCCTACAGAAAATTTGCATCGAATCAGCAACTAAACTGGCAGAGAAACAAATATATTCTTTTTTGTGCTTTAATATGATTTTCGTGTTATGAAAAAATGATGTAAAAGGAATACATTTATCCAGGACTGGTATCTAAACTGGTCTTTATTTCACCGTCCTTAGCAACCTAAATAATGACATTATTCACAGCAGTGCTTAAAAGTTTTCTAACTTACAGCAGTGAATTAAATGTTTTTAAATCACTCTCTATATGACAACCAACATATTAGCATTAATTAAAATGAACATATACGAACTTCTTTGCCAACAACACATTACAAAGAAAAGACCTACAATTTAAAATTAAATTTACATACCAGTAATGAATAAAATATTGTATAGCACACTAGAGTAAACATTTTAATTGCTTGTGGAAATTATCACCCAAGGCGAAGCGGATAAAATCTAATTTTACTCTCTTGTACTATAAATTGCTATTCAATGATCACAGTTTCCGAAAATTTTACCAGCGTAACATCCTTAATTAAGTATAAAATTCTGGAACTTCAATAACATGAGAATTTAACACTTATTATATCATTCTGCGTTTCTTTGTTTATTTAGGCAAAACATGTTAGTGAAAATATAAATATAAAGTATTTGTAAAATAAGTTTGTTCATTTTTATACCAATTTTGTTTTAGTAATTTATAAATGAAGGTATATTTACAAAGATAATATAGTCTCGCTGAAAATCGCGGTTTCACGGAACAGAGTTTGAAAAACGTTCGTAAATCACAATGACTTCAAGAATTGGCAACTCGGCTAAGTGTTTATCCCTTGCGCGTGCCTGCAGTTAACTGCTGAAGGGGATGAGGGAAGGTCGTCATGTTTTCGTGCGAAGTATACATATATATATATATATATATATTTTAAACAGGATCTATTTGTACCTCCCCGTACCGTGGCGTCGTGGTCTAAGGCATGCTGCCCAGGACTCGCGTTACGAAATGCGCGCTGGTTCAAGTCCTCATGGGGGAAGAAATTTTGTCATGAAATTTCGGCCAGTGTATGGGACCGGTGCCCATCCAGAATCGTGATGCACTTGGGGAGCTACGATAGGTAGCAAAATCCGGTTGCGAAAGTCAGCTGTAAAGGCCGGGGGGATCATCGTGCTAACCACACGATACCTCCATTCTGGTTGGATGATCGTCCACCTCTGTTTCGGCATGTGGACGTGAGGCCAGCAGTCGGCTGGTCGGTCTGGGGCCTTCACGGACTGTAGCGCCACGGATTATTATTATAATTATATTATTATTATTATTATTATTATTATTATTATTATTATTATTATTATTATTAATTCTGTATCTCGAATTCGGCGAATAATTTTATTATTCATGTATGCACTGAAACAACAGCTGTTTGAAGAAAGAGAAGGATATGGAGTGAATGAAGGACAAAAACAATGTATACGGTAATAACGTTGTTTGGGAGGTAACAACTATCTTCGAAATGAGCTGAAACACTGAATGATTCAATGTAGGGTAGAAATTCTCTCTGCGGATTGCACCTATCCATTTTCGGTTAAGGGAATCTTTACTCAGAGGAAACCTGAAGCATAAACAGCCGTATAAGTAAAATAGTTTGTCTTCTGTAACATAATATGGAGCAAAAATATTGTAGAAATTAAAGATTAACTAATCAGTGAAATGTAACATTCCTTCCTTCTTTATATTTACATCTGTGTGCATTGCTGCAATTAAAAACAGCACACGAACGAACCATACTTATTCAGCTCTACCAAACAAATGGCCGCCCGTCGGCTGTTCAATTTGGGAGCATAACACTAGCGCCAGTGAGCGGTCTAGCGGTTATTTAGTAAGTCTATGTCAATGTAGACCTTAAAAAAGGGTAATAAAAGCACTCAAGATAAAAATAAAGCATATAAAATATTTATATGTCAGAATGAACTGCTCTATATCATGGAATAAGAAAAAAATTGAAAATGTGACTTTTTCACTTCCCGGTTCCGATAAAAAGCCTTCATGTCTAAATTATAGTGTAGGCATTATTAATGACAAGACAGTTTTATATGAATATCACTAATTGTATTAGACGCGAAAGATTAAAGATGATAGGTCTACAACTTATTCCTGATTACTGTATATATCTTTAAAGACAAGCTATGACAACTCCTAGTGGATTATAGTTAAGGCAGAAATAAGATACTTAAGTCCATTACTAATAATAATAATAATAATAATAATAATAATAATAATAATAATAATAATGATTTCCGTGAGTTCATTGTTTTATTTCATTCCTGTAGCTTCTTCATAGCGCTATAATTATGTCTACATCTAAATATATACCGAACACATAACTAATGCTAACCACACATACAATAACATAAATACAGACATGGAAATCCTACACATACAACCCAAGAACCAAAAACTCAACACACTAGAACAATATGAAATATACAAACACACTAAAACACACCCCAGTCAAATTCTCAACACACAGATCAATTTCAGAACACACATACTATTTGACACAACTCTTCATCACACGAATGCGCCCACACAACAGGCAGCGAAGTTGAGATAGCGCTGAGATCTAGTAGACTCTGAGGATGGTGTCAAGTAACACCGATACAGCTGTAAGCCGCACATGCTTACATAATTAACACGAGTAAGATCGCCATTTAATCAATTATTTATATTCAAGTGTTAAAAGTAGTGTACGAAAGATTCAACATGGGTCTACTCTCACTACTACCCACCAAATATACGAAACGATATCAACAAATATAACACTTTATAGGTTAAGCACATATACAATTCAAAGGCGTAAGTAATATAAATGCCTCATACTTTCGTGGAATTTCATTCAGAATAGGTCTATTGCGATTATTAGTAGTTTTAGACTACATGTAACTTGCAAATCGGCGACTAGTACTGGTCACAATCCAGCAACCCTGAGCCAATTATGTAGACCAATTTACCGACACAGTCGTTGCCCAGAGTGCAACATAGAAGGCTAGTCTATGCTACATCCATGATGAAATGAGATGATGATGGAGATTTGTTCGAAACCGGAGCTCCCGGAGAAAACCTCTTTGTTACCTGGACCAACACACAGGGGTACGCCAGGGATCGAACCCGAATTGACAGGATTATAAGACCAACGCTCTAGCCGCTAGACCACTGTGGCGGCTAGGATATAATCTATAGAAACATAATTTGAACTGGTAATGGAAATTACAGGAAAATGGCTGAACGGATTTTAATAAATGACCCCTCATTTTGAAGCTTGGAAACCAAATTTTTTCAGAAAAATAGTAATTTTTAGTGAAATGTCAATTTTCCTACATCATTTTCCTATTTTCCAAAATCCATCTATCGTCAGTTTTGAGAAATAGGTATTGGCCCTTTCAGAATAAAACAAAACAAAACAAAACACAAACATACTACAATAAACAATATCACACGAAGGCTATGACCTGCAGGATTGCTAACAGTTCAGATGGCTGACATAATGCCAATATGTCGAGCTTCATTTGTGTAACGTTTTCTGTACGTTTCTGTAGTATTGGTTATTAAAAACTTCAAGACTTACTAAAAAGAAGATTCTCTGGTGTGTAATTTTCTGAGTACAGTTGTCTGTGTATTTGATATTAAAAACTACAAAACTTTAGAATGTTTGATGACATTATTACCATTAAAAATGAAATATTATTATAGTTAATGCCATGATGTGTTTCTCACCAATTATACAGAATAATGCTTTATTGATGATATGAAAGTGAAACCTTTTGGGGTTATATAAGGCGTAAAGAATATCTGAAGTTAGATCTTCATTTCTATAATATTTACTGAGTGACGGCTATATAGTAGTCTATACAAAACTTACGTAAGGTAACAATATTGTCATTAAAGTGAAATATTTTTATACATATCAGTCAAGTGGTGTGGGTCTTCTCCATATATTTAATGGCGGTATGGTATAGATATTTAAAGCTGAAAGTTAGAATTTATAAAAGAATTATGCTACCGGTTGTTCTTTATGATTGTGAAACTTGGATTTTCACTTTGAGAGAGGAACAGAGATTAAGGGTGTTCGAAAATAAGATGCTTAGGAAAATATTTGGGGCTAAGAGGGATGAAATTATGGGAGAATGGAGAAAGTTACACAACGCAGAACTACACGCATTGTATTCTTCACCTGACATAATTAGGAACATTAAATCCAGACGTTTGAGATGAGCAGCGCATGTAGCACATATGGGTTAATCTAGAAATGGTATAGAGTGTTAATTGGAAGACCTGAAGGGAAAAGACCTTGAGGGAGGCAGACGTAGATGGGAGAATAATATTAAAATCGATTTGAGTAAGGTGGGATATGATGGTAGAGACTGAATTAATCTTGCTTAGGATAGGGACTTCCAAAATGTCTGGTGTTCTTCATTGGGAATAAATTTGAACAATTTTAATTTTAATTTTAATGAACTTCGTTTGTAGCATTTGCTGCACAAGCTATTAGTAAGCCTATAAATATGACTACTGATATTGATAAAAATACAGCGACTTAACCGCGTTGTAGGCCTAGTACTTTACAGCCGCATTATTACACAAAGCTACGCATCTATTGCCTTTCTTTCTTACAGTAACTTTGTAGGAATGTTTGTATTGCAGGTACGGTATCATAAGATCCCTGGGATTGTGGCTGGCGAGTGGTACATCTCCCCATCTCCTGCAAGACATCGCGTCACTCTGTATCTTGACACCTCTCGCAGTCATCGGCACAGATTTCGGTAACTGGGTTATAATATTCTCAAGGGCAGAGGGGGTCCCATAACGCTGATGTTGACGTGTGCTGCAATGAATTTCACATCTTTGTGTCGAACAATTCGTAATACGGTCGGTATGACGACTTCAACTGATAAATGTCAAGTTGAAAACTTCAGTCGATCTGTACTTGTCATACTGTAGGCCTACTTGTCTCTGAACCCAAGGCAAGCAGCTTCGATGCCGATTGAATGATGGATAGAATAGGCGTCGACTTTTTGAAATATTTGAAGGGCAGTTCTGCACAAAAGTCCGAGAAAATTTTAATTGATGTTGCTAAAAAATTCTTTACATATTTTACAGAAAATAACATTATATGATTTTTCATATAAGCCCATGGAAACACATTAACCCAAGACGGTTGAAAAAAAGAAATTCTACTAAATATATTTTTAAATGATGAATTTCAAGTCAATTGAAATTAGGTCTATGTGAATTTAACTTGTTTGAACAATGAACCTATCCACATAATATGTTCTGGAAAATTAAAGAGAGATGAGACTGCGTCGTCTTCATGTGATTTCCAGAAGCAATCTTCTGTGAAATGTTCAGAATACAATTTGTGTTGTGATAATGTGTTCGAATAAGATTGTCTCTTCTAATGGCAAATAGCATCGCGACAGTAGTTCTGCTTTTTTTTAGGGGGAAAGCTAGAAATAACACGTATTTTATTATAATGCCTCTACCATATTCAAAACATGCTGTACCAGCAATATTTTTGCCGAAATAGTTTTAGTGTAAGCTGACAGAATAATTCAATCCACATGAAAGTGCTATTTATTGCCTGCATTAATTGAAGGTTGGACTATTAGATGCATTTAAATATCGTTATTTACGCATGAAAAGTGATGCTGTAGACTTTCTTGAAGCGATCTGTGCTGTGCTGTGCTGTACAAAATTGAAACCCTTCGCGCATCGTCATCATTGTGGCAAGTGTGTCATTTAACAGGTGGTTGTGATAGTGTATTCAGTGTGCATTTGGTGAATTTATCATAAAGATGCATTCTTGTAAGGCTTGTTGATGTAGATTAAGTGTAAATTATTTTTCATAATTAAAAATATCAGCACTTTTCCGCTAAATCGAATGTTTTTTTGCAATCATTGGAGGGGAAATTTTGAATTATATAATGAAGATTATTTCTTTATTTCTTTCTTTATTTATTTTATTTCTTTATTTCATTTCTTCCTTTATTTATTTATTTATTTATTTAATTAATTTATTTATTTATTTATTTATGCCTATAACAGGGCAAAGCCCCAATTACAATAGACGGTACAAATATTCATTTACAAGAAAAAAAACATGGATTACATGAAAAAAAAGAGATGAAACAGATACAAGTGTAAATACAAATTAAAATGGAAAATGAGAAAAGGAAAGGGAAAAAAAGAACAGACAAATAGAAATAAGAGATACAGATATAGATATAAATGATAAATACAAAATAAAATAAATGAAAAATAGTTAAATATAGATATCATAGCCAAAAATGTAAAATGTAGCTATAATTGTCAAATTACAGAGTAACAAATAGCAATATTATATAAAATCAACTACTTTCAGTATATTAATAAGAAAATGTTTGTATTCCATGTAAGAAATGCAGAAATCTAGATTCCGTGTTTTACATATTTCATTAAAATTTGAACACATTTTAATATATATTCTATACAATTAGCGACACTGACTGTCATCTTCGCTATGTAGTCATAAAAGTAATAACTAAAGAAACCATGCTTACAAGAACAAATTATCGATTACTATCGATTATTAGGGGTCAGGTATCTGGGGTCACGCCAATTAAATGACAGAGAATATTTTATATTTAGTGAAACGAAGTGCAGTAGTGTACAGTTAAAAGATGTTACTTTTTAAATTGGTTTACAACGCAGTCATATTGTAGCTAATTAAAATTTAATACTTGTGAGGAACTAAAAATGTTATACTGAAATTGATTTTTCTAGGCTTTTTTTTCTAGTTGTAACAGTTTTTGCCCAGAGAACATTTGAGGAAGTCCCAGAATGGATCGTTTACCATGCAGACGTCCAGCAATCAGAGTCGATTCTAAGTCGCATATGCACGCACCTTACCACTCTGGGAGCCATTAGTTTCATGGCAATCATCTACTTTGTACACTTGACGTGGATCTGCACACAGGTGCAGTACCACGCCGTGAACTGGTACGAGTGGTACAGGCGTCACTCCAACGTTAGAGTGGTCCTTCCGCCGGAAGTTCCGGACAAGGACGACTCGAGTGCCGGTGGACAAGACAAAATTAACTAATAATAGGGGAGAGTTTTGTAGGAACTTATCGGACAGTTAAGAATAATTGAAAAATTTCTACAAATACTACTAATTTTTATCGAAGGTCAGAAAACCAAGAGCATAAAGGTCCGAATGAAATAATGTCTTTGGGATGCCTTCTAATGATTTTGCAACCTATCTGTAATGAAAATAATTTTGTTACAATAAATTTATTCTCGAACAGGTGTTCATCACAAAATAAGAACTACTATTATAATCTTTATATGTTTTGTAGAACTCACATCATTTTGGTTTAAGAGTGGAATGATTCTCCCTGGAATAGGGACGCTCATCCATGGCCAGAGATAGGGCTTTTAGGTTAGTCAAAAAAAAAACATATGGAAAAGAAATAATGTCTTAAAGCGTAACATTCTTCTCTTCAATTGGTCACTAACAGGTTCATTTTTTTGGTGCTCGGGGTTCTTTAACAAAATTTACATATAATTTTTTTTAAACAATTATCAATACCATCTTTTGAAATTCAAAAAATAATCTCCTAAATTCCTAAAAATTCCCTGCAGATTATAAAATTTCATTTATACCACTCAGAAGGTCTTAATTAAGGATATCTAATTTCAAATAAAATCGTTTGTATGTAAGTTTAATTATAAGGTAATCTTCTAAAATTTTATGTTATAATTGATAATCAACAGAGTTTAATAAATTATTATATTTTTATTTTTATAACGATATTAATATTTCATTCATTATATTTATTTGCTATTTATTTCCGGATCCTCGTGGTCATGGGACGATTTTTTTTAATCTCTCTCTCAGCTGATTTTCAGTGGGTAAATTGGCAGGAAGTAACACAAACTTGTGAAACTTTTTCAAAAACAATGAAAATAAATTAAGCTAAAGGGTAACTTCTATGGCATTCTTTTTATACAGGGACATCCTTTCATGAACACAAGCACTTAAAAGGGAGAAGAAATTTGAGAATATTTTACATTTAAACAAGTTCAATATCAAAATCTTATTCATGAAGCTAAGAAAAAACTGTAATCCAATTTATAAAATAAATGGAATATACATTGCATCAGTTAAGTTACTATAGTGAAGCTGTAAATAGAAGATCACTTGAAGTGAAAATAATAAGTGATAATGAAACAGTTGATGAGGATGTTAACAATATAGATGTAAACGCAACTTGGGGATACTATAGGCTCTAAGTAAAATTTAGTTAATAATGTTGTTTGTCTGTATTATAATTCATTTAATAAATTGTTATTTTTAATGAGTTGAGCCATAATATCCATCACTTTCATATGAAAAAGTACCACTCCATTTTCAAATGTGCAATAAAATCTGAACATCACAATCAATAACAAAAATACTTGGTAGAATGAATGAAGTTTGTTGGACATTGTGCCACTGGCACACATCTGTGACACAGTGCATGAGAGTTGGTCACTAAAGGGAAACTAAGAGGTAGAGCTTAAACTGAGAGGATTCAATCCGGCATCGGAATTGCAATCCGGTGTGGCTTAGTGGATAGAGCGTCAGCACGTAAAGCTGAAAAACCAGGATCGAATCCCGGTGCCGGAGAGAATTTTTTTCCGCTCCACCGACCTTTCATCATTCGCGTCATGATGATATGTTACAAAAGCGTAAAGCTTATGATGAGAAAATGTATGATCTTCGTAAAATTGATTTTCTTTTATGTATTAGCTTGTTAGTCACATGAAAATTTTGAAAACAGTTCCTAGATCGGATAACTGTCAACATTTGGCGTAATTCACAGACCAAGACTAATACACTACGAGGAACTCGTCACTACGTCACTAGTGGTTTTCCGTGGAATTTAAAGACTGTACTTCAATCATTGATCACATCATCTCGCCTTTATTCTCAATGAAATCTTACAAAATGACTCTTCCAGGATGCGGCTAGGGCATCTCCAGTTGAGTAACCCTGTACGACAAGATACTGCTGTTCGTGTCCTGGGGGGTGGGTGGTTCGTAAGACACGAGATAGGACAGATTGGGGTTGTACATTGCGGGGGCGGATTCAACTTTCACCCCCTTAGAAACGTCACCATGGGGAGAAATACCGTCATACTAAGGGCATCATAGGGGTGACATCTCAAGCTCGTAGGGGGTTGAGATCCGATTATACTATGGAGCTGAAGTGAGGAAGAAGGTTTTTTTCCAAGTGGTTGTTCGTAGAGAGGTCGTATAGAATTTGGATGATTTTCATCCCCCTCAATCCTTCCTTACACGATGTCAAGTGAGGTCATGTATAACATGTCCCAGGAGTCCAATTTGTTGAATGGTTTAGACACGGAGAAAAAAGGGGAAGATACAGTAGCCACAATCGCTAAAGGGGAAAATATTACTTAATCCTTCAACCACCCGGCGGATATACTTACAGTATAGAAACAACCATATTTCTGAGCTCTCAGACACTTTCTCCTATTCTTTATCTTTCATTTAATGTCTCTGTTTGTACAGGGACATCATTTTATTTTGACTAACATCTATACTAATAATAAATCTGTAGCCGAAATTTTTCTGGTAATTTTCGATTTTCCAAAAATAATTGGTCCTAACATATATAATTAATTACTCTGAAACCGAAAATCGCTTTTTTGAAATTTTTGTTTGTATGTCTGTCTGTGTGTATGTTTGTTACCTTTTCACGCGGTAATGGCTGAACGGATTTTGATGAAAATTGGAATATAAATTAAGTTCTTTGCAACTTAGATTTTAGGCTATATGGCATTCAAAATACATTATTTAAAAGGTGGTTATAAGGGGGCCAGAATTAAATAAATCGAAATATCTCGCTTATAATTGATCTTTGTGAAAAATGTCAGGCAACAAAAGTTTCTTTAAAAATAATGTGCGATAGGTTTTATTCCTTGAAACATTTTGATAGGACTGATATTTAATGAGATAAATGAGTTTTAAAATTAAAATAACTGCCATCTAAGGCCGTGCAATGAATTAAAAAACAAATGACTTCGTCTATAAGGGGCCTTGGACAGCAACAATCGAAAGCTATGAAAGATAGCCTACATAAAATGTTTCTGCGTTTGTATGAAGTAATATCGGAAGCTAAATTAACCGATTTGTATAATTAATTATTATTTCACCATTGGAAAGTGTAGTTTCTCTAGATGGACATAATGCTATAATGTTATTACAGTAACTTCTGATATAATATAATATAATATAATATAATATAATATAATATAATATAATATAATACAATATAATATAATATGTAATATTATATTATATAATTTAAATTATTTGAAGGGTTCAGAACCATAGTGGGCCAAGCGCCATTTACTGAATACGTAGAAAACAAGGGTTGAAATTAAGTTATAATATAATATAATATAATATAATATAATATAATATAATATAATATAATATAATATAATATAATATATAATAATATAATATAATATAATATAATATAATATAATATAATATAATATAATATAATATAATATAATATAATATAATACAATATAATATAATATGTAATATTATATTATATAATTTAAATTATTTGAAGGGTTCAGAACCATAGTGGGCCAAGCGCCATTTACTGAATACGTAGAAAACAAGGGTTGAAATTAAGTTATTACCACAATTCAATGGAAAACTATAACAAGTAAAATAAAATATACACATTAAATCTAAATGATGCCAATCTTCATTAAACTATGGTTGCATGTAATAAGAATTAAGAAACATGTTAAAGGAATTGTCATTGCACCAAATGAGTGTCTCTGGACCAAAATGATCGCATTTTAATTATTTGGATGCAATTTAAATTAAGTAACATATTAAACGATTTATCCTTCTATCAAACACGAATGTTCCCTGGATCAAATGTCCTATTTAATTATGTAATTACCTTATATTTATTTCTAACGGGTGCAGCGGAGCGCATGGGTACGGCTAGTTTCTAATATTAACATGGCTATACCTTTGGATTAACGGTTGAGAACCGGAAACGCCGTCTGCTATCCCTTCCACGAACTGGAGTTCGATGATACTGGCGTAAAATGCAAACATATCAATTTATTAGGTATAGGAGGGAAGAAAATGAGTAGGCCTACATCAATTTACGTAAACTAGGAAATATCGCGATTTTGAGTTTGATAATTTTCATTGGGTTTTTGTTTAACCAAAATACAGTACTGTATTAACAATAAGTGATTTTACTTACGAACTGAGCTATCCATTCGGGCGTATTCATTATGCAGTGTATACAATAGGCCTACTGTCTACAGCACATTAGCGTACAATATAGAGAATGAAGTTAAACTGAAAAATAATCATAATATGGACATTTAAACACATTTTTTAAAATGATGGCCGTTCATTTAGATACAGGCTTCAGCTCTTTTGTGGATATTATCGCACTATAGACTATTGTACCTAATTCAAATTACCAGTTTCGTCCTTCGTACTAGTAACTCATTTTGAAATAATTCTGTACCTACTCTATAAAAGAGTACATTACGTACTGTAAATTCAATCTTCACTTCTGCCCGATCCGAAAAGGTAAAATTACTCAACCATGCTATCTACTGTCCATCCAAGTGGTTTTGTCGCAGGGTCGTAGAAAGGGGGGAAGTCACGTGACAGTTAATTACTTAATGAGGCCCTTTTATTTAGGTTATTTTAAACAGTTGTATAATATTATGTAGACGTCCAATTCCTAACAGAAATAAATGTTTTCAGAAAAGAACTATGACAGCCCAGCCACTAGCCTTTAAAGAGGGGCGAGCGAAAGCGGATGGGGGAAACAGGGATGCAACGTAGGCAAACGGACGACAGTACCTGTGCGAAAATATGATTCAATATTGAAAGCTCTTTCGTCACTGGAAAATGCGAACACATTTCTGGAACATACTATACTCACTAACTCAGTAGGCCTACTGTTTACTACGATCGTAAGGCGACTTTGACTGTATACGCGGCATTGGTTCTGTGTGGTGGACGGTTGTAAATTTACTGGTAGAGAGGGTGGGAGTAAAGTACATTAAAAAACTCAGGTACAATAAAAATTGAAGTAAAAATGAAATAATATCCCTGTATTAAAAAAGCATGCTATATGAGTTTCCTTCACAGATCCTATCAGTAAACTGACATCTAATTGTCGTCGATAGTGTATTGATTTATAGGTTAGTATTGAGATTGACGGTTTTTCGTCTAGTTCGAAATGTAATACATTATTTTGTCTTATCTGTACAGCGCATAAACGGGCACCTAAGAGCTCTCATACTAAAATTTAGGACCCGTATCTTATTTCATAGATATTTGTAGACGTTGAATATGCTGTTCGTCGTCTTCCTAACAAAATATACAATTCATTTATCACCTATGTCACAAACTTACAGGCACTAAATTTTTTCAGCCTTCGAAGAGACATTGGGTGTGAATAACCCTGTTCCTGAAAGAGAGAATCTGATCAAATTTACTGTACATTTATGTCAAAACTGATTTAGTTTGATAATTATTGCTGGCGCAAATGTACAGTACGTACAATACTTTTTCCTGATTTAAATGGTTCCTGGCAAAGGAAACCACCATTTTCCGTACATATAAAATTTCGTGGGCTCACTAAATTGCAAAGGAGAGAAGTTTTAAGAACAAAAAGGGAAAGAGAAAAGGTTAATTGTTTTTAAAATATTTATGTTTACATTGAAAATAAATTTCCTTTTTATATACGGTACTCTAGGTTTAAATTTAATTGTATTACACCAAAACTTCGGTGGATCTCAAAATTCACTCTAAGGAAACTAAGAACACATCACGCGGAAAAACAAATTCATTAAATTATGCTATTGAAGTGCCATCGTAAACTTTGGGGTCTTTAACCATTTAAGGGGACACATATGATTTTTAAAACCAAATTTTGTGAAATTTAAAGTACATAAGCAAACCTACAATACTATCATCTGTACAAAATGTTGTGCCACTAGAGCTAATAATTTTGAAATTACATTTTTAAAATATAGGCCTATTTTATATTGACGTCGCGCGTCGTTAAAATGGCTCCTTGCGTCAAAGTTTTCAAAATGTTTAGTTCATATTTGCTCATAATCTTGAAAATAGTTATGGGACTAAAAATGAATTCGCTTTTTGAGCTCAGGCTAAATAGAGAGTCACAATAAATTTTTTAAATTTATGAATTTACCGTTACAGCATATTTAATCTGAGTGCAATATGAATACTCCCCGAAGGCACTTAATATCAATATTTCATAAGCTAATTAAATCTTATTTATCAACACTTCATTGACCTCTTTGAGAAGTTTCAGACCAATCTGACAATAACTGCTGTGCAAGGAGTTCTTTCAATACAATAAACTGCTTAAAATTCTAAAGTCGAGAAAACAATATTAAAAAGATAAAAATTTCCCTCAGCTCATTCACGCACCGTATGTTTGGCCACGCTTGATTATATGCTTAGATCATTTAAAATAGTCTCACATATAATTACGATCATAAAAACAAAACGAGTGGATTTTGTTAATTTTGCAGCATTATTTCAGCACAGTATCCCCTTAAATATTGTAGTAATTGCGCCTGTGATATCCGAGTTTGAAATCAATTTCTCTCTTCTCTATAATAATGTATATACCTGTGTTTGCGTTGTATTTTGTACTGACGTTTGACTTTTTTTTTTACAAATAGCATATTTTTTACTTATTAAACAGTGTACCTCACAGTCATGTTTAATATATGTATAACAACTGAACCTTCTACTCATCATTAAAATGTTTATTGTAATGTCGCTCGCGATCTGTCATGGTCTGTAACATAGTATTGTATGTGCTGCACACCCTTCTTACTGTTGTAGTAGCAATGTACCTCAGACAGCAAAGCGCCGCGCATAAAGAGAGAGCTTAAAAATATTCGCGCTCAGAATTACTACTAAGCATCGCATCCCTGGTACAGAAGGATAGGAGATGCTTTAGTCCTAACTCTGTGAAGTCTGTTCTAGTTTAAGTCCGTTAGTTTTCTTGCATTAAATTTACCGTATTTCAGTAAAAATCGCCAGTGGCTCCTATGATAGTCAATCAAATGCGATGTATTTTTTATTGATAGGTATATGTCTAAGGAAAGGATAGAAAAAAAAGTCTAAACCAATATTTATTTAAGCGGGGAAAAAAACTAACTTCGAAGTGATCTTTTCAACATTTACATCTTCAAAAGTTTGAAAACGATAAACTTGTTTTCACGTTATATAAAAGACTTTGGTCCCTCAATGAATCAGAACGAAACGAAGATAATGTCAAATAAGCCACCAAGATCAATAGAAGTAGATGGAACAGAACTTCAGTATGTGGACGAATATGTATATCTGGGTCAGCTTGTATCATTCCACCACAAAATGGACAAAGAAATAAGGAGAACGACACAGACTTGGAAGGCTTTCTGGTCGCTTAAATTTATACTCCTCGATAAAGCCTTAACCGGAAACTGAAACTAGAGGCACTCAACACTTGTGTCCTGCCAGTGCTGCTATACGGATGCCAAATTTGGTTCCTTATAGAAAGACAGCGAAAAAACATTGAAGCATGCCAAAGAAGAATGGAAGGGAAAGTACTAGACATATCGCTGAGAGACAGAATTTGAAGCTTCAGGAAATCACGGCATCAGAGTACATACTTCGGGCAACGTGCTGCAGCCATAGAGTGGAAGTGGGGAGGATATGTGGCGAGGCAACAACTCGACAGATGGGCACAGATAACCACCATGTGGGACCCCTACACAGGCAGGAGGGCCCAAGGCAGGCCGCAAGAAGATAGGCAACCTTCTTCAAGCACCTTGTAGAGCTCGCTGGTCTAGTGCCGCTCACTGCGGAAGTGCTTGGAAGGAACTACGACACAATCTCAAAGAGAACAATAAACTGTGAAATTGACTAAGTGAACATTGTAGTTAGACTCAAATAGCAGGTATAATCACTTACGCGGAGTAGCTCACCACGTGAATTATAAGCCAGTTTCCCCTTTCTTAGGAGGCCCTAGCCCTTTGTGGGACACAGCGGGCTTCTTCATTCATTCATTCATTCATTCATTCATTCATATAGGAATCAAAGCGAGAGAAATATTAAGAAAGAATGTAAATTACTTTTAAAAGTTATTACTGCTCAAAATCTTTACTGGCCTCAGAGTTACGGCGAGTTTAAGATTCAAGACTTGCTCAAACGCGTATAGTTTAAAATAAAACATGAACTTATGTAAATTGAAAACCACGAATAATTCAGTAAAGTTATAAATAACTAATAAAGATTGTCTTTACTAAATTGGATAGTCACCACTAACATCTGGTTCACGGAACACCCACATTCATCTCTCTAACGTCACTCTGAAACAAGCAGAGAGTTGCGTTGCAAACTTGCGTAACCTTGACTTGTATGTTGTTGGCGTGCAAAACAGATATAAAGAACTTAATTTCCTGGTATGAAATATTCTGTTTCTATGCTTGTATGACTTGATTTAAAAATTTGAAAGCTGCATTAATTAGTCCTTAAAATTTGCAATACTGGCATATTTTTAGTTATCGTGTTATTTATGGGAAAATAACACAAATACGCATGAAATCGACTGTGTCCTAACCTTATACAGAAATAAATATGTTCTACAAATTAGTATGTTCAGGAAGATAAGACCTTTAAAATGAGGTATTGTTGATATTTAAATTTTAGAGAACGCAATTTTCTTCACATACCATAAACTTGGCATTTTTTAAAGAAAATTATTAGACCTAGAGGTCTCTTATTTCGCAAAAATCCATCTCTCAATTCTAATTGTATAAAAAATATAATTAAAATTAAAGCTGTTAAGTAAATTTTCCTAATTTTCCGTCCGATTTCGCATGAAATCACCCGAACGTGAGAGAGAGGGATATGGTCAACCATATAAAATATAGTTGACGCTGAATAATTTAAACAGATTAAATGCGTTAAGTAAAATTACTTATCTTAGAAAACATTGTGATGGTATTCAGATAAGTCAAAAGAAAATATAATATAATATAATATAATATAATATAATATAATATAATATAATATAATATAATATAATATAATATAATATCTATACTAATAATAAATCTGTAGCCAAATTTTTCTGGTAATTTTCGATTTTCCAAAAATAATTGGTGTTAACATGTATAATTAACCATCCTGAAACCGAAAATTGTTTTTTCTTATTTTTGTTTGTATGTCTGTCTGTCTGTCTGTCTGTCTGGATGTTTGTTACCTTTTCACGCAATAATGGCTGAACCGATTTATAGGAAAATTGGAATATAAATTAAGTTCGTTGTAACTTAGATTTTAGGCTATATGGCATTCAAAATACTTTATTTAAAAGGGGGGTTATAAGGGGGCCTGAATTAAATAAATCGAAATATCTCGCTTGTTATTGATGTTTGTGAAAAATGTTACATAACAAAAGATTCTTTGACAATGATATCCGATAAGTTTCATTCTTTACAAAATTTTGATAGGACTGATATTTAATGAGATAAATGAGTTTTAAAATTAAAATAACGCTATCTAAGACGGTGCAATGAATTAAGAACAAGTGACGTCGTGTATAAGGGGCCTTGGACAACAAAAATCGAAACAGGGGCCTTGGACATCAACAATCGAAAGCTATTAAACATAGCCTACAGAGATTGTTTCTGTGTTTGTATGAAGTAATATCAGAAGCTAAATTAACCGATTTGTATAATTCATTATTATTTCACCATTGGAAAGTGTAGTTTCTCTAGACGGACTTAATGTTATATGTTATTACAGTAAAGTCTGAGTAAATCGAGGACAGGTAAGATTAAAATAGTTTCTTATGCACAGAAAATTTGATAGGCTATTTTGTACATTCGTTTTCTGTGTTTCTTAAAATAATGTAAATTTTATACTGAACAACAATGTAGTTTATTCTTCCAACAATAACTCTTCACCTTCTACAATTTAATTCTACTCCCGTCAACAATGGGATTTGCTCTCCACACTGCAACACAGTATTCGTTATTGCACTCCACAGACAATGACAATTTACTTGGATTATTGAGAACAACAATGAACTGTTAATTTTAAATATTGTTCACAAGCACTATTTACAAATCAGAACAGTCAGTTCTCAGTTCACAGTTCTTCTAGCTCAGTCACTTGAGTTCACAGTATTTCGAACCACAGACCTTCAGAGACAGTCCTCTGAACTTCGAACTCAGGTCCCTCCAACTGCGGTCCACTGCACTCGAACTCAGGTCTTCGGATGCTCACACAGTTGCGGACAGACACTCAAGTCGAACTCCGGTACACATGGCTGGCTTGCTGTCCACTGACCATAACAACTGACTGACTCTTCCTGCTCACCCGCGTGTCGTAATTTATAACCTAACTACAATGCTGGAAATTTCCACGGGTTTCTAGAGATACAATTCTCGAAGAATCTGTCGCGCTGCTGCTCCCCTTTCGGCAAGCACCAGATGCGCGCACAACTTCCCCTCGCCGCGTCGTAGTACACCGCCCCTCTGCCCTCTGGGCTGCAAACGCTCCCCGTATGTCCGCCACACCTAAGCGATCAACGTTTCGTCTGCTGCGCGCCCTGTCGGACACGCGTTCGAATCCTGACGCAGATGTCACATTGCTCCCTCCTTAGGGCTGCTCGTCCCGGGCAGTCCCTTGGTAGGCAGCTAATCGGTCCAGATGCAGCACCATCATCTTCCCTCGAGGTTGTCGCTGGATGCGGTACACCACGGGTCACCACGCGGTATGGTCCATTCCAGGCACGCAGCAGCTTTGGTGATTTTCCTTTGGTCCTGGTAGGTCGATACAGCCGCACCAGGTCGCCCTCCTGGAATCCTGCAGAGTTGGCTAATCTGTCGTAGCGCACTTTCATCCTGTCGCTGGCCATCTTGAGATGCTCTCTGGCCAGTTGGTGGACTCCATTCAACTTCTCGGTGAGTTCTGCCACATAGTCAGTTGCTGGCTGGTCGGCGCTGGGTGGCGTGCCAAACAGCAGATCACAGGGCAGGCGCAGCTCTCTCCCGAAGACCATGTTTGCCGGTGTCATCCCTGTTGTATCGTGGACTGAAGCTCTGTAGGCCAAGAGGAACAGTGGGACTCTGGCATCCCAGTCCCGTTGATGGTTGGACACCGCCTTCCGCAGGTGATCTTCCACGGTTTTGATGTATCGTTCCACCATACCATCGGACTGTGGGTGGAGGGGAGTGGTCCTGGTTTTATGCACCCCTAGACGCTCGAGCAATTCTCCCATCAGGTTGGATTCGAAGTTGCGCCCCTGATCGCTATGCAATTCCCGGGGCACCCCGAATCGGCAGATGAAGTTGTCAAGCAGCGCGTCGGCCACCGTCGAAGCTTCTTGGTTGGGAATCGCGTACACCTCTGGCCATTTTGTGAAGTAATCCATGGCGACTAGCAGGTAGCGGTTCCCGCGATCAGTGACCGGGAACGGTCCAGCAACGTCGATGGCGATCGTCTCAAAAGGAGCTCCCACGTTGTACTGCTGCATGGCTCCCCTGCTGCGGGTCCTTGGTCCGCGACTGGCTGCATAGGTGTCGCATCTTTGGCACCATTGTTCCGTGTCGGTTCTCTGATGCAGCCAGTAGAACCTCTGTCTTAACTTGTCCAGCGACTTGTTGGTTCCTAGGTGGCCTCCAGACACTCCAGCATGAGTCTCCTCCAGCACTTCCTTCACCTTGCTCCTGGGCAGGACAAGTTGTTCTATGCGGGTCCTTCCATCGGCCGACTCCCAAATCCTCTTCAGGATACCGTCCTTGACCGTGAAGGATTCCCACTGGGCCCAGTAGCTCTTGTGAGTGGTGCTACGGTTGGCGATATCAGCCCATACAGGTCTCTGGCCGGACTCCACATCACGCAGTAGCTGTCCAATGTTTGGGTCCTCCAGCTGCTCCGTCCTTATGGCGGCGTTATCACATCCTGGGCTCGGCTGGGCGGCATTTGCTCGGATTGCGTGGGCGCCATCTCCTTCTTCTACTTTTTGGCAGTGTTTGCAGCCATCCGGGCACGGACGTCGTGATAGGGCATCGGCGTTGGAATGTTTCTTCCCTTGTCGGTGTTCAGAGGTGAAGTTGTACTCCTGCAGACGTTGAACCCAACGGGCGGTCTGCCCCTCCAGATTCTTGAAGCCCAATAACCAGGTGAGTGCAGAATGGTCTGACCTCAGATGGAATTCCTGGCCATACAAATATTTGTGGAAATGCTTCAGGGCTTCCACAATGGCAAGAAGTTCTCTACGCGTCACGCAGTAGTTTCTCTCAGTTTTGGATAGTGTTCGGCTGAAGTAGGCAATCACCCTCTCTTGCCCGTCCTGTTCCTGAGAGAGTACTCCGCCGAAGCCTACGTTGCTAGCGTCCGTGTCGAGCGTGAACTTCCTTCCAGGGATGGGATATCCCAGTACAGAAGCAGTGCAGAGCGCCTCTTTCAGCGACTGGAAGGATGACTCCGCCACGTCCGTCCATTGGAATTGTCATTTCTCCCATGTCAGTTGGTTAGAGACTGAGCGATGTTGGCATTCCCCTGCTACGGAATTTCTGTAATAAGTTCAGAGGCCGAGGAAGCGGCGCAACTCTTGTTTTTCACTCGGTCTCCGCCATCCTCTGACGGCTTGGAGCTTCTCCGAGTCCATGGCCACTCCGTTGGTCCCTACTACGTGCCCCAGGTAGCTGACCTTCTACTGGAACAGATGACATTTCTTCGGGTTCAACTTCAGCCTGGCTTGTCGCAGTCTCTCGAACTCTTTCCTCAGGTTCAACAGCTGTTCGCCAAAAGTCTTGCCGACCACGATGACGTCATCAAGGTACAGCAAACAGGTGTCGTATGTGAGGCCTCTCATTACGGAATCCATTAGTCTCTGGAATGTAGCTGGGGCGTTGCAGAGGCCGAACGGCATAACGGTGAACTGCCATAGTCTCTGGCCTGTAGAGAATGCCGTTTTCTCCTTGTCCTCCGGATGTAGCGCCACCTGCCGGTATCCTGACTTGAGATCCAACGTCGAAAACCACTCTGCTCCGGCCAGGGTGTCCAAGGTGTCGTCAATTCGTGGAAGGGGAGAGCAGTCCTTCTTGATGACGTCATTCAGTCTTCTGTAGTACACGCAGAAACGCAGGTCCCCATTCTTCTTCTTCACCAGCGCCACAGGTGATGACCAAGGGCTGTCGGATTCCTCGATGACTCATCTTGCTTTCATGCCCTCCAGTTGTCTGTCAGTCTCCCTCTGTTTAGCTAGAGGGACGCGTCGAGGAGGTTGTCTGATTGGGCGAGCATTTCCGGTGTCGATGCGGTGCTGAACTTTCTCCGTTCTCCCGTAGTCGTTTTCAGACAGACTGAACACGTCTTGAAATTCTGTCAGTAGATCGTGGACTTGTCTTCTTTCTCCTTTGCTTAAATTCTCCGCCAATTCTCGAGCCAGCTCTTTCAGAGATGGGTCTAGATCTGGACGTGGTCGGTGACACTCCTCGTTATCTGCCAGAGACGTCACAGACACCACCGGCTCGACGCTACCTAGTATAGTTCCACTAGGCACCTTCTTGTCCCGATTGGTAACATTCAGGACCCTCACCGGTACCATCTTCTGATTCGGGAGTAGGGATCTGGCCACATAAACCCCATCTATCGGAGTTCTCTGCGAATCGAGGAGCAAGTTTCTCTTAGGGTGTCCGTCCAGTCTTGCCGTCACCACCATCTCGCAGCCTGATTCTCCAAGGTGAGTCTGCTGGCCATGGGTTGCTCTTCGACGTCCCTCAGGAACACTTCATCCTGACCAAAACAGAGGATACGGCGCCGGATGTCCACCGTTGCAACGAAGATCCGCATGGCATCGAGTCCCAGGATGACGTCTTCAGTAATGTTGGCGACGAACACCCACATCTCCAGTCTCCTCTTTCTTTCCCAAGGTCAAATCCAGGAAAACCTCTTTCTGGATGGGCAGGCTCTCGCCCGAGGCAGTACGTAGCTCATATCGGCGCAGTGGCGTTCTCCCAGGTAGGCCACGCACGACTTCCGGTCTGGCGATGGTGAGCGACGCCCCGGTGTCTACCAGTACTCTGCATGGGAGGCCTCTTATCCATCCGTCAGCAATCAGCCCATCGTCGCATCTTCTGCTAACCGTCTTCAAGATCAGCCGAGGGGATGGTGATGACGGCGCCGACGTGTCCCTCATCGCATCGCCCCCTTTCAGTTTTCCTGTTTGTGACCAGATCGGTCACAGTCCCTCCTTAGGTGTCCAGGTACGCCGCAGGGCCAGCAGGTGGGCACCCCTCGTCTACGTCGCTAGGGTGACATCGGTTGACGTTCCTCGACGTCGGCCGCCGCGACGCTCCTAATCCGGTGCGATGCCGAGACGTTCGCAGTCAACTTTGCTGCCTCCATCCTGAGGGCCGCCGCCAGAGCTGCGTTGATGGTACGATGCTGTGCTAAGAGTAGCTGTTGTCTGATTTCGGGATCTCGAACTCCGCTGCCGAAGGTGTAGGCCGCCTCTCCAGCGACGAAGTTAGGTGGTATGCCCCTGAGGGCCTTATGGGCCAGTTGTTCCACTGCCATTGCAAATTCTTGCAGGGACTCGCCTGACTGTTGGACCCTCGTTTTCAGTTGGGTCCTGAATGCTGCCGCCAGTTGATTGTCACCATAACGTCCCTCCATGGCTGCCATGGCTTTCCCATCTTCTGGAACACAATGAAGAATCTCCGACGCCTGTCCCTGAATCGCGGCCAGCAGCTGAGTGGTTTTCTCCGATGGCGTCCATCCATTGTGTTCTGCAATGGCCTCGAACTGGCGACGGAATATCGCCCAAGACATCGTACCGTCGAACTTCGGGGTCTTGACGTTCGAATGTCTGACTGAAGGCGATGGTTCCGCAGGGCCACTATATGGAGTCCTCAACTCTGTGGCCGCTTCTTGCATGGCACATCGAACCTCCTCGGCAACTATCTGTTTTTGTTCTCTTGCCTGGCGATCCACCAACGCGAGGATGTGCTTGTTTTCTACAGCATGTTGGTCCAAGTTCGTCTCTCACGATGACGACAATTCCATCTACGTGGTCCGAAACGCTTCCAACTTGCGTAGTGACGTCAACTTTCACTCCGCTTATGTCGCCTTTCACTTCACTTATGTCACTTTTCATCTCAGTTTTCACTTCACTTATGTCGTTCTTAACTTCACTTATGTGCTTTTTCATGTCGTCTTTCATTTCTGCTTTCACTTCACGTATGTCGTTCTTCACCTCTGCTTTTACGTCACTTATGTCGTTTTTCACTCCACTTATGTCGCTTTTCACCTCACTGATGTGTTTGTTCATTTTCTTGATGGCTTCCAGGATCTGCTGTAGGTTCTCCATTATGTCGATAATGTCCCGATTCTGACACCATTGTAAATTTTATACTGAACAACAATGTAGTTTATTCTTCCAACAATAACTCTTCACCTTCTACAATTTAATTCTACTCCCGTCAACAATGGGATTTGCTCTCCACACAGCAACACAGTATTCGTTATTGCACTCCACAGACGACAATGACAATTTACTTGGATTATTGAGAACAACAATGAACTGTTAATTTTAACTAATGTTCACAAGCACTATTTACAAATCAGAACTGTCAGTTCTCAGTTCAGAGTTCTTCTAGCTCAGTCACTCGAGTTCACAGTATCTCGAACCACAGACCTTCAGAGACAGAGTCCACACCTGTGGAGTAACGGTCAGCGCGTCTGGCTGCGAAACCAGGTGGCCCGGGTTCGATTCCCGGTCGGGGCAAGTTACTTGGTTGAGGGTTTTTCCGGGGTTTTCCCTCAACCCAATATGAGCAAATGCTGAGTAACTTTCGGTGCTGGACCCCGGACTAATTTCACCGGCATTATCACCTTCATTTCATTCAGACGCTAAATAACCTAAGCTGTTTATAAAGCGTCGTAAAGTAACCTACTAAAATAAATTCAGAGACAGTCCACTGAACTTCGAACTCAGGTCCCTCCAACTGCGGTCCACTGCACTTGAACTCAGGTCTTTGGATGCTCACACAGTTGCGGACACACACTCAAGTCGAACTCCGGTACACACGGCTGGCTTGCTGTCAACTGACCATACCCGCGTGTCGTAATTTATAACCTAACTACAATTCTGAAAATTTCCACGCAGTGTTGCCAACACATAAATTGTATCCCCTTCAGTTTAACACCTGGAAATCCGTCAGAATCTGTCAAAATAAAAAAGACCCACTCAATATACGTATCTGTACACAAATAAAAAGCAAATTTTAACACAACTTACCTACCAATCTTGATTAAAATAATAATTCGTCAACTTCTGAATTGATTATGAGGAAATCTGAAACAGGAGATTCTTTAACATGATATGACACAGGCAAGGCTGTTCAAAGAAATAGTAAAATATTTCCAAAATTAAACAACTAAAATGACAGCAGCTAAAAAGTCAAAAGATGATGTAAATCGTAAACTCCGCCAGAAAATCCGTCACCCGTCAAAGCCATTTTTTCCCCGTCAGCTTTGACGGAATTTCCGTCCAGTTGGCAATACTGTTTCCACGGGTTTCTAGAGATACCATTCTCGAAGAATCTGTCGCGCTGCTGCTCCCCTTTCGGCAAGCACCAGATGAGCGCGCAACTTCCCCTCGCCGCGTCGTAGTACACCGCCCCTCTGCCCTCTCGGCTGCAAACGCTCCCCGTACGTCCGCCACACCTAAGCGACCAACGTTTCGTCTGCTGCGCGTCCTGTCGGACACGCGTTCGAATCCTGACGCAGCTGTCACAATAATATTTATGTACACTCATTTTAATCTCAGAGAATTAACGAACAACGAGAGTGTATAGATGTAGTATGCAGTAATAGTACGTTAGCTTAGCAATCCATTATTTTATAATTCAAATTTTAACTATGCTCAATTGAATCGTGTTAAAAAACGTAAAATATATATGCAATAAATGCAATGCAAAAAAAAATTGGGTAATGAGCGAAGCAGATTATCTTGCGCTGTTGTAAAAGTTGTTCCATGTATCAAACGCCCTATTTTAATTATGTAATTATTTTATATTTATTTCTAACAGGTGCAGCGGAGCGCACGGGTACGGCTAGTAATATAATATTAGTCTAAATGACTTATCAAAATTTAGAAACAAAAACAAATATTTATAAATGAAGAGTTCGCGGGAAAAACGATGAATGTCACATTTCTGTTAAGGATTAGATAATGATCTAATTGAGTCTATAACTGCAAGATGTAGTGCTGTTTCTATAGAAAATAAAGGAAAGGATTATTGTATTCGTGGTGATAATTCTCCTCTTTACCATTTTTCATAAGAACAACATTAAATTTCGTAGTGATCCATTGAATTAGATAATGACATCAACCTTAACAAAACTGTGACATTCATCGTTTTTCCCGCGAACTTTTCATATATAAATAATTCATTGAAGTTAAAAGATTTTTTGCTAACGTTTTCGCCTATTTGGCATCTTCAGGCTCATATTCGAAATATCTCATGTGGTACATTAATGTTATTGTGATTGGAATAACCATTAAATATATACGTGTACATAAACAAACTTAAGTTAAACATATTAAAACCATATATGCAAATAAAATAAAATAATAAATAACAGTTGAGTCAATTATTGTTTTTAATTTATTTGTATGTTGGTTAAAACCAAATAAATATTCATAACTACCTCAATTTATAACAATAATTAAAACAATTATTAGCAAAGAAAAAATAAAAAATTGTGGATATTAACAGGTTCAAATTATCTAAATGTTACCCTGTGTTTAAGATTAATTACTTCTGAATATATCTTGTTACTGTATTGCACATGATCAAATTAATGGTTTGTAACATTATATTAAGCATTTATTTTTTTAAATTATAACAATAGTGAAGTGGTAAAATCTTGTAGATCATGTTAATTCCAATATTAAACTTGATTTATTAGCAGACATCGAAATGTTTCAAATGGATCCTTCAATTCAAGTTGCAGTTAAGTTTAATTATTTATATTTATAAATGTTTGTTGTTGTTTTTAAATTTTGATAAGTCATTTAGACTGAACATATAAAATAAATATTCTTGTATTATATTATATTATATTAAAATTATCTAACCAAACTTCAAGGAATCCAACCCTTGTCCCTCAGACATGACATGCCCGGAGCTGACCGAGACACAGCTATGCTAGGATAGAAAGAATAAGAGAGTGAGAGAGGACTTAATAAGGAATCAGATAAGGGCTGCTGTTTTCATCAGCGACCTTGCCTTTGGAGGGAGCGCTGTACATGAAAGTGTAAATAAGGCTTGGGGGCACTACGGCAATGTCAGCATTATCTGCGAGTTGAATTATTTCATAAGCTTTCAGCACGCCATGAAGGAAAATGAAAGAAGTCGCACACAAAATGAGTTTCAGCCATTAGTTTCTAAACACGTCATAAACAAAAACACTTCCTTTCCATGGAAGATAAGATAGAAAAAGCTTTTTCCTCTCTACAAAAGCTAACGACGTTTCTTGTGTTAAAATATCGTGAATTAATAGTGCTATCATAAAAGTTGCTATTTTAGTTTGTCTTGATTCGGTTTCACAGGAGTCTTCAGTGAAAGTAACACGACACTGCAAAAAATATGGATTTCAAATGTTCACTCATCACTAGGGCTAAGAATTGTATGCAGTTACATTGCGCTTCATGCGCCTTTTACTTTAAAGGTACCGGTACGTAATTGCGTTGGGGTGGGGGATTTCAGTGTGTTTCGTTCAGCAGTGAACTTCATTTGATCGGTTACATTACGAACGAATACTGCTATTCGTAACAGACAGCATTCAACGTCTTGTAAAGAAGAATAATAGCAAGATGCGGAGGACGAAATTTGTGACTTAATTTCAAATGAGGAAATTTGTAATAATGATATAGATTTTGGGTCCACACCTGTGGAGTAACGGTCAGCGCGTCTGGCCGGGAAACCAGGTGGCCCGGGTTCGAATCCCGGTTGGGGCAAGTTACCTGGTTGAGGTTTTTTTCTGGGGTTTCCCCTCAACCCAATATGAGCAAATGCTGGGTAACTTTCGGTGCTGGACCCCGGACTCATTTCACCGGCATTATCGCCTTCAATTCATTCAGACGCTAAATAACCTAGATGTTGATACAGCGTCGTAAAACAAGGCAACAAAATAAAAATAAAATGATATAGATTTTGAGATAAATAATGCTGGTGTAAAATATTTCAAATATTCCCCATTGTTTCTTCAAAAGTAGAACAAAGTTTCTCTAGATATAAGACTGTGTCTTCTAACAACAGGCAATCATTCTCCTTTGAAAATTTGAAAATGTGGTTTGTTATTCACTGTAACAATATATGAAATAAAAAATTATTTATAACAAAAACGTAATACACTACCATATTAACATAGTGAAATAATAAGACTGATACTTGTCAATGCTATATTAGGTGTATTTTCTACAGACAGAAAATAGCATGTAGTCAATGATATTGTGACGAAACTGAATACGAGTAGCTTGGAACACGAAACAGGAGAAAAAGTAGCAAGCGAGTTCAAAACTAATGCTTGATAAACATTATGGATATTCAGCTCTATGTAAAATTTGTGACAATTTCAAATGAGGAAATTTATAATAATGATGCTGACTTTGGGATAGATAATGCTTGTGTCCTCATTGTTTCTGCAGAAGTGAACGACGTTTTTCTAGATGTAAGGCTGTTTTTTCTAGCAACAGGCAATCATTTTCCTTTGAAAATTCTAAAATTATTAAATGTCGTTTGTTATTCACTGCAACAATATATAAAATGAAAAATTATGTAAAACAAAAACGTAATAACAATATATTAACATAGTGAAATAAAAAGGCTCATACTTGTCAATGTTATATTAGGTGTATTTTCTACAGCAGAACATAAAATATGTTTAAAATAGTGAAATTTTTCTTTTACAAAGGAAATGATGTCTTTAAACTTTTCTTTTGCAGATAGTTGTTTTTCGATCGAAGTCAAAGGAGTGGCTTTCAACCATCCAAATGCTGAGGACTAACTTACCGTGATGATAAGCATGAGTTCAAACGAAAGAAGACACTGCGTCAACTCACCCAACTCTGAGACGTACTCAAAGTCAGAGGAGCACGAAGCGCTCTGGTAGTATAACGGCGTATATTTCTCAGGCGTCCTGATTACACTGGACAACAAATTTCAAAATTTTGTTTTGTATTCCAATGAAAAAAGTAATTCTGTATAAATACCCTAGGCTGAACTCCTATCTGAGGTTCAAAATTCCTTATAACATACCGATTTTTCGAGGAACTCTTTTCAAATTTGTCACAAAAAGTACATGAAACTGTCATAATTAAATTATTTTCGTAACAACCTTTGATACAGAACTTCATAAATGGTAAAAACTTTATTGTAACATAACTATCCAGAATGGACAGACTACAGTTAGAATGACCTCTAATGGAAAGTTTTATGGCTATCATGCAAAAAAAAAAAACTCTTGATTTTACACACTTTAAAACTGTACAAAACGTCTGATTGTAGGTCACAACAGGAATGATCTTAGTCCTTAATTATTTGCCAACAGTCGCCTAATATAATAGTGTGGATCACTTAAGTGTGGTTCCTAAATGGCTAGTTTGGCAGTCCCTTTAGTGTTGCCAACTAAATACCAGATATAACCAAATAGAGTAAAAATCACAATGATGTACTAAATAATAATAATAATAATAATAATAATAATAATAATAATAATAATAATAATAATAATAATAATACTTTTAAGTAACCCGGAGGTTCATTGCCGCCCTCACATAAGCCCGCCATCTATCCCTATCCTGTGCAAGATTAATCCAGTCTCTATCATCATATTTCACCTCCCTCAAATCCATTTTAATATCACCCTCCCATCTACGTCTCGTCCTCCCAACTAGCACTCTATATGCATTTCTAGATTCGCCCATACGTACTACATGCCCTCCCCATCTCAAAGATCTGGATAATATAATGTTCCTAATTATGTCAGATGAAGAATACAATGAGTGCATGTCTGCGTTCAGTAACTTTCTCCATTCTCCTCTAACATCATCCCTCTTAGCCCCAAATAATAATAATAATAATAATAATAATAATAATAATAATAATAATAATAATAATAATAATAATAGACGACGCTGATATAACCTCTGCAGTTGCGAGCGTCGTTAAATAAAACATAACATTTAACATCTAATAATAATAATAATAATAATAATAATAATAATAATAATAATAATAATAATAAAAATAATAATCATAATCATAATAATAATAATAATAATAATAATAATAATAATAATAATGGTGCTTATTCACAACATCTAATCTATATGTTGGCCGGTATTTTCTAAATGATTTAATAATTTGTGAAATAGTATAAGTCTTATTTTCTTCCTGAACCTCTCGCATATTATGCTGATAATTAATAGATTAGTATGATCTAATACGCTGCCGAGCAAAAAAAAAAAAAAAACTCAACACTTGAATAAATGTGAAATATCAAACCATAATACAAATTATAACATTAATTTGTGGTTCTATGGACCTGTTTGTGGTAGGCAACTGTTAATTGATGTTTGGAAAGGTAACTATACCCACTGGCTGATTGTAGCACTCTCTTTGTCACTTCTTGTCTCTCACCCTATATTTATTGCTGTGCCATTAAAATTTACAAACCTAAACATAAGCAGCTAAGACAAAGTTACTGTTTTATTTTTTGTGTAATCAAATCCTGTGATATTGAACTGAGTTTTAAACAATATTTAAGAGAGTTAAGATCCCGTTAAGCCCCGAGAATGCCGCTAGATGTATGTATTTAAACGTATTTCGCCTAGCTACATGAAATTCAATGTTTTGACTAAAATGTTTACGATTCATGGGACCTAACCTAAAAATGTATTTGGTTTGATCACGTAAAATGATTAGTATGAATTCAGAAAACAGAATACCACTTTGAAATGTATAGCCTACTCAAACTACTTACTAGTAATAATGTTGCTACTCACATTATATTTGCCGTCTCTGTGCGCATAATTTATTTTTTAACGTCTTTTTTCTTCAGTAAATTACAGGGCTACATATTAACCCATTAACGCCCAAATTATTTTTTATTAAAAAAAAAACGAAAATAATATAACTATTTCATAAATTTAATCCATAAGATGCCAAGAATATGTTTTGTTTATTTTTCCGTGCATCAAGTAGCTGAAAATCACCCGGTCTATAAATAGACCGCTGGGCACTTATGATATCTGCGTATTCATTAGCAATAAAGTAAAATATATTTTTTGTGTATTTAATGTAGTATAACAAGAAATATTTACACCAATATAAATAAATTTATTTATGACAGTTTTAGTATTTAATGCAACAATACAATGCTGCAGCTACAATGAAACACATTTATTTAGTAATATCTGTCTTTACCGAGTGTGGTAAGGCTCAAAGCATCTTTGACAGAGAGTTTCATCGCACTTCTTGCGGAATGTTACTGGTCTGCATTTACACCATTCCATCCGGCAGTGTTTCTGAGAGGGTCGTTTTGCCATGAAATGACCTCTACTATCTATCCTCGTACCAAATTTCACTCCTCGAGGTGATGAAATAGGGCGCTCCATTCTCTTGCAGTTCGAAAACATCTAGAGATATTGAACACCCAAGCGTCGTCGGAAGTCAAGTAGGTCCAGGGAGTTGACGATGTATTTCTCTGTAGACAATCCAACCATTTACTATAGCCATATCCAGCATTCTGACAAAGAGATCTCAGTACCACTTTTTTCCATGGATTGAAGTGGCATATTTACCTGCTAACTAATCATGATGGTCCACTCCACCCATGTACTTACCGTATTTCTTTATGACCTGTGAAGTAACGGTTAGCGCATATAGCCACGAAACCAGGTGGCCCGGGTTCGATTCCGGTCGGGGCAAGTTACCTGGTTGAGATTTTTCCGGAGTTTTCTCTCAACCCAATATAAGCAAATGCTGGGTAACTTCCGGTGCTGGACCCCGGACTCATTTCACTGGTATTATTATCTTCATCTCATACAGACGCTAAATAACCTAAGATGTTGATAAAGCATCATAAAATAACCTACTAAAAAATATGACCTGTAGTTGCTGCACACTTATAATCTGTCTTACATTTCTGTCCCACCTGCTTGCAGAAGCCCCTACATCACATTTTGATCCTACAGGTACACATCTGTTGTCATCCCACTTCACGAACAGAATTTCACTATTAGTGTCAAATGTACAATCGTAGGACTCTGGTACTGCATTCTGTAGTAATTTCGTATCCTGAAGAGTAAAGGCATCCATTCTGTTTTCTCTCACAGTTTCTGTAACCCGGAAACCAAGATCCTGAAGGTGGAGCAAAAGGTCTCTACTTTTAAAAAAAATATCAAATTATGTGTCGTGAGCATGAGGATGTACAATGCAATCGAGCACATTCAGCATAATTCTGCTGCCTAAGACTAAGTCGTGCCTATTACTGACGTCATTTCAGCTGTGTCCTTACCAGAGATTATTTACACAGGGAATAGAAAACCTCAATGTGATGTTGGCCACAGAAGAAATTAGTCAAAAGTGATTCCATCTGACATAATATTACGAAAGAAAATGAAGCAATATATCGTAAAAAAGTAAATCCTTGGCGCTACAGCCCATGAAGGGCCAAGACCGACCAGCCGGCTGCTGACCTCACGTTCACATGTCGAAGCAGAGGTGGACGATCATCCAATCAGAATGGAAGTATCGTGTGGTTAGCACGATGACCCTCCCAGCCGTTATAGCTGGTTTACGAAACCGGATTTTCGCTACCTATCGTGCATCACGATGCTGGGTGGGCACCGGTCCCATAGACTGGCTGAAATTTCATGACAAAATTTCTTCCCCCATGAGGACTCGAACCAGCGTGCATTCCGTAACGCGAGTCCTAGACAGGATGCCTTAGACCACTACGCCACAGCACGGGACAGCAATATATCGTACCATTACAATATTGAATTTTTTCCTGTTTACTGTTATAATATGTTGGTGAAAATAGGATGTATGGTTTTCTTTATTGGTCGAGAAGTATTATTGCATATTTTATAGAACACTGTACTTAGAAGTAAAAAGGAATATATCCATTATGTATACACTGCAGACGTACACCGTATCACATTTATTTCCATTTTCGGGCATACAATAACACGTTCTGGGGATCGAATAGGTGCTAATCATCTTTCAGATGCTAATCTACTTGCAATAGCACAGTACTACTACCGACAGTCACTTGCTGATATCAACTGTTACGGTACAGAGTGCAATGACACACCTTTCTCCACTGTTATTTTCATGTGATATCATAAGTGCCCAGCGGTCTATTTATAGACCGCAGCCGTTTCAGTTCATATTGCTCCAATCAGTTTACATAAATCTGTGTTTTTCTTGTGCGATGCAATAGTAGTAACCTTGACACTACTAAATCACAAATCAATAACAATATCGAGACATTATAATACGGAAAATTAATTATATTCTTTACACAGTGCGACATCATTTTATACCTAACTAATTCGAACCAAGATACCTTAATGAATTCTTATTTTTTGAAGGAGGATAAAATGTTGGCAAGTTTAGTTAACATCTTACATGATATATTTATGATGATCATTAATATTGAATCAATGGGGCGCCAATAAAAAAATCTAATGTAGTCGAGTGTGCAAGGGTCTATAAATAGACCACTGGGCGTTAATGGGTTAAATATATGTGCACACCTGTGGAGTAACAGTTAGCGCGTCTGGCCGCAAAACCAGGTAGCCCGGGTCCCATTCCCAGTTGGGGCAAGTTACCTGGTTGAGGTTTTTTCCGGAGTTTTCCCTCAACCTAATATGAGCAAATGCTGGGTAACTATCGGTGCTGGACCCCGGACTCATTTCACCGGCATTATCACCTTCATCTCATTCAGACGGTAAATAACCTAAGATGATGATAAAGCATTGTAAAATAACCTACTAAAATAAAAATAAAAATATATATATTAACTATAACCTCGTGAAGTGTAGGTTCTTTGAATGGCAAAATCTTTCTTTCTTGGAGAAGTCGCTAACATGCTATTTCCTC
This sequence comes from Periplaneta americana, assembly GCF_040183065.1. Taxonomy (NCBI): domain Eukaryota; kingdom Metazoa; phylum Arthropoda; class Insecta; order Blattodea; family Blattidae; genus Periplaneta; species Periplaneta americana. The sequence continues at coordinate 1,293,672 of NW_027185501.1, read as the reverse complement.
TCTGACATTTTAATAAAAATCTAAACACGAAAGAAATTCCTTAAATTTTAAAGTATACTTCTCTCCATTATTCATGTACATGTTTCATACTTGAAATGAACAAAACTAACTGCCGCTCTCGTTCGTTGTATTCGTTGCATTTGTCTTTCGAGTCTTGTCTCGTAGCTCTCGTGTGCTTCGAGTCTTGCTCATCATTCTCGAATTAGTATTTGGTCGGTGTAGGAAGATCTCGTTACTTTGAATAACATACATCATTGAAACAAATAACACTAGAGATGTTTAATTTGTAGAAAAAGATAAAACAAAACAGTATCATAGTTATTTAAAATGTTCTGGCTCTATTATGTATGTATTTATTTACACTGCAAGTGGGCATGCACCCAGTGGCAGTGGTATACACAATATAAACAATACACAATAAAATGATAAGCAATACACAATACAATTATACAGTACGCAATAGGCCTACAATTTTATACACAATACAATAAGAATACACAATATAATTTCACACAATAATAATAAAACATAAATAATATACCTAATTTTACATTACAACCTACATTATTATGTATAGGCCCTACATAAGTTTCAATAGTCTTTCACTTTATTCTCATCTCACTCACTGTAGTGGCACTATGACGCATTTCACTGACACTTTAGAACACATTTCATCGACGCTATAAATTATCACTGATCGGAACTATTCACTGCACTGTAAAACCATAACTTCACTGACTCACCTCGCTTCACTGATACAACAGTTCAAATAAGTCAAATAATTACACCCTTATGCATACTTATAAACAGAACTACATTTAAACTAAACATTTCTAGTCTAAGGCCCTCTTACAAGCTATTTTTAAATAATTTACAATTCAAACCAAGGAAGTAACTCGTCAGGCTAAATAAATACATGTCGCCTTAAAAAATTAAATATTAAATGTCGCCTTAATTTTAATTTGCACTTTATACAAAACTTTTTAAATTATTCTTGAATCTCCTTAAGGAAGGACAGCACTCAAAGACCGCTGCAGGTAGGTCATTCCAATCATTTATAGTTCTATTTAAAAATGAGAATTTACCTACATCCGTTTTCTGTTTCCTACATTTGATTTTAAAACCATGATCGTTCCTACCATAGTACGTTGGCTTTTCTAACCGAGCCGTTATGTCTACCCATGCTTTCTGACCTAGATGTGGTCTATACAATGCTGTTATTCTAGTTTTCCTACGTCTGTTTTCCAAAGTTTCCCATTTAAGTTCTTTTATCGTATCGTTTCCATCTTCTCTTTTACCTTTAACAAATTTAGCTGCCCTATACTGGATTCTTTCTAAGGAATTTATCTGATATATTATATAGGGATCCCAACATGTAGTTCCGTATTCCATTAACGGTCGCACTAACGTTAGATATGCTATTTCCCTCGATTTGGGGCTAGCCTTTCTCAAGATTCTCATAATAAAGAGAAGTGCCCTCCATGCTTTACCCGTAACATTATCAACATGCTCTCCCCAAGAAAGTTTGGAGTTTAAATACACTCCTAGGTATTTACAACATTGTACTTGCGGAATTACAACACCACCGAATTCGTAATTAAGACTAGTTTCCTCTCGGGTTTTACAAAATGTTATAGATTTACTTTTAGAACCATTTATTTTCATTCCATTCAGATATTACCTATAGTCATATAAAAATAAAAACATTCTCAAATAAATTTTCATTTCTAAGAAACATAAAACATAACATTACATACTATTTTTTTACTTGAGATTGTACATTTGATCGCAAACATACCAAAAGAAAGTCCTAGCCTTTTAATAAGGGCCTAGTAATTAAATAAAGACTGGGGAACGGATTATTATACACTGAAAGGTAAAGATGATGTTTCAAATAGGTTACTTATTGTTTACATATACACAACAGTTGCTAAAACAGATAAAAGTTCAGTCAGATATAAACAACCGTGACGATTCAAGCTGCTTGACGTTCGAGAGTTGACCATTCCCGATGTCTTGAACGTTCGTTTCATTCACTCACAAGGAAACAACGACTTAAGCAATACTGTCGTGCGGGTTTTCGGTTTTACGTGCGCTGTTAGTCTTGCTTTCTCGATCGTAGTCCACAGGTACTGATGGAATGATGATGAGAGAAAAAGGAAAAACTCCGAGAAAAACCCGCACACTCGCTTTGTCCACCACAAATTTCTTCCTGACTCACAATCAGATGGAATCGAACTCAGGTCGCCACATCTGAAGGCAGACAAGCTAACCAGTCAGACATGGGCGAGGTATTTTTAGAGCAGCAATGAAAGAGAAAGTTTTGGCTCAAAGACATTGTAATAGGTTGGTTGTAGGAATGAAAAAATTCCTGGAAAGTAACATGATTTTTTGATCACTTGAGTGGGCAGTAGAAATACAAAAGAGCAGTGTCGCATGGAAAGATAGTACCATTTTATTAGCACAAAACTAACAAGAGGTAAAGTCTCTCAACAGAAAATTTAGCCCTATACAATCATTATGTCCTGCAAAGTAAATTATGAATAATGTGTTATTAAAATATTGATTAGTTTAATTGTAATATTGAGACATATGCAGGGGCACCTTTCGAAGAGGGGCTGCGGAGCTGCAGCACCCCCAGACATTTGTGACTCTTGTCTCGTTTTATGTTGTGAAATACATTTATTATACAGTCTCTATTTAGCGGCGCGAATTTTTTAAAATTTTGCTCTCATTGACATGTACGCAATCATTAGTGAAGTCACTTCCTCCCCTGGTGCTGTCAGAGCGAAGCCAGAGACAAGGACTATGGGTGAAGCCACTTCCTCCCCTGGAGCTGCCAGTCTCGTCTCGGATGCTTTGCGCGTTAGTTTTACCCCTCCCCCTGCTGCCCCTTGCCATGAATCCAGAGTTTCCAGGCGCTGCAAAATTTGCAGCAGCTTGTCAGTAGCGCGCAGTTTTAAATACATTTTCTTTAATGTTGTGAGTATAACAAGTGCAACAATGTTTAATTCTGTATAATATTTACAGTCTATTCAGTTCAGAACCTTAACAATTCAGGAGAAATGTGAAATTAAGTGCCCATCAGTTGAATCTCATAATGGAAAGAACCGCTAAACAAAATACAAAGGCTCGCATATTTTTTGCTGATTTATCCAGTATCTCTGCTTTCTTCTCTCGATCTCCACTCAGTCTGTATTAGATTAATGTACTCTTGGGTTGTATGTGTAGGGTTTCCAAAAAACCAAAAACTCAACACACTAGAACAATATGAAATATACAGACACACTAAAACACACCCTAATCAAATTCTCAACACACAGATCAATTTCAGAACACACACACTATTTGACACAACTCTTCATCACACGAACGCACCCACACAACAGGCAGCGAAGTTGAGATGGTGCCGAGACACAGAAGGCTCTGAGGATGGTGTCAAGCAGCACCAAAACAGCTGTAAGCCGCACATGCTTACACAATTAACACGAGTAAGATCGCCATTTAATCAATTATTTATATTCAAGTGTTAAAAGAAGTGTACGAAAGATTCAACATGGATAACTCTTACAGTTACGTGGCTTTAAAAAAAAAATCACTCCCATTACATTTCGACAATAGTGTGATTTGTTTCTTGGAATTTTAATCTGGTTCATTCCTTTCCTCTGTATTTCTTGCAAGTTCCATGATTCATATATTGTGTGAGACAAACACAGTGTCCACTTACTAAGAGATAAAAAACAGTTTCAATTACTGTCGAAGATGTCATTTGGATCATTATTGCAAAACAGATGGTGCTTGGACCACGTTTTCTAAAATGTAAATATGAGATATGGAGCTGGCACTTGGTATAACTGCCATTAGCTAGCAGCACATTGCAGCAGTTCCTTGTATCATTTTTTCTGGACTAGAATAGGCCTGTCTGCAAGCAATGAAGTGATAATCTCATTATTTGAGTTTTGGCACTTGGATTACTATTGCTAATCGTTGTCCAGTTATGTCAGTCATCAATTATTCTACACTTCTAGGAAGAATGTACTTGCTTTAAAAAAGAAGTGTTTTCTTTGATGAAGTCATAGAAATACAGGCCTGAGAACTTTGAATTTACGTTAATTTGAAGCAATCCTTTTACCTTATTTATTTGAAGTCTATTTCTTCCAGGTGTCCAAATGATTTTTATCAAATTAACTCACTCTCCACAAGAGCAGAAGTTCTGGGAGACTGTACACAAATTCTAAAACACTCTCAAAATTGTTAAATTTCGTTTCACTTTCTTTTAAATTATTTGAAAGCTGAAATACATAGATTTACATCTTTTAGTCCTCTGTTCAGGTTTCTTCCCTTCCCCCCCTCTTTTTTTTAATTCTCCGCGTTTTATTTGATTTTTTAAAGCACAAGATTCACGAGCACGACCTCAACAAAAAGTTTGTCAATGTTGATGGAAGCATTAGAATTAGAAACGAGTGAATTTATAAACTTAGCCGATTCCCTCCCATGGTTCGAAATATGAAATGCACTGGTCATAAAAGTTCAGAATATTTTCTTCGAAATCCTCTTCTTTCATTTCACCTTCAGGATCAATATCGCCAGTTTCTGTTTAGTTGTTTGGGGGATGAATTTACATTTCCTCCTGGAAGTGAGCTTCATGATCTGTGAGTGCAGTAGTGCTTTGGTCTTTGGTATGTCTTTAAAACCAAAACACAGTACAAACAGTGATTGTTTCTATTGGTTACTATATAGTAGGTGTCATTTCTTGAAGGATATAGTCAACTAATTATTAATATCCTTTCCGGATCTTAAGAGAAAATACGGACATTTCGTCACTTTTTTACTTGTATGATATATGAACATGTGTCTTAAAATAAAAACCGTCCATACAAAATACGGATGTATAGCAACCCTAAACAAAAAGTGTAACTTTACTGCTAATGTTATATGTTAATCAATAGGAAATGTAGACCACCAGCTTAGCTCAGTCAGATGAGGTGCTTGCTTGTCTGCCATTCGGGGGTTGCACTCGGGCATGGGTTGGATCTTCTTTTGGGCTGATTGCCTGGTTGGATTTTTCCGAGGTTTTCTACACTGTAAGGAAAATTTCAGGTGATCTGTTGCAAATCCTCAGTCTCATCTCGCCAATACCATCTCGCTATCACCAATCCCATCAGTGCTAAATAACCTAGTAGTTGATACAGCGTTGTTGAGAAGGACGAGGTGGTACGATCATCCACTCCTCCTCTATATTTCTTATAATGGCTGTTATCGCCAGGTAGACGGTACATTGGAAGATTAGATTTGCGCAGTGGAAGACTTTTAGAAATAAATAGTGTGAATTTGTATAACAGATATAATTAATGATAATGGATAACAATATACATGAATGATAAATGAAATAACAAAGAAATATCAAATAACAAAGAAATATGAAATAAGCGAATGAAAATATCACAATTTAATCTGAACAAGTACAAAAACGATATCTGAATCGTGAAAGTATTACTAGACTGGGCAAACATACTTATAGGTCATAATACAATCTAATATGGCCATCTCTCAATAATCAATAACTGACCAATTGACCATCTAGTCATTAAAACACTCTCTGAATATATATATATATATATATATATATATATATATATATATATATATATATATATATATATCTGTGTGTGTATCCAACTAGATATGGAGCTCAATACAAACGCCCAGTCAGTACACTAACTCAGTACATGGCCCATTCAATTACAGATACCACACAATCTGACTAACCAAACTGAACATAAACTCAACAACACAAAGACTTTACCCAGTATAAAGAGTCACATGACTGATCACTATACATTACCAATTCCACATACATCTCACATAAACTGTGCAGATTGCACTAACAAGAATCTCTGTACTTTACAATTAACAATGCCCAAGAGAGAGAGAGAGAGAGATACACGTAATGTAAGTAACAGACGACAATTTCAAATCTCAATGATCGTTTGAATAGCAACGGAAACTCAATGCACTCGATTCCTGAATAGCGGTACGGGAACCAATAAATCAAAATGGAGTAGGGAAAATACTAGAACAATTATTTGAGGCCCATACTATTCTAGTTCATTACAGCGTCAAATAGGACGTAACCCAAAGATCGTAATCGCTGCGCTATCACACAAACCGTCTTGGAACATCAAAACCTCACATGTCAAATCATATCTCATCACGTAATCCCCAATCATCAAAACTCACATATAAAATTATACTTCATCACGTGATCCCCAATACAATATACCTCATATATATATATATATATATACATCACATTATATATTACTCGACGCAATCACAATTACTTGCCCCCAAGACGTATCACTAGCAAGCGATATTTCAAAGTACGATCCACCACAATCCCTCAAACACATACAATCGAAAATAAAAATATCACGACGCAAATTTACCTACTCCACTGATACAAATCTGACACAAGTTGTAAGCACGCTAAATCACAAGATATACATCTGAAACAAAGTTCCATGTAATGCGTAAATATTCAAAAGAAATATAATGACGCACTGTTGTCGAACTATCTATCACGATAAACTTAAGTTACGAGAATTGAAAACAGTTGGAGCTCCATTTCGCGAGTGCAAGTCAATTGCCTGAAAGAAACTATCGATGCGGGCTGCAACTCCTAAGTACTGTTACCCATACGGCTTCCAACTCCTAAGTGATGTTATGTCTACGACGTGCAAGTCCCGAGTGATGTTATCTCTACGGCGTGCGAGTCCTGAGTGATGTAAGATATAACTGCCCGTGACCAAGTAAACTCACTTTCCCTCTCCCCTCGTGAGACGTAATCAGCCGACCCAATAGGATAATTTGGATAAGAAAATGAAAGGATTCGTAGCGCTATCTATAATATAACGTCTGAGAGCGCTCTGACGGACGAAGTGACGTACTAGGTGAACAGCTACGATGCCTGGCACGGCTCAATAACCAAGTAAAAAAAATAGGAAATACAACATGTAGGCCTACCATGTGAGTTTCACCAATTGCAGCTGCAACACACAGATCTGTGTTTAGTATTTTTTTCGGATAGAAAGAATCAATATAATTTCGAATAGGAACTTTTAAGAAAAAGAGAGAATATTTTATTTAACTTCTTACCTTCCAAACAAGACAGAATATAATAGTGTGTATTCATAGCCAATATAAAAGAGAATCAGTGATTGCTATTAACAATGAGAGAAAAGACAAAAGTCCTTTTAACGAAGAAAATTGTATAACTCGCCCAGAAAAATCTGTGCTTACCTTGTATTCGTGATAGTCATTGCCAGAATTCACAGTTTATGTGGTATCTGTAAGAAATTGTTAAAATCTTTCTTGAAATGCTTAAAGTATTAGTGGCTGACAGATGGTTATTCATTCATTCATAGTATTCTGCCCAAGGTCAGGTTTTTGAGTTGTTATTGATCCCTTGAATATCACGTAATGGTGAAAGAAGTGAACTGAATAGAAAGTAATATGATAATGGATATTGTATGTAATGGCTTAGACGATACCATTACAAAGCATGTATTCCTTATTGTAATTTAATGATTTCATGACCTGAGCCATTCTTTGTAGTTGAATTCAAGAAGTTATGTAGTAACATTATTGGTCTTTTGCAGATGAATTGTAGTTGTCAGGAATTGCAGTTAATACGTACGATAAGTGAATATGACATAATTTATATGCATATATGCCAGTCATGGTAGTCACAGCAGTTAAGCCACAAAGCTTTTATTGTGGGTTCGAATCCTCCCTGAGGCATTGATGTTTGTCCATTGTTAATGTAAATGTCCTGTGTTGTCTTAAGCAGAAGTGGCCCGGTCACAGGAGTCCTGCTATTTGTGTGTCTAATGTTAGCTGCAAGAATTTCCTCTGAATTAGGCCAAGACCAATTAGGTCTGGAGAGTCATTGATGAATGAATTGGAGTTGCATGTAGTAGAATGAAAATATGCGAGACGGCTCACTAATTTTTTCACCTCTGATAATATTGTAACTGTTATTGCTATACATAATGCGATAAAAGAAATTAAATTATATTGAAGAGGAAATCTGATGTACGTATTGAAATGCAGAATAATGCTCGAGATAAGATCAAATTCATAATTTAAAATGAGAACCCAATATGTTCTGTTTTGCACTTGTTGGTTTAACCATGTCTAATAACTGACAGTTTACTGGCTGTGAAAGTTACCAGGAAGAATAAACATAAAAGCAATCTCTAACGCACCTCCTCTCCTTATACGAGGCGCATCCAGAAAGTAAGTTTCCCGATTTTTCCCCTTAAAGTAAACGTAAGTAGCCGTGTCAATTGCGCATGCGTAACAGATCTATGACGTATCAATCATATGCCAGCTGGACAGGTCCTGCCTGGTGCCAGTAGCGTGGCAGCAGTGGTCCGAAATGGAAGCTCTTATTTCTTCTCCCGCCGCCTGCGAGGTTCGATCAGTGATAAAGTTCTTTAATGCACAAAGCATTGCGCCAATTGAAATTCATCGGCAGCTCTGTCAGGTCTATGGGCCGAACATCATGAGTAAGCAGATGGTGCGTCGCTGGTGTAGGCAGTTTTCCGAAGGTCATCAAAGTGTCCATGATGAAGAGCGCAGTGGGCGACCGTCCTTCATCAATGATGATCGTGTTGAGCTGATGCGGCAGTGCATCATGGAGAACCGTCGCTTCACGATTACGGAGCTGAGCAGCCATTTTCCGCAGATATCGCGATCCTTGTTGCATGAGATTGTCACTAAGCACCTGCTGTTCAAAAAAGTGTGTGCCAGGTGGGTGCCGAAAAACCTAACACCCGAATACAAACTGCAACGTTTAGGAGCAGCATTGACATTTCTGCAACGGTATCACGATGATGGCGACGAGTTCCTCGACAGGATCGTCACGGGCGATGAGACTTGGATTTCGCACTTCACCCCGGAAACCAAGCAGTAGTCAATGCATTGGCGGCATAGTGGATCTCCGGTCAGAACAAAATTCAAACAGACGCTGTCAGTACGAAAAGTGATGTGCACGGTGTTCAGGGACAGGAAGGGCATTCTGCTCATTGACTTCCTTCCAAGAGGTGAAACAGTGAACGCTGACCGTTACTGTGAAACACTGCGAAAATTGCGACGTGCCATTCAAAACAAGAGGCGTGGAATGCTTACTGCAGGTGTTGTGCTCCTCCATGACAATGCTCGTCCACATACGGCTCGGCGCACAGCAGCTGTTTTGACGGAATTTGGCTGGGAGTTGTTTGATCACCCACCCTACAGTTCTGATCTTGCTCCCAGCGATTTTCACGTTTTCTTGCACCTCAAGAAATTCCTGTCCTCCGGTGAGCGTTTTGGCAACGACGAAGAGCTGAAGACGTCTGTCACACGTTGGTTCCATTCACAGGTGGCAGAGTTCTACGACAGAGGGATACAAAAGTTGATTCCACGATACGACAAGGTCTCAATTCTGATGGTGGCTATATTAAAAATAGCTGAAACATTGCTGTACCTGTTGCCAATACATGTTTTCCTGAAAGTATGTGTTCTTTTTTTTTTAAATAGATAAACTTATTTTCTGCATGCGCCTCGTATATTCAATGTTCATAACGTTGACACTAGAATTCAAGATTGAATACGTACAGTGCAACCTTTTCTTCATTTAGTTCTGTATAGGACATCGAAGTGATAAAACATTGTAAATGAAGGGTTCAGAACCATAGTGGGTCAAGCGCCATTTCTAAAACCGTAGAAAACAAGGATTAAAATTAAGTTATTACCATAATTCAATGGAAACATATAGGAAGTAATATAAAGTATACACATTAAAACTAAATGATATGTCAATCTTCATTAAACTATGGTATTCACTTAACTTTAACCCTTGCTTTCTTCGTTTTTAATAAATGGCGCTTGGCCCACTATGGCTCTGAACCCTTCCAATGAAGTGTTGTACAATAAAACGTCTCTTTAGAAGCTCGGTTTTTCGGGAGATAAGTTAAGCTGAATTTCACTGGCGTAAAACTTATATGTAGTTATGAATGTATTAATCATGAAATCGTATATTACTCATAGGCACATAAAATTGTTTTTAGAAATAAAGAAATGATCGACGTGATATTAATTTATGAGAAATGTCGTCAAAATGTCACAAGAGTAGAACAGCTGTGTGCCGAACATTTTCCTGATTGACATCATCCAACCCATCCCACAGGCTAATGTTAAAAAACTGGAACAAAAGCGGATTCGAAGTTAGAGCATAATAAACAGAGCAGCAGTTCTGAAAACTATTTCAATCAGCCGAAAAGTGTTCTGCACAGTCTTCACAGGCATAAGTACCTCCTGTTCCATGTCACACTCCATCAAGAGTTGTATGGCATGGCTTCCAAAATCGTTTGGAATACTACCAGTTGGTTCTACAAGGAAGCCATGATTTTATGGGGAAGATACTGTTTACTAATGAAGTAACTTTTACAAATCATAGGAACTTAAATCTCTATAACATACATATTTGGGCAATGAAAATCTTACACTGGTGTCAGTGTACGTTATCAGACAACACATCATTAGCTCTTCATTGATGGTAAATTGAATGGACGAAAATACAGGCAGTTTCTTAGGCGTACATTACCCATATTGTTGAAGATCTATTACTGAATATGCGTAAAATGATGTGATGTCCTACTCATACTGCTTTAGTTGCAATAAATGCACTAAACCAGCTATTCCCTAATTGATGGGTGAGAAGAGGTAGTCCTGCTCACAGCTTTCCATTGCAATTGCCTGATCTGATGCTGTTAAAATGTAGTGTATGCGCTCTGGAAGACATGAAAGACTATATTGCAGCTGTGTGTGCTGCAATAGCTGTAGAAAAATTGACAGCGATGAATTAATCAGTGGTGGAGCATGCACAGGAGTGTTCCAATGCAAATGGTCTTGTCTTGAAACACAATCTCTAGAACATACACTGTGAGAAATGTGACTGCACACTGCAAGGATTTCCTGTTTTTCTAGAGTAATTGGACAACATTCTGCATCAACCAGCTAAGCGCCACTTTTTTTTTAATTTGATATTTTGATGCCACCTGTCTATACTGGAGGAATAAACTAAGTGTACGCACACATTTGACACCTTTCCTTTAGTTATAACCTTACTATTAAAGAAAAATATATCTGCCACTGCTTGAATCCGAGATTCCAAGTGTAGCATCAAACAGCTATGCACCTAAATCTTTATAAATGCTACATGTAGTTCTACATCAAGCAGCTAAGTGGTATGTTCCTGGTGGTTACATTGTTGATACATATTTGACATACTTTCAATATCCGGCACTGTGAAGTTCATCACTTGCATGAGGTCGTCTAGAAGATTGTTAATCCACTGTTAATATTGTAAGTATTGAAGTGTAGTCACTCAAGTACAAATTTCTAAACTAATAATGACAAGCAGAGCACAAAAAATTATAGACATGTCAATTAAGAATCGCCCTAAAACTGAAGAGGAAACTTCCAACTCATTACAAGTATTTTACAGTGCATTTATCATGTATAAATTGACATAATTTTCTATTACGTAAGTTACAGAATATGTACTTTGTTTATTAGGAGGGCAGGGTAGAGTGGGAAATATAAACTGTGACCTGTGTCACCTTATCGTAATTGTTATTGCAATTACTGGGTGATTGTTAAAAACGTGACACGATAACATAATACTCTAGAATTGTTTATTTCACTTCGACAGATTAATTTGGCAGTTAAATCATGTATCTCTTGTGTCTCTGACACTGAACTGTTTTGGCTCAAGGGCGAGTTCCTTAGAAAGTTTATAAGGAAATTTCGAAATGTACAGTTGTCAAAAGAAAAAGTGGCCGCTCTCCTGAAACAAAGTTCCCTTCGGGTATCTTCGCTACAATTCGGAGACAGGCGATGTTACATGTTGTTGGACCACGTTGCCTGATATCTACAGTTATAATTCAAGTATTCTGTGTGTTATTCGATAGCGTAATGGTAGCGTTCCAGCCTCTTATTCCTGAGATCCTGAGTTCGACTACAACCACGTGCTTTTTATGTTCTTTTTTGTTCTGTTTTTTGAGAGAGACAAACTATACATAATGGCTCCTTTCTCTTTTACGATTATTTTAGTAATTAATATCAGGTTCATTAATATATTATGCCATGACTTTATCATTATGATATTGTGACTGCAAATGGAAAGAAAAAAGATTTTATTCTCAATAAAAATATCTTTCCTGACATAAACAAAACAAATTTACTGGCGTCGGCCTTAAAACATTCAAACAATTAAGCGTTCAAAAAACAAAACAAAAAGCCACAATTCAATATTTAGTCTATCTTCCTCTTATCTCGATCATCTTGCAGTCGAGTGGGCATAGAATCTACTAGTATTTGCAAATAGCGACTGTTCTAAGACACGATATTCCAGGCATTCTGAACATACATACATAAGTGTTCTGCCCATGGGCAGGTCTTTCATTGGAAACCCAGCAATCTCCAATCTTTCCTATTTTCTGCCTTCCTCTTTGTCTCCGCATATGATCCACATATCCTAATGTCGTCTATTATTCTTTTCAACCAGAGACCCAACCAATTCCTTTTACTCTTTCTAATCAGTTTCAGCATCATTCTTTCTTCACTCACTTTTTCAAACACAATTTTATGTCTTATTCTGTCTGTCCACATCACACACACCGTTCTTCTCCACATCCACATTTCAAATGCTTCGATTCGTTTCTCTTCATTTCGTCGTAATGTCCATGTTCCTTCCCCATACAATGCCACACTGACAACATAAACTCTTAGTATTCTATGAAAGAGCTGATATAATAGCAAAAATAGGTGTATAACAATTTCTGCTTCTCAGTTAGGGCTACTAGACATTCCTGATTTCCAGGGACAGTTCCTGATTTCTTGAAGACGTTTTTTGCACTATATTCCCCGAGCACACCAATCCGCCATGTTGAATCCCAAGCGAGTGACATGATGTGACGTCTGTGTGGTGGAAAGAACAATACGGAAAGTAAAACATTTATCTTGGCTGCATTTTAGTTTTAAACATTAAACTGTATTATAAATTTTACGCAATGGTTGGTTGTGCGGCTCCAAATTGTACAAATAATAGTAGGCAAGGAGTTTACAAATTCTACCGTTTTCCTGCTGACAAAGAAAGAAAAAAGAAATGGCTCACAAATTCGAGTCATATTCCAAAAAATGAAATGTGATATCAATATCTGCATTCAGTGTCATCAGGGGATTCTAAGTGCATTCATTGAAACATTTATGGAGACTACACTATTTCATATAGAAAGTTTAATTCATTGTTGTCCGTGGTAGTCTAGTGGTTAAAATGCTGGTCTTCATTTAACTCGAAAATTCGAAGGTTCGAGTCTTCACGTACAGCTTTTCTTTTCTTTTTTTTTTTTTGAGACAAATAGAGCTCTCCCTCTACAGGAGGAGGCCTTTGTCCTAAACGGAACATTCTTAGGTTAATCATTTCAATCCAAAGCCTGTCTAAGGGCTATAAGCAGTATAGAGTGACCAGTAGAGACTATGTAAACTGAATGGATGGATTGTGTGCATAAGTGACAAAAATATAAGGGTCTGTTTTAGCTATGCTGCATACAAAAAGTAAATCAAGGACATCATATGCTTTTCAGTATTAAATCAGTTATGTGTACATACCACTTGCTCATGAGAACGGGTAACTGGAGCTTGGCAATGGTCTTGAACTTGAGCACAAACACTTCAAGCATCCTCATAAGAAGCTCTCGTCCCTCGCCCTTCTCTTCCTCACTGCGCGTTCTAATGCACTCCACTAGGTTCAAGGGCAGCTTGCACGACATTGTCTGGATACTGCAACAGTTGTTTAGCTATTATTATCTAAAGCAAAGTCGGAAACACATGAACAAGAATACTACTAGAATGATACATTTCTCATGAAACAAATACAGTTAAACAGTTAATCCATTTATAATAATATTAAGGCATCTCGAAATTAAGTCTATTGGATGATGATGGTAATAATAATGGCAATGATAAGGATAATGATGATGATTATTATTATTAGTACTGGTATTATTATTATTATTATTATTATTATTATCATTATTATTATTAATATTATTTTAAGAATATGCACTTGTTTCTCTGTTGTTATTGTTGATTTGCAAGCAGTAAGATATGAGACCTGGCTAAGAGGAAACAGTCTGCCACTGAGCTCCAGACAAAGCTTGATTCTAGAGGAATTAGATGATGGTGCATTGAAGAAAACTACAAGTGCTGAGCAGTTTGAATCACAAAGTCTATCTTATCTACAATAATTAAAAACTGTGAAAAAATCATGAATGTTGCTTTTTCAGGTCTTAGAAACACGTAAACAACTGCAATGTGCTACACACAAAGACCTCAAAATGTTACTTCTAGAATAGTTAAACAATATGAGCACTTCCAACGTACGTGTAAGTGAACCTATAATACAGAGATAAGCAATTGAAATTATCACAAATTTCGGTATTCAGAACTTCACTTGTTCTGCTTGTTGGGTGTATCAATTCCAAAAGGGATACTCGATATCATTTATTATTATTGGGGAAGCAAACAAAGATTATGAAGTACATGCAAGTAACTGTTCGCATGAATTTGACTGAGTATGTGGAAAACAAAAGAAACAAAACATTTTTACAATTTTTTTTAAGTTGCACCCTAAGCACAAAAGATGATAATTGCCATGGTGGAACATGCAGTAAACAACATCTGATTGTTGTCCTTGCATGTAATGCAAACAGCAGTGGAGAACACTGTACATGGCTCATTGGCAGATCCAAGAAACCACGTTGCTTTAAAAACTTAAAACGTGGATACTACGTGTAACACTTTGTATCTATTCTCACCATAACAAATAGTGGAATGGCTCAATGTTTAGTAAGTGGCATAACATACACGGTATGAACTTAACCAGTGTAACGGTTCAATTTATTTCACCAATACAACAAGCTACTTTCAGCCTCTGTATAAGGCATTCTTGCTCATATGAAGAGAATTTATTACAAGCGATTCTTGAAGGCTGCAATTTGCACTGCTGAAAATAATCTGTGACCACTAGTTGGAGCATGCTTGACACAGTAAAAAGAGTCATCTCAGCAAGGGAATGCGTTGTCACAGTACATACAGAACTGCTTTAACAGAGACAGATAATGTAATGATGCTAATCATGTTCATGAATTAAATGTTAACATCGGTAACACTTCGTCTGACAAATGGGATATTCTGCAAGAAGTTGTAAACCCTGCAGTACATTTTGAGAAATTCGTTAATATTGATTATGTTGCCATATTTGTTACAGAGAATTTTATGTACTAACAGGCGCACCTGAGTTGGGAGAAATGTCGTCAGAAGAAAGTGAGAAAAACAATATCATTCATCTACCCATCAGGAAATTTTAACCACTTGGGACACTTCAGAACATTTTACTGCAACATCTGAAGTTGCTGCAGGGTTTATGGAAGCTGTGAATACAGTTGGCCATGAAGTTACGAGGTACTTTCGTTCCTGTGAATGAGAAAAATAAACAAATTTTTCCTACAAAATGATTTATAAGCATTGTTTACAGTTACTGTACTTATACACAGTTATACATTGTTCCTTTTACTACAGTGTGTCTGACAAGTCCCGCATCATATGTTCAATATGACCCCTTCCGATTTTCAAACATGCCTGGAGGAAAAACTTCACGATAATTAAAATGTGGTATAGTATGTCGATGGTGATTTCACGAAATTTTTCCACGATCATTTCCTTAATAAAATCCCAGAAAGCAGAGTCAAGTGGATTTAGGTCAGACGACCTGGGAGTCCACACTGTGGGTTCTCTGTGGCCAGAATGGTTCATGCGACCACAGCTGTGTGGAATTGGCTCGATGACAACTCCCTGATCAGTGGATATGACGCAGAAGACCCAGAGAGTGACATAAATCCACCTGCATTTGTAATTGAAACATTTCCCCATTTACTGAAGCTTATTAATATTTCAAACTTTAGGAACGTGGATCGATGTTGCAGGGTGACTCACTTAACTTTTTCACCTCTGTTAACTACTGCTATACATATGGTGCAGATCACGCAAGATTTCTTACTTACTTACTTACTTACTTACAAATGGTTTTTAAGGAAACCGAAGGTTCATTGCCGCCCTCAAATAAGCCCGCCAGCGGTCCCTATCCTGTGCAAGATTAATCCAGTCTCTATCTTCATAACCCACCTCCCTCAAATCCATTTTAATATTATCCTCCCATCTACGTCTCGGCCTCACTAAAGGTCTTTTTCCCTCCGGTCTTCCAACTAACACTCTATATGCATTTCTGGATTCGCCCATACGTGCTACATGCCCTGCCCATCTCGAACGTCTGGCTTTAATGTTCCTAATTATGTTAGGTGAACAATACAATGCGTGCAGTTCTGTGTTGTGTAACTTTCTCCATTCTCCTGTAACTTCATCCCTCTTTGCCCCAAATATTTTCCTTAGCACCTTATTCTCAAACACCCTGAACCTATGTTCCTCTCTCTGAGTGAGAGTCCAAGTTTCACAACCATACAGAACAACCGGTAATATAACTGTTTTATAAATTCTAACTTTCAGATTTTTGGACAGCAGACTGGATGATAAAAGCTTCTCAACCGAATAATAACACGCATTTCCCATATTTATTCTGCGTTTAATTTCCTCCCGAGTGTCATTTATATTTGTTACTGTTGCTACAAGATATTTGAATTTTTCCCCCTCTTTGAAGGATAAATCTCCAATTTTTATATTTCCATTTCGTACAATATTCTGGTCACGAGACATAATCATATACTTAGTCTTTTCGGGATTTACTTCCAAACCGATCGCTCTACTTGCTTCAAGTAAAATTTCCGTGTTTTCCCTAATCGTTTGTGTATTTTCTCCTAACATATTCACGTCATCCGCATAGACAAGAAGCTGATGTAACCCGTTCAATTCCAAACCCTGCCTGTTATCCTGAACTTTCCTAATGGCATATTCTAGAGCGAAGTTAAGAAGTAAAGGTGTTAGTGCATCTCCCTGCTTTAGCCCGCAGTGAATTGGAAAAGCATCAGATAGAAACTGTCCTATACGGACTCTGCTGTATGTTTCACTGAGACACATTTTAATTAATCGAACTAGTTTCTTGGGAATACCAAATTCAATAACAATATCATATAATACTTCCCCCTTCACCGAGTCATAAGCCTTTTTGAAATCTATGAATAACTGATGTACCGTACCCTTATACTCCCATTTTTTCTCCATTATCTGTCGAATACTAAAAATCTGATCAATAGTCGATCTGCAAATCAAGATTTCAGGTATAACACCCTGTAAAGTTGATTTGAATAATTTCGAGGGAAAAATTGTTCCGGAGCCGGGTATCGAACCCGGCACCTTTGGATTAACGTACCAACGCTCTACCACTGAGCTACTCGGGAACTCTAACCGACACCGATCCAATTTTTCAATCTATATACACAGACCTCAAAGTGGGCTGACAACCGTCAAGCATCCAACTTCGAGTGCACACTAACTCCGTGTGACTTAAATTGTGGTTTTCTGTTAACGAACAGTGACGTGTATTATGCAAATCAAGATTTCAGGTATAACTCCCTGTAAAGTTGATTTGAATAATTTCGAGGGAAAAATTGTTCCGGAGCCGGGTAACGAATCCGGGACCTTTGGTTTACCGTACCAACGCTCTACCACTGAGCTACTCGGGAACTCTAACCGACACCGATCCAATTTTTCCCTCGATATCCACAGACCTCAAAGTGGGCTGACAACCGTCAAGCATCCAAATTCGAGTGCACACTAACTCCGTGTGACTTAAATTGAGGTTTTCTGTTAACGAACAGTGACGTGTATTATTCAAATCAAGATTTCAGGTATAACTCCCTGTAAAGTTGATTTGAATAATTTCGAGGGAAAAATTGTTCCGGAGCCGGGTATCGAACCCGGGACCTTTGGTTTAACGTACCAACGCTCTACCACTGAGCTACTCGGGAACTCTAACAGAGACCGATCCAATTTTTCCCTCTATATAAACAGACCTCAAAGTGGGCTGACAACCGTCAATCATCCAACTTCGAGTGCACACTAACTCCGTGTGACTTAAATTGTGGTTTTTTCTGTTAACGAACACTGACGTGTATCATGCAAATCAAGATTTCAGGTATAAATCCCTGTAAAGTTGATTTGAATAATTTCGAGGGAACAATTGTTCCGGAGCCGGGTATCGAACCCGGGACCTTTGGTTTAACGTACCAACGCTCTACTACTGAGCTACTCGGGAACTCTAACCGACACGGATCTAATTTTTTCCTCTATATCCTCAGACCTCAAAGTGGGCTGACAACCGTCAAGCATCCAACTTCGAGTGCACACTAACTTCGTGTGACTTAAATTGTGGTTTTCTGTTAACGAACAGTGACGTGTATTACGCAAATCAAGATTTCAGGTATAAATCCCTGTAAATTTGATTTGAATAATTTCGAGGGAAAAATTGTTCCGGAGCTGGGTATCGAACCCGGGACATTTGGTTTAACGTACGAACGCTCTACCACTGAGCTACTCGGGAACTCTAACCGACACCGATCCAATTTTTCCCTCTGTTTCCACAGAACTCGAAGTGGGCTGACAACCGTCAAGCATCCAACTTCGAGTGCACACTAACTCCGTGTGACTTAAATTGTGGTTTTCTGTTAACGAACAGTGACGTGTATTACGCAAATCAAGATTTCAGGTATAACTCCCTGTAAAATTGATTAGAATAATTTCGAGGGAAAAATTCTTCCGGGGCCGGTTATCGAACCCGGGACCTTTGGTTTAATGTACCAACGCTCTGCCACTGAGCTACTCGGGAACTCTAACCGACACCGATCCAATTTTTCCCTCTATATCCACAGACCTAAAAGTGGGCTGACAACCGTCAAGCATCCAACTTCGAGTGCACACCAACTCCGTGTGACTTAAATTGTGGTTTTCTGTTAACGAACAGTGACGTGTATTATGCAAATCAAGATTTCAGGTATAACACCATGTAAAGTTGATTTGAATAATTTCTAGGGAAAAATTGTTCCGGAGCCGGGTATCGAACTCGGGACCTTTGGTTTAACGTACCAACGCTCTACCACTGAGCTACTCGGGAACTCTAACCGACGCCGATCCAATTTTTCCCTCTATATCCACAGACCTCAAAGTGGGCTGACAATCGTCAAGCATCCAACTTCGAGTGTACACTAACTCCGTGTGACTTAAATTGTCGTTTTCTGTTAACGAAAAGTGACGTGTATTATGCAAATCAAGATTTCAGATATAACACCCTGTAAAGTTGATTTGAATAATTTCGAGGGAAAAATTGTTCCGGAGCCGGGTATCGAACCCGGGACCTTTGGTTTAACGTACCAACGCTCTACCACTGAGCTACTCGGGAACTCTAACCGACACCGATCCAATTTTTCCCTCTATATCCACAGACCTCAAAGTGGGCTGACAACCGTCAAGCATCCAACTTCGAGTGCACACTAACTCCGTGTGACTTAAATTGTGGTTTTTTCTGTTAACGAACACTGACGTGTATTATGCAAATCAAGATTTCAGGTATAAATCCCTGTAAAGTTGATTTGAATAATTTCGAGGGAACAATTGTTCCGGAGCCGGGTTTCGAACCCGGGACCTTTGGTTTAATGTACCAACGCTCTTCCACTGAGCTACTCGAGAACTCTAACCGACACCGATCAAAGTTTTCCCTCTATATCCACAGACCTAAAAGTGGGCTGACAACCGTCAAGCATCCAACTTCGAGTGCACACTAACTCCGTGTGACTTAAATTGTGGTTTTCTGTTAACGAACAGTGACGTGTATTATGCAAATCAAGATTTCAGGTATAACACCATGTAAAGTTGATTTGAATAATTTCGAGGGAAAAATTGTTCCGGAGCCGGGTATCGAACTCGGGACCTTTGGTTTAACGTACCAACGCTCTACCACTGAGCTACTCGGGAACTCTAACCGACGCCGATCCAATTTTTCCCTCTATATCCACAGACCTCAAAGCGGGCTGACAACCGTCAAGCATTCAACTTCGAGTGCACACTAACTCCGTGTGACTTAAATTGTGGTTTTCTGTTAACGAAAAGTGACGTGTATTATGCAAATCAAGATTTCAGATATAACACCCTGCAAAGTTGATTTGAATAATTACGAGGGAAAAATTGATCCGGAGCCGGGTATCGAACCCGGGACCTTTGGTTTAACGTACCAACGCTCTACCACTGAGCTACTCGGGAACTCTAACCGACACCGATCCAATTTTTCCCTCTATATCCACAGACCTCAAAGTGGGCTGACAACCGTCAAGCATCCAACTTCGAGTGCACACTAACTCCGTGTGACTTAAATTGTGGTTTTTTCTGTTAACGAACAGTGACGTGTATTATGCAAATCAAGATTTCAGGTATAAATCCCTGTAAAGTTGATTTGAATAATTTCGAGGGAAAATTGTTCCGGAGCCGTGTATCGAACCCGGGACCTTTGGTTTAACGTACCAACGCTCTACTACTGAGCTACTCGGGAACTCTAACCGACACCGATCCAATTTATCCCTCTATATCCACAGAACTCAAAGTGGGCTGACAACCGTCAAGCATCCAACTTCGAGTGCACATTAACTCCGTGTGACTTAAATTGTGGTTTTCTGTTAACGAACAGTGACGTGTATTATGCAAATCAAGATTTCAGGTATAATTCCCTGTAAAGTTGATTTGAATAATTTCGAGGGAAAAATTGTTCCGGAGCTGGGTATCGAACCCGGGACATTTGGTTTAACGTACGAACGCTCTACCACTGTGCTACTCGGGAACTCTAACCGACACCGATCCAATTTTTCCCTCTGTATCCACAGAACTCAAAGTGGGCTGACAACCGTCAAGCATCCAACTTCGAGTGCACACTAACTCCGTGTGACTTAAATTGTGGTTTTCTGTTAACGAACAGTGACGTGTATTATGCGAATCAAGATTTGAGGTATAACTCCCTGTAAAATTGATTTGAATAATTTCGAGGGAAAAATTGTTCCTGGGCCGCTTATCGAACCCGGGACTTTTGGTTTAATGTACCAACGATCTGCCACTGAGCTACTCGGGAACTCTAACCGACACCGATCCAATTTTTCCCTCCATATCCACAGACCTCAAAGTGGGCTGACAACCGTCAAGCATCCAACTTCGAGTGCATACCAACTCCGTGTGACTTAAATTGTGGTTTTCTGTTAACGAACAGTGACGTGTATTATGCAAATCAAGATTTCAGGTATAACACCATGTAAAGTTGAATTGAATAATTTCGAGGGAAAAATTGTTCCTGAGCCGAGTATCGAACTCGGGACCTTTGGTTTAACGTACCAAAGCTCTACCACTGAGCTTCTCGGGAACTCTAACCGACGCCGATCCAATTTTTCCCTCTATATCCACAGACCTCAAAGCGGGCTGACAACCGTCAAGCATTCAACTTCGAGTGCACACTAACTCCGTGTGACTTAAATTGTGGTTTTCTGTTAACGAAAAGTGACGTGTATTATGCAAATCAAGATTTCAGATATAACACCCTGCAAAGTTGATTTGAATAATTACGAGGGAAAAATTGATCCGGAGCCGGGTATCGAACCCGGGACCTTTGGTTTAACGTACCAACGCTCTACCACTGAGCTACTTGGGAACTCTAACCGACACCGATCCAATTTTTCCCTCTATATCCACAGACCTCAAAGTGGGCTGACAACCGTCAAGCATCCAACTTCGAGTGCACACTAACTCCGTGTGACTTAAATTGTGGTTTTTTCTGTTAACGAACACTGACGTGTATTATGCAAATCAAGATTTCAGGTATAAATCCCTGTAAAGTTGATTTGAATAATTTCGAGGGAAAATTGTTCCGGAGCCGTGTATCGAACCCGGGACCTTTGGTTTAACGTACCAACGCTCTACTACTGAGCTACTCGGGAACTCTAACCGACACCGATCCAATTTTTCCCTCTATATCCACAGAACTCAAAGTGGGCTGACAACCGTCAAGCATCCAACTTCGAGTGCACATTAACTCCGTGTGACTTAAATTGTGGTTTTCTGTTAACGAACAGTGACGTGTATTATGCAAATCAAGATTTCAGGTATAATTCCCTGTAAAGTTGATTTGAATAATTTCGAGGGAAAAATTGTTCCGGAGCTGGGTATCGAACCCGGGACATTTGGTTTAACGTACGAACGCTCTACCACTGTGCTACTCGGGAACTCTAACCGACACCGATCCAATTTTTCCCTCTGTATCCACAGAACTCAAAATGGGCTGACAACCGTCAAGCATCCAACTTCGAGTGCACACTAACTCCGTGTGACATAATTGTGGTTTTCTGTTAACGAACAGTGACGTGTATTATGCGAATCAAGATTTCAGGTATAACTCCCTGTAAAATTGATTTGAATAATTTCGAGGGAAAAATTGTTCCTGGGCCGCTTATCGAACCCGGGACCTTTGGTTTAATGTACCAACGATCTGCCACTGAGCTACTCGGGAACTCTAACCGACACCGATCCAATTTTTCCCTCCATATCCACAGACCTCAAAGTGGGCTGACAACCGTCAAGCATCCAACTTCGAGTGCATACCAACTCCGTGTGACTTAAATTGTGGTTTTCTGTTAACGAACAGTGACGTGTATTATGCAAATCAAGATTTCAGGTATAACACCATGTAAAGTTGAATTGAATAATTTCGAGGGAAAAATTGTTCCGGAGCCGAGTATCGAACTCGGGACCTTTGGTTTAACGTACCAACGCTCTACCACTGAGCTACTCGGGAACTCTAACCGACGCCGATCCAATTTTTCCCTCTATATCCACAGACCTCAAAGTGGGCTGACAACCGTCAAGCATCCAACTTCGAGTGCACACTAACTCCGTGTGTCTTAAATTGTGGTTTTCTGTTAACGAACAGTGACGTGTATTATGCAAATCAAGATTTCAGGTATAACACCATGTAAAGTTGAATTGAATAATTTCGAGGGAAAAATTGTTCCGGAGCCGGTTATCGAACCCGGGACCTTTGGTTTAATGTACCAACGCTTTACCACTGAGCTACTCGGGAACTCTAACCGACACCGATCCAATTTTTCCCTCTATATCCACAGACCTCAAAGTGGGCTGACAACCGTCAAGCATCCAACTTCGAGTGCACACTAACTCGGTGTGACTTAAATTGTAGTTTTCTGTTAACGAACAGTGACGTGTATTATGGAAATAAGATTTCAGGTATAACTCCCTGTAGAGGTGATTTGAATAATTTCGAGGGAAAAATTGTTCCGGAGCCGGGTATCGAACCCGGGACCTTTGGTTTAACGTACCAACGCTCTACCACTGAGCTACTCGGGAACTCTAACCTACAACGATCCAATTGTTCCCTCTGTATCCACAGACCTCGAAGTGGGCTGACAACCGTCAAGCATCCAACTTCGAGTGCACACTAACTCCGTATGACTTAAATTGTGGTTTTCTGTTAACGAACAGTGACGTGTATTATGCAAATCAAGATTTCAGGTATAACTAACTGTAAAGTTGATTTGAATAATTTCGAGGAAAAAATTGTTCCGGAGCCGGGTATCGAACCCGGGACCTTTGGTTTAACGTACCAACGCTCTACCACTGAGCTACTCGGGAACTCTAACCTACAACGATCCAATTGTTCCCTCTGTATCCACAGACCTCGAAGTGGGCTGACAACCGTCAAGCATCCAACTTCGAGTGCACACTAACTCCGTATGACTTAAATTGTGGTTTTCTGTTAACGAACAGTGACGTGTATTATGCAAATCAAGATTTCAGATATAACACCCTGTAAAGTTGATTTGAATAATTTCGAGGTAAAAATTGTTCCGGAGCCGGTTATCGAACCCGGGACCTTTGGTTTAACGTACCAACGCTCTACCACTGAGCTATTCGGGAACTCTAACCGACGCCGAACCAATTTTTCCCTCTATTTCCACAGACCTCAAATTGGGCTGACAACCGTCAAGCATCGAACTTCGAGTGCACACTAACTCCGTGTGACTTAAATTCTGGTTTTCTGTTAACGAACAGTGACGTGTATTATGCAAATCAAGATTTCAGGTATAACTCCCTGTTAAGTTGATTTGAATAATTTAGAGGGAAAATTTTTCCGGAGCCGGGTATCGAACCCGGGACCTTTGGTTTAACGTAACAACGTTCTTCCACTGAGCTACTCGGGAACTCTAACCGACACCAATTCAAATTTTCCCTCTATATCCACAGACCTCAAAGTGAGCTGAGAACCGTCAAGCATCAAACTTCGAGTGCACACTAACTCCGTGTGATTTAAATTGTGGTTTTCTGTTAAAGAACAGTGACGTGTATTATGCAAATCAAGATTTCAGGTATAACTAACTGTAAAGTTGATTTGAATAATTTCGAGGAAAAAATTGTTCCGGAGCCGGGTATCGAACCCGGGACCTTTGGTTTAATGTAGCAACGCTCTACCACGGGGCCGGGTATGGATCCCGGGAACTTTGGTTTAACGTACCAACTCTCTACAACTGAGCTACTCCGGAACTCTAACTGACACCGATTCAATATTTCCTCTATATCCACAGACCTCAAAGTGGGCTGACAACCGTCAAGCATCCAACTTCGAGTGCACACTAACTCCGTTGGATTTAAATTGTGGTTTTCTATTAACGAACACTGACGTGTATTATGCAAATCAAGATTTCAGGTATAACTCCCTGTAAAGTTGATTTGAATAATTTCGAGGGAAAAATTGTTCCGGAGCCGGGTATCGAACCCGGGACCTTTGGTTTAACGTACCAACGCTCTACCACTGACCTTCTTGGGAACTCTAACCGACACCGATCCAATTTTTCCCTCTATATCCACAGACCTCAAAATGGGCTGACAACCGTCAAGCATCCAACGTCGAGTGCACACTAACTCAGTGTGACTGAAATTGTGGTTTTCTGTTTACGAACAGTGACGTGTATTATGCAAAACAAGATTTCAAGTATAACTCACTGTAAAGTTGATTTGAATAATTTCGACGGAAAAATTGTTCCTGAGCCGTGTGTCGAACTCGGGACCTTTGGTTTAACGTACCAACGCTCTACCACTGAACTACTCGGGAACTCTAACCGACACCGATTCAATTTTTCCCTCTATATCCACAGACCTCAAAGTGGGCTTACAACCGTCAAGCATCCAACTTCGAGTGCATACTAACTCCGTGTGACTTAAATTGTGGTTTTCTGTTAACGAACAGTGACGTGTATTATGCAAATCAAGATTTCAGGTATAACTCCCTGTAAAGTTGATTTGAATAATTTCGAGGGAAAAATTGTTCCTGGGCCGCTTATCGAACCCGGGTCCTTTGGTTTAATGTACCAACGATCTGCCACTGAGCTACTCGGGAACTCTAACCGACACCAATCCAATTTTTCCCTCTATATCCACAGACCTCAAAGTGGGCTGACAACCGTCAAGCATCCAACTTCGAGTGCATACCAACTCCGTGTGACTTAAATTGTGGTTTTCTGTTAACGAAAAGTGACGTGTATTATGCAAATCAAGATTTCAGATATAACACCCTGCAAAGTTGATTTGAATAATTACGAGGGAAAAATTGATCCGGAGCCGGGTATCGAACCCGGGACCTTTGGTTTAACGTACCAACGCTCTACCACTGAGCTACTCGGGAACTCTAACCGACACCGATCCAATTTTTCCCTCTATATCCACAGACCTCAAAGTGGGCTGACAACCGTCAAGCATCCAACTTCGAGTGCACACTAACTCCGTGTGACTTAAATTGTGGTTTTTTCTGTTAACGAACACTGACGTGTATTATGCAAATCAAGATTTCAGGGAAATCCCTGTAAAGTTGATTTGAATAATTTCGAGGGAAAATTGTTCCGGAGCCGTGTATCGAACCCGGGACCTTTGGTTTAACGTACCAACGCTCTACTACTGAGCTACTCGGGAACTCTAACCGACACCGATCCAATTTTTCCCTCTATATCCACAGACCTCAAAGTGGGCTGACAACCGTCAAGCATCCAACTTCGAGTGCACACTAACTCGGTGTGACTTAAATTGTAGTTTTC
Source organism: Periplaneta americana (assembly GCF_040183065.1). Lineage (NCBI taxonomy): Eukaryota > Metazoa > Arthropoda > Insecta > Blattodea > Blattidae > Periplaneta > Periplaneta americana. Next base: position 1,267,426 of record NW_027185501.1, on the reverse strand, counting down.
TGTTAACGAACAGTGACGTGTATTATGGAAATAAGATTTCAGGTATAACTCCCTGTAGAGGTGATTTGAATAATTTCGAGGGAAAAATTGTTCCGGAGCCGGGTATCGAACCCGGGACCTTTGGTTTAAAGTACCAACGCTCTACCACTGAGCTACTCGGGAACTCTAACCTACAACGATCCAATTGTTCCCTCTGTATCCACAGACCTCGAAGTGGGCTGACAACCGTCAAGCATCCAACTTCGAGTGCACTCTAACTCCGTATGACTTAAATTGTGGTTTTCTGTTAACGAAGAGTGACGTTTATTATGCAAATCAAGATTTCAGGTATAACTCCTGTAAAGATGATTTGAATAATTTCGTGGGAAAAATTGTTCCAGAGCCGGGTATCGAACCCGGGACCTTTGATTTAACGTACCAACGCTCTACCACTGAGCTACTCGGGAACTCTAAACGACACCGATCCAATTTTTCCCTCTATATCCACAGACCTCAAATTGGGCTGACAAACGTAAAGCATCCAGATTCGAGTGCACACTAACTCCGTGTAATTTGAATTGTGGTTTTCTGTTAACGAACAGTGACGTGTATTATGCAAATCGAGATTCAGGTATAATTCCCTATAAAGTTGATTTGAATAATTTCGAGGGAAAAATTGTTCCGGGGCCAGGTATGGAACCCGGGACCTTTGGTTTAACGTACCAACGCTCTACCACTGAGCTACTCGGGAACTCTAACCGACACCGATCCAATTTTTCCCTCTATATCCACAGACCTCAAAGTGGGCTGACAACCGTCAAGCATCCAACTTCGAGTGCACACTAACTCCGTGTGACTTAAATTGTGGTTTTCTGATAACGAATAGTGACGTGTATTATGCAAATCAAGATTTCAGGTATAAATCCCTGTAAAGTTGATTAGAATAATTTCGAGGGAAAAATTGTTCCGGAGCCGGATATCGAACCCGGGACCTTTGGTTTAATGTACCAACGCTCTACCACTGAGCTACTCGGGAACTCTATCCGACACCGATCCAAATTTTCCCCGATATCCACAGACCTCAAATTGGGCTGACAACCGTCAAGCATCCAACTTCGAGTGCACACTAACTCCGTGTGACTTAAATTCTGGTTTTCTGTTAACGAACAGTGACGCGTGTTATGCAAATCAAGATTTCAGGTATAACTCCCTGTAAAGTTGATTTGAATAATTTCGAGGGAGAAATTATTCCGGAGGCGGGTATCGAACCCGGGACCTTATTTTAACGTAGCAATGCTCTACCACGGGGCCGGGGATCGATCCCGAGACCTTTGGTTTAACGTACCAACGTTCTACCACTGAGCTACTCGGGAACTCTAACCGACACCGATCCAATATTTCCTCTATATCCACAGACTTCAAAGTGGGCTGACAACCGTCAAGCATCCAACTTCGAGTGCACACTACCTCCGTGTGATTTAAATTGTGGTTTTCTGTTAACGAACAGTGACGTGTATTATGCAAATCAAGATTTCAGGTATAAATTCCTGTAAAGTTGATTTGAATAATTTCGAGGGAAATATTGTTCCGGAGGCGGTTATCGAACCCGGGACCTTTGGTTTAACGTACCAAATCTCTACCACTGATCTTCTCCTGAACTCTAACCGACATCGATCCAATTTTTCCCTCTATATCCACAGACATCAAAGTGGGCTGACAACCGTCAAGCATCCAACTTCGAGTGCACACTAAATCGGTGTGACTTAAATTGTGGTTTTCTGTAAACGAATAGCGACGTTTATTATGCAAATCAGATTTCAGGTATAACTCCTGTAAAGATGATTTGAATAATTTCGTGGGAAAAATTGTTCCAGAGCCGGGTATCGAACCCGGGACCTTTGGTTTAACGTACCAACGCTCTACCACTGAGCTACTCGGGAACTCTAACCGACACCGATCCAATTTTTCCCTCTATATCCACAGACCTCAAAGTGGGCTGACAACCGTCAAACATCCAACTTCGAGTGCACACTAACACCGTGTGACTTAAATTGTGGTTTTCTGATAACGAATAGTGACGTGTATTATGCAAATCAAGATTTCAGGTATAAATCCCTGTAAAGTTGATTAGAATAATATCGAGGGAAAAATATTTCCGGAGCCGGATATCGAACCCGGGACCTTTGGTTTAACGTACCAACGCTCTACCACTGAGCTACTCGGGAACTCTATCCGACACCGATCCAAATTTTCCCCGATATCCACAGACCTCAAATTGGGCTGACAACCGTCAAGCATCCAACTTCGAGTGCACACTAACTCCGTGTGACTTAAATTCTGGTTTTCTGTTAACGAACAGTGACGCGTGTTATGCAAATCAAGATTTCAGGTATAACTCCCTGTAAAGTTGATTTGAATAATTTCGAGGGAAAAATTGTTCCGGAGCCTGGTATCGAACCCGGGACCTTTGGTTTAACGTACCAACGCTCTTCCACTGAGCTACTCGGGAACTCTAACCGACACCGATTCAATTTTTCCTTCTATATCCACAGACCTCAAAGTGGGCTGACAACCGTCAAGCATTCAACTTCGAGTGCACACTAACTCCGTGTGACGTAAATTGTGGTTTTCTGTTAACGAACAGTGACGTGTATTATGCAAATCAATATTTCAGGTATAAATCCCTGTAAAGTTGATTTGAATAATTTCGAGGGAAAAATTGTTCCGGAGCCGGGTATCGGACCCGGGACCTACGTTTAACGTAGCAACGCTCTACCACGGGGCCGGGTATCGATCCCGGGACCTTTGGTTTAACGTACCAACGCTCTACCACTGAGCTACTCGGGAACTCTAAACGACACCGATCCAATATTTCCTCTATATCAACAGAACTCAAAGTGGGCTGACAACCGTCAAGCATCCAACTTCGAGTGCACACTAACTCCGTGTGACTTAAATTGTGGTTTTCTGTTAACGAACAGTGACGTGTATTATGCAAATCAAGATTTCAGGTATAACTCCCTGTAAAGTTGATTTGAATAATTTCGAGGGAGAAATTGTTCCGGAGGCGGGTATCGAACCCGGGACCTTATTTTAACGTAGCAATGCTCTACCACGGGGCCGGGGATCGATCCCGAGACCTTTGGTTTAACGTAACAACGTTCTACCACTGAGCTACTCGGGAACTCTAACCGACACCGATCCAATATTTCCTCTATATCCACAGATTTCAAAGTGGGCTGACAACCGTCAAGCATCCAACTTCGAGTGCACACTACCTCCGTGTGATTTAAATTGTGGTTTTCTGTTAACGAACAGTGACGTGTATTATGCAAATCAAGATTTCAGGTATAAATCCCTGTAAAGTTGATTTGAATAATTTCGAGGGAAATATTGTTCCGGAGGCGGTTATCGAACCCGGGACCTTTGGTTTAACGTACCAAATCTCTACCATTGATCTTCTCCTGAACTCTAACCGACATCGATCCAATTTTTCCCTCTATATCCACAGACATCAAAGTGGGCTGACAACCGTCAAGCATCGAACTTCGAGTGTACACTAACTCCGTGTGACTTAAATTGTGGTTTTCTGTTAACGAACAGTGACGTGTATTATGCAAATCAACATTTCAGGTATAAGTCCCTGTCAAGTTGACTTAAATATATTTTCGTGGGAAAAATTCTTCCGGAGCCGGGTATCGTACCCGGGTCCTTTGGTTTAACGTACCAAAGCTCTTCCACTGAGCTACTCGGGAACTCTAACCGACACCGATTCAATTTTTCCTTCTATATCCACAGACCTCAAAGTGGGCTGACAACCGTCAAGCATCCAACTTCGAGTGCACACTAACTGCGTGTGACTTAAATTGTGGTTTTCTGTTAACAAACAGTGACGTGTATTATGCAAATCAAGATTTCAGGTATAACTAACTGTAAAGTTGATTTGAATAATTTCGAGGGAAAAATTGTTCCGGAGCCGGGTATCGAACACGGGACTTTTGGTTTAACGTAGCAACGCTCTACCACGGGGCCGGGTATCGATCCCGGGACCTTTGGTTTAACGTATCAACGCTCTACCACTGACCTACTCGGGAACTCTAACCGATACCGTTGCAATTTTTCCCTCTATATCCACAGACCTCAAATTGGGCTGACAACCGTCAAGCCGATCCAATTTTTCCCTCTATATCCACAGACCTCAAATTGGGCTGACAACCGTCAAGCATCCAACTTCGAGTGCACACTATCTCCGTGTGACTTAAATTGTGGTTTTCTGTTAACGAACAGTGACGTGTAATATGCAAATCAAGATTTCAGATATAACTCCCTGTAAAGTTGATTTGAATAATTTCGAGGGAAAAATTGTTCCGAAGCCGGGTATCGAACCCGGAACTTTGGTTTAACATTCCAACGCTATACCACTGAGCTACTCGAGAACTCTAACCGACACCGATCCAAATTTTCCCTCTATATCCACATAACTCAAAGTGGGCTGACAACCGTCAAGCATCCAACTTCGAGTGCACACTAACTCCGTGTGACTTAAATTGTAGTTTTCTGTTAACGACCAGTGACTTGTATTATGCAAATCAAGATTTCAGGTATAACTCCCTGTAAAGTTGATTTGAATAATTTCGAGGGAAAAATTGTTCCGGAGCCGGGTATCGAACCCGGGACTTTTGGTTTAACGTCCAACGCTCTTCCACTGACCTACTCGGGAACTCTAAACAACATCGATCCAATTTTTCCCTCTATATTCACAGACCACAAAGTGGGCTGACAACCGTCAAGCATCCAACTTCGAGTGCACACTAACTCCGTGTGACTTAAATTGTGGTATTCTGTTAGCGAACAGTGACGTGTATTATGCAAATCTAGATTTCAGGAATAACTCCCTGTAAAGAGGATTTGAAAAATTTCGAGGGAAAAATTGTTCCGGAGCCGGATATCGAACCCGGGACTTTTGGTTTAACGTACCAACGCTCTACCACTGAGCTACTCGGGAACTCTAACCGACACCGATCCAATTTTTCCCTCTATAACCACAGACCTCAAATTGGGCTGACAACCGTCAAGCATCGAACATCGAGTGCACACTAACTCCGTGTGACTTAAATTGTGGTTTTCAGTAAACGAACAGCAACGTGTATTATGCAAATCAAGATTTCAGGTATAACTCCTGTAAAGATGATTTGAATAATTTCGTGGGAAAAATTGTTCCGGAGCCAGGTATCGAACCCGGGACCTTTGGTTTAACGTACCAACGCTCTACCACTGAGCTACTCGGGAACTCTAACCGACACCGATCCTATTTTTCCCTCTATATCCACAGACCTCAAATTGGGCTGACAACCGTCAAGCATCCAACTTCGAGTGCACACTAACTCCGTGTGATTTAAATTGTGGTTTTCTGTTAACGAACGGTGACGTGTATTATGCAAATCGAGATTTCAGGTAAAACTCCCTATAAAATTGATTTGAATAATTTCGAGGGAAAAATTGTTCCGGAGCAAGGTATCGAACCCGGGACCTTTGGATTAACGTACCAACGCTCTACCACTGAGCTACTAGGGAACTCTAACCGACACCGATCCAATTTTTCCCTCTATATCCACAGACCTCAAAGTGGGCTGACAACCGTCAAGCATCCAACTTCGAGTGCACACTAAATCGGTGTGACTTAAATTGTGGTTTTCTGTTAACGAACAGTGACGTGTATTATGCAAATCAAGATTTCAGGTATAACTAACTGTAAAGTTGATTTGAATAATTTCGAGGGAAAAATTGTTCCGGAGCCGGGTATCGAACACGGGACATTTGGTTTAACGTGGCAACGCTCTATCACGGGGCCGGGTATCGATCCCGGGACCTTTGGTTTAACGTACCAACGCTCTACCTCTGAGCTACTCGGGAACTCTAATAGATACCGTTGCAATTTTTCCCTCCATATCCACAGAATTCAAATTGTGCTGACAACCGTCAAGCCGATCCAATTTTTCCCTCTATATCCACAGACCTCAAATTGGGCTGACAACAGTCAAGCATCCAACTTCGAGTGCACACTAACTCCGTGTGACTTAAATTGTGGTTTTCTGTTAACGAACAGTGACGTGTAATATGTAAATCAAGATTTCAGGTATAACTCCCTGTAAAGTTGATTTGAATAATTTCGAGGGAAAAATTGTTCCGAAGCCGGGTATCGAACCCGGGACTTTGGTTTAACATTCCAATGCTCTACCACTGAGCTACACGAGAACTCTAACCGACACCGATCCAATTTTTCCCTCTATATCCACAGACCTCAAAGCGGGCTGACAACCGTCAAGCATACAACTTCGTGTGCACACTAACTCCGTGTGACTTAAATTGTGGTTTTCTGTTAACGAACAGTGACGTGTATTATGCAAATCAAGATTTCAGGTATAACTCCCTGTAAAGTTGATTTGAATAATTTCCAGGGAAAAATTGTTCCGGAGCTGGGTATCGAACCCGGGACCTTTTGTGTAACGTCCAACGCTCTACCACTGACCTACTCGGGAACTCTAAACAACACCGATCCAATTTTTCCCTCTATATTCACAGACCTCAAAGTGGGCTGACAACCGTCAAGCAACCAACTTCGAGTGCACACTAACTCCGTGTGACTTAAATTGTGGTATTCTGTTAGCGAATAGTGACCTGTATTATGCAAATCACGATTTCAGGAATAACTCCCTGTAAAGAGGATTTGAAAAATTTCGAGGGTAAAATTGTTCCGGAGCCGGATATCGAACCCGGGACCTTTGGTTTAACGTACCAACGCTCTACCACTGAGCTACTCGGTGACTCTAACCGACACCGATCCAATTTTTCCCTCTGTATCCACAGACCTCAAATTGGGCTGAAAACCGTCAAGCATCGAACTCCGAGTGCACACTAACTCCGTGTGACTTAAATTGTGGTTTTCTGTAAACGAATAGCGACGTTTATTATGCAAATCAAGATTTCAGGTATAACTCCTGTAAAGATGATTTGAATAATTTCGTGGGAAAAATTGTTCCAGAGCCGGGTATCGAACCCGGGACCTTTGGTTTAACGTACCAACGCTCTACCACTGAGCTACTCGGGAACTCTAACCGACACCGATCCAATTTTTCCCTCTATATCCACAGACCTCAAATTGGGCTGACAACCGTCAAGCATCCATCTTCGAGTGCACACTAACTCCGTGTGATTTGAATTGTGGTTTTCTGTTAACGAACAGTGACGTGTATTATGCAAATCGAGATTCAGGTATAACTCCCTATAAAGTTGATTTGAATAATTTCGAGGGAAAAATTGTTCCGGGGCCAGGTATGGAACCCGGGACCTTTGGTTTAACGTACAAACGCTCTACCACTGAGCTACTCGGGAACTCTAACCGACACCGATCCAATTTTTCCCTCTATATCCACAGACCTCAAAGTGGGCTGACAACCGTCAAGCATCCAACTTCGAGTGCACACTAACTCCGTGTGACTTAAATTGTGGTTTTCTGATAACGAATAGTGACGTGCATTATGCAAATCAAGATTTCAGATATAAATCCCTGTAAAGTTGATTAGAATAATTTCGAGGGAAAAATTGTTCCGGAGCCGGATATCGAACCCGGGACCTTTGGTTTAACGTACCAACGCTCTACCACTGAGCTACTCGGGAACTCTATCCGACACCGATCCAAATTTTCCCTCGATATCCACAGACCTCAAATTGGGCTGACAACCGTCAAGCATCCAACTTCGAGTGCACACTAACTCCGTGTGACTTAAATTCTGGTTTTCTGTTAACGAACAGTGACGCGTGTTATGCAAATCAAGATTTCAGGTATAACTCCCTGTAAAGTTGATTTGAATAATTTCGAGGGAAAAATTGTTCCGGAGCCTGGTATCGAACCCGGGACCTTTGGTTTAACGTACCAACGCTCTTCCACTGAGCTACTCGGGAACTCTAACCGACACCGATTCAATTTTTCCTTCTATATCCACAGACCTCAAAGTGGGCTGACAACCGTCAAGCATCCAACTTCTAGTGCACACTAACTCCGTGTGACTTAAATTGTGGTTTTCTGTTAACGAACAGTGACGTGTATTATGCAAATCAAGATTTCAGGTATAAATCCCTGTAAAGTTGATTTGAATAATTTCGAGGGAGAAATTGTTCCGGAGGCGGGTATCGAACCCGGGACCTTAGTTTAACGTAGCAATGCTCTACCACGGGGCCGGGGATCGATCCCGAGACCTTTGGTTTAACGTACCAACGTTCTACCACTGAGCTACTCGGGAACTCTAACCGACACCGATCCAATATTGCCTCTATATCCACAGACTTCAAAGTGGGCTGACAACCGTCAAGCATCCAACTTCGAGTGCACACTACCTCCGTGTGATTTAAATTGTGGTTTCCTGTTAACGAACAGTGACGTGTATTATGCAAATCAAGATTTCAGGTATAAATCCCTGTAAAGTTGATTTGAATAATTTCGAGGGAAATATTGTTCCGGAGGCGGTTATCGAACCCGGGACCTTTGGTTTAACGTACCAAATCTCTACCACTGATCTTCTCCTGAACTCTAACCGACATCGATCCAATTTTTCCCTCTATATCCACAGACATCAAAGTGGGCTGACAACCGTCAAGCATCGAACTTCGAGTGTACACTAACTCCGTGTGACTTAAATTGTGGTTTTCTGTTAACGAACAGTGACGTGTATTATGCAAATCAACATTTCAGGTATAAGTCCCTGTAAAGTTGACTTAAATATATTTTCGTGGGAAAAATTCTTCCGGAGCCGGGTATCGTACCCAGGTCCTTTGGTTTAACGTACCAAAGCTCTTCCACTGAGCTACTCGGGAACTCTAACCGACACCGATTCAATTTTTCCTTCTATATCCACAGACCTCAAAGTGGGCTGACAACCGTCAAGCATCCAACTTCGAGTGCACACTAACTGCGTGTGACTTAAATTGTGGTTTTCTGTTAACAAACAGTGACGTGTATTATGCAAATCAAGATTTCAGGTATAACTAACTGTAAAGTTGATTTGAATAATTTCGAGGGAAAAATTGTTCCGGAGCCGGGTATCGAACACGGGACTTTTGGTTTAACGTAGCAACGCTCTACCACGGGGCCGGGTATCGATCCCGGGACCTTTGGTTTAACGTATCAACGCTCTACCACTGACCTACTCGGGAACTCTAACCGATACCGTTGCAATTTTTCCCTCTATATCCACAGACCTCAAATTGGGCTGACAACCGTCAAGCCGATCCAATTTTTCCCTCTATATCCACAGACCTCAAATTGGGCTGACAACCGTCAAGCATCCAACTTCGAGTGCACACTAACTCCGTGTGATTTAAATTGTGGTTTTCTGTTAACGAACGGTGACGTGTATTATGCAAATCGAGATTTCAGGTAAAACTCCCTATAAAATTGATTTGAATAATTTCGAGGGAAAAATTGTTCCGGAGCAAGGTATCGAACCCGGGACCTTTGGATTAACGTACCAACGCTCTACCACTGAGCTACTAGGGAACTCTAACCGACACCGATCCAATTTTTCCCTCTATATCCACAGACCTCAAAGTGGGCTGACAACCGTCAAGCATCCAACTTCGAGAGCACACTAAATCGGTGTGACTTAAATTGTGGTTTTCTGTTAACGAACAGTGACGTGTATTATGCAAATGAAGATTTCAGGTATAACTAACTGTAAAGTTGATTTGAATAATTTCGAGGGAAAAATTGTTCCGGAGCCGGGTATCGAACACGGGACATTTGGTTTAACGTGGCAACGCTCTACCACGGGGCCGGGTATCGATCCCGGGACCTTTGGTTTAACGTACCAACGCTCTACCTCTGAGCTACTCGGGAACTCTAATAGATACCGTTGCAATTTTTCCCTCCATATCCACAGAATTCAAATTGTGCTGACAACCGTCAAGCCGATCCAATTTTTCCCTCTATATCCACAGACCTCAAATTGGGCTGACAACAGTCAAGCATCCAACTTCGAGTGCACACTAACTCCGTGTGACTTAAATTGTGGTTTTCTGTTAACGAACAGTGACGTGTAATATGTAAATCAAGATTTCAGGTATAACTCCCTGTAAAGTTGATTTGAATAATTTCGAGGGAAAAATTGTTCCGAAGCCGGGTATCGAACCCGGGACTTTGGTTTAACATTCCAATGCTCTACCACTGAGCTACTCGAGAACTCTAACCGACACCGATCCAATTTTTCCCTCTATATCCACAGACCTCAAAGCGGGCTGACAACCGTCAAGCATACAACTTCGTGTGCACACTAACTCCGTGTGACTTAAATTGTGGTTTTCTGTTAACGAACAGTGACGTGTATTATGCAAATCAAGATTTCAGGTATAACTCCCTGTAAAGTTGATTTGAATAATTTCGAGGGAAAAATTGTTCCGGAGCTGGGTATCGAACCCGGGACCTTTTGTTTAACGTCCAACGCTCTACCACTGACCTACTCGGGAACTCTAAACAACACCGATCCAATTTTTCCCTCTATATTCACAGACCTCAAAGTGGGCTGACAACCGTCAAGCAACCAACTTCGAGTGCACACTAATTCCGTGTGACTTAAATTGTGGTATTCTGTTAGCGAATAGTGACCTGTATTATGCAAATCACGATTTCAGGAATAACTCCCTGTAAAGTTGATTTGAAAAATTTCGAGGGAAAAATTGTTCCGGAGCAGGATATCGAACCCGGGACCTTTGGTTTAACGTACCAACGCTCTACCACTGAGCTACTCGGGAACTCTAACCGACACCGATCCAATTTTTCCCTCTGTATCCACAGACCTCAAATTGGGCTGAAAACTGTCAAGCATCGAACTCCGAGTGCACACTAACTCCGTGTGACTTAAATTGTGGTTTTCTGTAAACGAATAGCGACGTTTATTATGCAAATCAAGATTTCAGGTATAACTCCTGTAAAGATGATTTGAATAATTTCGTGGGAAAAATTGTTCCAGAGCCGGGTATCGAACCCGGGACCTTTGGTTTAACGTACCAACGCTCTACCACTGAGCTACTCGGGAACTCTAACCGACACCGATCCAATTTTTCCCTCTATATCCACAGACCTCAAATTGGGCTGACAACCGTCAAGCATCCATCTTCGAGTGCACACTAACTCCGTGTGATTTGAATTGTGGTTTTCTGTTAACGAACAGTGACGTGTATTATGCAAATCGAGATTCAGGTATAACTCCCTATAAAGTTGATTTGAATAATTTCGAGGGAAAAATTGTTCCGGGGCCAGGTATGGAACCCGGGACCTTTGGTTTAACGTACAAATGCTCTACCACTGAGCTACTCGGGAACTCTAACCGACACCGATCCAATTTTTCCCTCTATATCCACAGACCTCAAAGTGGGCTGACAACCGTCAAGCATCCAACTTCGAGTGCACACTAACTCCGTGTGACTTAAATTGTGGTTTTCTGATAACGAATAGTGACGTGCATTATGCAAATCAAGATTTCAGGTATAAATCCCTGTAAAGTTGATTAGAATAATTTCGAGGGAAAAATTGTTCCGGAGCCGGATATCGAACCCGGGACCTTTGGTTTAACGTACCAACGCTCTACCACTGAGCTACTCGGGAACTCTATCCGACACCGATCCAAATTTTCCCTCGATATCCACAGACCTCAAATTGGGCTGACAACCGTCAAGCATCCAACTTCGAGTGCACACTAACTCCGTGTGACTTAAATTCTGGTTTTCTGTTAACGAACAGTGACGCGTGTTATGCAAATCAAGATTTCAGGTATAACTCCCTGTAAAGTTGATTTGAATAATTTCGAGGGAAAAATTGTTCCGGAGCCTGGTATCGAACCCGGGACCTTTGGTTTAACGTACCAACGCTCTTCCACTGAGCTACTCGGGAACTCTAACCGACACCGATTCAATTTTTCCTTCTATATCCACAGACCTCAAAGTGGGCTGACAACCGTCAAGCATCCAACTTCTAGTGCACACTAACTCCGTGTGACTTAAATTGTGGTTTTCTGTTAACGAACAGTGACGTGTATTATGCAAATCAAGATTTCAGGTATAACTCCCTGTAAAGTTGATTTGAATAATTTCGAGGGAGAAATTGTTCCGGAGGCGGGTATCGAACCCGGGACCTTAGTTTAACGTAGCAATGCTCTACCACGGGGCCGGGGATCGATCCCGAGACCTTTGGTTTAACGTACCAACGTTCTACCACTGAGCTACTCGGGAACTCTAACCGACACCGATCCAATATTGCCTCTATATCCACAGACTTCAAAGTGGGCTGACAACAGTCAAGCATCCAACTTCGAGTGCACACTACCTCCGTCTGATTTAAATTGTGGTTTCCTGTTAACGAACAGTGACGTGTATTATGCAAATCAAGATTTCAGGTATAAATCCCTGTAAAGTTGATTTGAATAATTTCGAGGGAAATATTGTTCCGGAGGCGGTTATCGAACCCGGGACCTTTGGTTTAACGTACCAAATCTCTACCACTGATCTTCTCCTGAACTCTAACCGACATCGATCCAATTTTTCCCTCTATATCCACAGACATCAAAGTGGGCTGACAACCGTCAAGCATCGAACTTCGAGTGTACACTAAATCCGTGTGACTTAAATTGTGGTTTTCTGTTAACGAACAGTGACGTGTATTATGCAAATCAACATTTCAGGTATAAGTCCCTGTAAAGTTGACTTAAATATATTTTCGAGGGAAAAATTCTTCCGGTGCCGGGTATCGTACCCGGGACCTTTGGTTTAACGTACCAAAGCTCTTCCACTGAGCTACTCGGGAACTCTAACCGACACCGATTCAATTTTTCCTTCTATATCCACAGACCTCAAAGTGGGCTGACAACCGTCAAGCATCCAACTTCGAGTGCACACTAACTCCGTGTGACTTAAATTGTGGTTTTCTGTTAACGAACAGTGACGTGTATTATGCAAATCAAGATTTCACGTATAACTCCCTGTAAAGTTGATTTGAATAATTTCGAGGGAAATATTGTTCCGGAGCCGGGTATAGAACCCGGGACCTAGGTTTAACGTAGCAACGCTCTACCACGGGGCCGGGTATCGATCCCGGGACCTTTGGTTTAACGTACCAACGCTCTACCACTGAGCTACTCGGGAACTCTAACCGATACCGTTGCAATTTTTCCCTCCATATCCACAGAATTCAAATTGGGCTGACAACCGTCAAGCCGATCCAATTTTTCCCTCTATATCCACAGACCTCAAATTGGGCTGACAACCGTCAAGCATCCAACTTCGAGTGCACCCTAACTCCGTGTGACTTAAATTGTGATTTTCTCTTAACGAACAGTGAAGTGTATTATGCAAATCAAGATTTCACGTATAACTGCCTGTAAAGTTGATTTGAATAATTTCGAGGGAAAAATTGTTCCGGAGCCTGGTATCGAACCCGGGACCTTTGGTTTAACGTACCAACGCTCTACCACTGAGTTACTCGGGAACTCTAACCGACACCGATCCAATTTTTCCCTCTATATCCACAGACCTCAAAGTGGGCTGACAACCGTCAAGCAACCAACGTCGAGTGCACAATAACTCCGTGTGATTTAAATTGTGGTTTTCTGTTAACGTACAGTGACGAGTATTATGCAAATCAAAATTCCAGGTATAACTCCCTGTAAAGTAGATTTGAATAATTTCGAGGGAAAAATTGTTCCGGAGCCGGTTATATAACCCAGGACCTTTGGTTTAACGTACCAACGCTCTACCACTGAGCTACTCGGGAACTCTAACCGACACCGATCCAATTTTTCTCTCTATATCCACAGACCTCAAAGTGGGCTGACTACCGTCAAGCATCCAACTTCGAGTGCACACTAAATCGGTGTGACTTAAATTGTGGTTTTCTGTTAACGAACAGTGACGTGTATTATGCAAATCAAGATTTCAGGTATAACTAACTGTAAAGTTGATTTGAATAATTTCGAGGGAAAAATTGTTCCGGAGCCGGGTATCGAACACGGGACATTTGGTTTAACGTAGCAACGCTCTACCACGGGGCCGGGTATCGATCCCGGGACCTTTGGTTTCACGTATCAACGCTCTACCACTGAGCTACTCGGGAACTCTAACCGATACCGTTGCAATTTTTCCCTCCATATCCACAGAATTCAAATTGGGCTGACAACCGTCAAGGCGATCCAATTTTTCCCTCTATATCCACAGACCTCAAATTGGGCTGACAACAGTCAAGCATCCAACTTCGAGTGCACACTAACTCCGTGTGATTAAATTGTGGTTTTCTATTAACGAACAGTGACGTGTAATATGTAAATCAAGATTTCAGGTATAACTCCCTGTAAAGATGATTTGAATAATTTCGAGGGAAAAATTGTTCCGAAGCCGGGTATCGAACCCGGGACTTTGGTTTAACATTCCAATGCTCTACCACTGAGCTACTCGAGAACTCTAACCGACACCGATCCAATTTTTCCCTCTATATCCACAGACCTCAAAGAGGGCTGACAACCGTCAAGCATACAACTTCGAGTGCACACTAACTCCGTGTGACTTAAATTGTGGTTTTCTGTTAACGAACAGTGACGTGTATTATGCAAATCAAGATTTCCGGATATAATTCCCTGGGAAGTTGATTTGAATAATTTCGAGGGAAAAATTGTTCCGAAGCCGGGTATCGAACCCGGAACTTTGGTTTAACATTCCAACGCTAAACCACTGAGCTACTCGAGAACTCTAACCGACACCGATGCAATTTTTCCCTCTATATCCACATAACTCAAAGTGGGCTGACAACCGTCAAGCATACAACTTCGAGTGCACACTAACTCCGTGTGACTTAAATTGTAGTTTTCTGTTAACGACCAGTGACTTGTATTATGCAAATCAAGATTTCAGGTATAACTCCCTGTAAAGTTGATTTGAATAATTTCGAGGGAAAAATTGTTCCGGAGCCGGGTATCGAACCCGGGACCTTTGGTTTAACGTCCAACGCTCTTCCACTGACCTACTCGGGAACTCTAAACAACACCGATCCAATTTTTCCCTCTATATTCACAGACCTCAAAGTGGGCTGACAACCGTCAAGCATCCAACTTCGAGTGCACACTAACTCCGTGTGACTTAAATTGTGGTATTCTGTTAGCGAACAGTGACGTGTATTATGCAAATCAAGATTTCAGAAATAACTCCCTGTAAAGTGGATTTGAAAAATTTCGAGGGAAAAATTGTTCCGGAGCCGGATATCGAACGCTGGACTTTAGGTTGAACGTACCAACGCTCTACCACTGAGCGACTCGGGAACTCTAACCGACACCGATCCAATTTTTCCCTCTATAACTACAGACCTCAAATTGGGCTGACAACCTTCAAGCATCGAACATCGAGTGCACACTAACTCCGTGTGACTTAAATTGTGGTTTTCTGTAAACGAACAGCAACGTGTATTATGCAAATCAAGATTTCAGGTATAACTCCTGTAAAGATGATTTGAATAATTTCGTGGGAAAAATTGTTCTGGAGCCGGGTATCGAACCCGGGACCTTTGGTTTAACGTACCAACGCTCTACCACTGTGCTACTCGGGAACTCTAACCGACACCGATCCAATTTTTCCCTCTATATCCACAGACCTCAAATTGGGCTGACAACCGTCAAGCATCCAACTTCGAGTGCACACTAACTCCGTGTGATTTAAATTGTGGTTTTCTGTTAACGAACAGTGACCTGTATTATGCAAATGGAGATTTCAGGTATAACTCCCTATAAAATTGATTTGAATAATTTCGAGGGAAAAATTTTTCCGGAGCCAGGTATCGAACCCAGGACCTTTGGATTAACGTACCAACGCTCTACCACTGAGCTACTAGGGAACTCTAACCGACACCGATCCAATTTTTCCCTCTATATCCACAGACCTCAAAGTGGGCTGACAACCGTCAAGCATCCAACTTCGAGTGCACACTAACTCCGTGTGACTTAAATTGTGGTTTTCTGTTAACGAACAGTGACGTGTATTATGCAAATCAAGATTTTAGGTATAAATCCCTGTAAAGATGATTAGATTAATTTCGAGGGAAAAATTGTTCCGGAGCCGGATATCGAACCCGGGACCTTTGGTTTAACGTACCAACGCTCTACCACTGAGCTACTCGGGAACTCTAACCGACACCGATCCAAATTTTGCCTCGATATCCACAGTCCTCAAATTGGGCTGACAACCGTCAAGCATCCAACTTCGAGTGCACACTAACTCCGTGTGACTTAAATTCTGGTTTTCTGTTAACGAACAGTGACGTGTATTATGCAAATCAAGATTTCAGGTATAACTCCCTGTAAAGTTGATTTGAATAATTTCGAGGGAAAAATTGTTCCGGAGCCTGGTATCGAACCCGGGACCTTTGGTTTAACGTACCAACGCTCTACCACTGAGCTACTCGGGAACTCTAACCGACACCGATCCAATTATTCCCTCTATATCCACAGACCTCAAAGAGGGCTGACAACCGTCAAGCATCCAACTTCGAGTGCACACTAACTCCGTGTGATTTAAATTGTGGCTTTCTGTTAACGAACAGTGACGTGTATTATGCAAATCAACATTTCAGGTATAAGCCCCTGTAAAGTTGACTTCAATATATTTTCGAGGGAAAAATTGTTCCGGAGCCGGGTATCGTACCCGGGACCTGTGGTTTAACGTACCAAAGCTCTTCCACTGAGGTACTCGGGAACTCTAACCGACACCGATTCAATTTTTCCTTCTATATCCACAGACCTCAAAGTGGGCTGACAACCGTCAAGCATCCAACTTCGAGTGCACACTAACTGCGTGTGACTTAAATTGTGGTTTTCTGTTAACGAACAGTGACGTGTATTATGCAAATCAAGATTTCAGGTATAACTCCCTGTAAAGTTGATTTGTATAATTTCGAGGGAAAAATTGTTCCGGAGCCGGGTATCGAACCGGGGACCTAGGTTTAACGTAGCAACGGTCTACCACGGGGCCGGGTATCGATCCCGGGACCTTTGGTTTAACGTACCAACGCTCTACCATTGAGCTACTCGGGAACTCTAACCGACACCGATCCAATATTTCCTCTATATCCACAGACCTCAAAGTGGGCTGACAACCGTCAAGTATCCAACTTCGAGTGCACACTACCTCCGTGTGATTTAAATTGTGGTTTTCTGTTAACGAACAGTGACGTGTATTAATCAAATCAAGATTTCAGGTATAACTCCCTGTAAAGTTGATTTGAATAATTTCGAGGGAAATATTGTTCCGGAGCCGGGTATAGAACCCGGGACCTTTGGTTTAACGTACCAAAGCTCTACCACTGAGCTTCTCTTGAACTCTAACCGACATCGATCCAATTTTTCCCTCTAAATCCACACACCTCAAAGTGGGCTGACAACCGTCAAGCATTGAACTTCGAGTGCACACTCACTCCGTGTGACTTAAATTGTGGTTTTCTGTTAACGAACTGTGACGTGTATTATGCAAATCAAGATTTCAGGTATAACTCCCTGTAAAGTTGATTTGAATAATTTCGAGGGAAAAATAGTTCCGGAGCAGGATATCGAACCCGGGACCTTTGGTTTAACGTACCAACGCTCTACCACTGAGCTACTCGGGAAATCTAACCGACTCCGATCCAATTTTTCCCTCTATATCCACAGACCTCAAATTGGGCTGACAACCGTCAAGCATACTACTTCGAGTGCACACTAACTCCGTGTGACTTAAATTGTGGTTTTCTGTTAACGAACAGTGACGTGTATTATGCAAATCAAGATTTCAGGTATAACTCCCTGGAAAGTTGATTTGAATAATTTCGAGGGAAAAATTGTTCCGGAGCTGGGTATCGAACCCGGGACCTTTGGTTTAACGTCCAACGCTCTACCACTGACCTACTCGGGAACTCTAAACAACACCGATCCAATTTTTTCCTCTATATTCACAGACCTCAAAGTGGGCTGACAACCGTCAAGCATCCAACTTCGAGTGCACACAAACTCCGTGTGACTTAAATTGTGGTTTTCTGTTAACGTACAGTGACGTGTATTATGCAAATCAAGATTTCAAGTAAAACTCCCTGTAAAGTTGATTTGAATAATTTCGAGGGAAATATTGTTCCGGAGCCGGGTATAGAACCCGGGACCTAAGTTTAACGTAGCAACGCTCTACCACGGGGCCGGGTAACGATCCCGGGACCTTTGGTTTAACGTACCAACTTTCTACCACTGAGCTACTCGGGAACTCTAACCGACACCGATCCAATATTTCCTCTATATCAACAGAACTGAAAGTGGGCTGACAACCGTCAAGCATCCAACTTCGAGTGCACACTAACTCCGTGTGACTTAAATTGTGGTTTTCTGTTAACGAACAGTGACGTGTATTATGCAAATCAAGATTTCAGGTATAACTCCCTGTAAAGTTGATTTGAATAATTTCGAGGGAGAAATTGTTCCGGAGGCGGGTATCGAACCCGGGACCTTAGTTTAACGTAGCAATGCTCTACCACGGGGCCGGGGATCGATCCCGAGACCTTCGGTTTAACGTACCAACGTTCTACCACTGAGCTACTCGGGAACTCTAACCGACACCGATCCAATATTTCCTCTATATCCACAGACTTCAAAGTGGGCTGACAACCGTCAAGCATCCAACTTCGAGTGCACACTACCTCCGTCTGATTTAAATTGTGGTTTTCTGTTAACGAACAGTGACGTGTATTATGCAAATCAAGATTTCAGGTATAACTCCCTGTAAAGTTGATTTGAATAATTTCGAGGGAAATATTGTTCCGGAGCCGGTTATCGAACCCGGGACCTTTGGTTTAACGTACCAAATCTCTACCACTGATCTTCTCCTGAACTCTAACCGACATCGATCCAATTTTTCCCTCTATATCCACAGACATCAAAGTGGGCTGACAACCGTCAAGCATCGAACTTCGAGTGTACACTAACTCCGTGTGACTTAAATTGTGGTTTTCTGTTAACGAACAGTGACGTGTATTATGCAAATCAACATTTCAGGTTTAAGTCCCTGTAAAGTTGACTTAAATATATTTTCGAGGGAAAAATTGTTCCGGAGCCGGGTATCGTACCCGGGACCTTTGCTTTAACGTACCAAAGCTCTTCCACTGAGCTACTCGGGAACTCTAACCGACACCGATTCAATTTTTCCTTCTATATCCACAGACCTCAAAGTGGGCTGACAACCGTCAAGCATCCAACTTCGAGTGCACACTAACTGCGTGTGACTTATATTGTGGTTTTCTGTTAACGAACAGTGACGTGTATTATGCAAATCAAGATTTCAGGTATAACTAACTATAAAGTTGATTTGAATAATTTCGAGGGAAAAATTGTTCCGGGGCCGGGTATCGAACACGGGACTTTTGGTTTAACGTAGCAACGCTCTACCACGGGGCCGGGTATCGATCCCGGGACCTTTGGTTTAACGTATCAACGCTCTACCACTGACCTACTCGGGAACTCTAACCGATACCGTTGCAATTTTTCCCTCTATATCCACAGACCTCAAATTGGGCTGACAACCGTCAAGCCGATCCAATTTTTCCCTCTATATCCACAGACCTCAAATTGGGCTGACAACCGCCAAGCATCCAACTTCGAGTGCACACTAACTCCGTGTGATTTAAATTGTGGTTTTCTGTTAACGAAAAGTGACGTGTATTATGCAAATCGAGATTTCAGGTATAACTCCCTATAAAATTGATTTGAATAATTTCGAGGGAAAAATTGTTCCGGAGCAAGGTATCGAACCCGGGACCTTTGGATTAACGTACCAACGCTCTACCACTGAGCTACTAGGGAACTCTAACCGACACCGATCCAATTTTTCCCTCTATATCCACAGAACTCAAAGTGGGCTGACAACCGTCAAGCATCCAACTTCGAGTGCACACTAAATCGGTGTGACTTAAATTGTGGTTTTCTGTTAACGAACAGTGACGTGTATTATGCAAATCAAGATTTCAGGTATAACTAACTGTAAAGTTGATTTGAATAATTTCGAGGGAAAAATATTTCCGGAGCAGGATATCGAACCCGGGACCTTTGGTTTAACGTACCAACGCTCTACCACTGAGCTACTCGGGAAATCTAACCGACACCGATCCAATTTTTCCCTCTATATCCACAGACCTCAAATTGGGCTGACAACCGTCAAGCATCCAACTTCCAGTGCACCCTAACTCCGTGTGACTTAAATTGTGATTTTCTGTTAACGAACAGTGAAGTGTATTATGCAAATCAAGATTTCAGGTATAACTGCCTGTAAAGTTGATTTGAATAATTTCGAGGGAAAAATTGTTCCGGAGCCTGGTATCGAACCCGGGACCTTTGGTTTAACGTACCAACGCTCTACCACTGAGCTACTCGGGAACTCTAACCGACACCGATCCAATTTTTCCCTCTATATCCACAGACCTCAAAGTGGGCTGACAACCGTCAAGCAACCAACGTCGAGTGCACAATAACTCCGTGTGATTTAAATTGTGGTTTTCTGTTAACGAACAGTGACGTGTATTATGCAAATCAAAATTCCAGGTATAACTCCCTGTAAAGTAGATTTGAATAATTTCGAGGGAAAAATTGTTCCGGAGCCGGTTATCGAACCCGGGACCTTTGGTTTAACGTACCAACGCTCTACCACTGAGCTACTCGGGAACTCTAACCGACACCGATCCAATTTTTCTCTCTATATCCACAGACCTCAAAGTGGGCTGACTACCGTCAAGCATCCAACTTCGAGTGCACACTAAATCGGTGTGACTTAAATTGTGGTTTTCTGTTAACGAACAGTGACGTGTATTATGCAAATCAAGATTTCAGGTATAACTAACTGTAAAGTTGATTTGAATAATTTCGAGGGAAAAATTGTTCCGGAGCCGGGTATCGAACACGGGACATTTGGTTTAACGTAGCAACGCTCTACCACGGGGCCGGGTATCGATCCCGGGACCTTTGGTTTCACGTACCAACGCTCTACCACTGAGCTACTCGGGAACTCTAACCGATACCGTTGCAATTTTTCCCTCCATATCCACAGAATTCAAATTGGGCTGACAACCGTCAAGGCGATCCAATTTTTCCCTCTATATCCACAGACCTCAAATTGGGCTGACAACAGTCAAGCATCCAACTTCGAGTGCACACTAACTCCGTGTGATTAAATTGTGGTTTTCTATTAACGAACAGTGACGTGTAATATGTAAATCAAGATTTCAGGTATAACTCCCTGTAAAGTTGATTTGAATAATTTCGAGGGAAAAATTGTTCCGAAGCCGGGTATCGAACCCGGGACTTTGGTTTAACATTCCAATGCTCTACCACTGAGCTACTCGAGAACTCTAACCGACACCGATCCAATTTTTCCCTCTATATCCACAGACCTCAAAGAGGGCTGACAACCGTCAAGCATAAAACTTCGAGTGCACACTAACTCCGTGTGACTTAAATTGTGGTTTTCTGTTAACGAACAGTGACGTGTATTATGCAAATCAAGATTTCCGGATATAATTCCCTGGAAAGTTGATTTGAATAATTTCGAGGGAAAAATTGTTCCGAAGCCGGGTATCGAACCCGGAACTTTGGTTTAACATTCCAACGCTAAACCACTGAGCTACTCGAGAACTCTAACCGATACCGATGCAATTTTCCCTCTATATCCACATAACTCAAAGTGGGCTGACAACCGTCAAGCATCCAACTTCGAGTGCACACTAACTCCGTGTGACTTAAATTGTAGTTTTCTGTTAACGACCAGTGACTTGTATTATGCAAATCACGATTTCAGGTATAACTCCCTGTAAAGTTGATTTGAATAATTTCGAGGGAAAAATTGTTCCGGAGCCGGGTATCGAACCCGGGACCTTTGGTTTAACGTCCAACGCTCTTCCACTGACCTACTCGGGAACTCTAAACAACACCGATCCAATTTTTCCCTCTATATTCACAGACCTCAAAGTGGGCTGACAACCGTCAAGCATCCAACTTCGAGTGCACACTAACTCCGTGTGACTTAAATTGTGGTATTCTGTTAGCGAACAGTGACGTGTATTATGCAAATCAAGATTTCAGAAATAACTCCCTGTAAAGTGGATTTGAAAAATTTCGAGGGAAAAATTGTTCCGGAGCCGGATATCGAACGCTGGACTTTAGGTTGAACGTACCAACGCTCTACCACTGAGCGACTCGGGAACTCTAACCGACACCGATCCAATTTTTCCCTCTATAACCACAGACCTCAAATTGGGCTGACAACCTTCAAGCATCGAACATCGAGTGCACACTAACTCCGTGTGACTTAAATTGTGGTTTTCTGTAAACGAACAGCAAAGTGTATTATGCAAATCAAGATTTCAGGTATAACTCCTGTAAAGATGATTTGAATAATTTCGTGGGAAAAATTGTTCCGGAGCCGGGTATCGAACCCGGGACCTTTGGTTTAACGTACCAACGCTCTACCACTGAGCTACTCGGGAACTCTAACCGACACCGATCCAATTTTTCCCTCTATATCCACAGACCTCAAATTGGGCTGACAACCGTCAAGCATCCAACTTCGAGTGCACACTAACTCCGTGTGATTTAAATTGTGGCTTTCTGTTAACGAACAGTGACGTGTATTATGCAAATCAACATTTCAGGTATAAGCCCCTGTAAAGTTGACTTCAATATATTTTCGAGGGAAAAATTGTTCCGGAGCCGGGTATCGTACCCGGGACCTTTGGTTTAACGTACCAAAGCTCTTCCACTGAGGTACTCGGGAACTCTAACCGACACCGATTCAATTTTTCCTTCTATATCCACAGACCTCAAAGTGGGCTGACAACCGTCAAGCATCCAATTTCGAGTGCACACTAACTGCGTGTGACTTAAATTGTGGTTTTCTGTTAACGAACAGTGACGTGTATTATGCAAATCAAGATTTCAGGTATAACTCCCTGTAAAGTTGATTTGTATAATTTCGAGGGAAAAATTGTTCCGGAGCCGGGTATCGAACCGGGGACCTAGGTTTAACGTAGCA
The DNA here is from genome assembly GCF_040183065.1 of Periplaneta americana. Taxonomy (NCBI): domain Eukaryota; kingdom Metazoa; phylum Arthropoda; class Insecta; order Blattodea; family Blattidae; genus Periplaneta; species Periplaneta americana. The sequence goes on along the minus strand of NW_027185501.1, from coordinate 1,244,335 downwards.
ACGGTCTACCACGGGGCCGGGTATCGATCCCGGGACCTTTGGTTTAACGTACCAACGCTCTACCATTGAGCTACTCGGGAACTCTAACCGACACCGATCCAATATTTCCTCTATATCCACAGACCTCAAAGTGGGCTGACAACCGTCAAGTATCCAACTTCGAGTGCACACTACCTCCGTGTGATTTAAATTGTGGTTTTCTGTTAACGAACAGTGACGTGTATTATGCAAATCAAGATTTCAGGTATAACTCCCTGTAAAGTTGATTTGAATAATTTCGAGGGAAATATTGTTCCGGAGCCGGGTATAGAACCCGGGACCTTTGGTTTAACGTACCAAAGCTCTACCACTGAGCTTCTCTTGAACTCTAACCGACATCGATCCAATTTTTCCCTCTATATCCACACACCTCAAAGTGGGCTGACAACCGTCAAGCATTGAACTTCGAGTGCACACTCACTCCGTGTGACTTAAATTGTGGTTTTCTGTTAACGAACTGTGACGTGTATTAAGCAAATCAAGATTTCAGGTATAACTCCCTGTAAAGTTGATTTGAATAATTTCGAGGGAAAAATAGTTCCGGAGCAGGATATCGAACCCGGGACCTTTGGTTTAACGTACCAACGCTCTACCACTGAGCTACTCGGGAAATCTAACCGACTCCGATCCAATTTTTCCCTCTATATCCACAGACCTCAAATTGGGCTGACAACCGTCAAGCATCCTACTTCGAGTGCACCCTAACTCCGTGTGACTTAAATTGTGATTTTCTGTTAACGAACAGTGAAGTGTATTATGCTAATCAAGATTTCAGGTATAACTGCCTGTAAAGTTGATTTGAATAATTTCGAGGGAAAAATTGTTCCGGAGCCTGGTATCGAACCCGGGACCTTTGGTTTAACCTACCAACGCTCTACCACTGAGCTACTCGGGAACTCTAACCGATACCGTTGCAATTTTTCCCTCCATATGCACAGAATTCAAATTGGGCTGACAACCGTCAAGCCGATCCAATTTTTCCCTCTATATCCACAGACCTCAAATTGGGCTGACAACAGTCAAGCATCCAACTTCGAGTGCACACTAACTCCGTGTGACTTAAATTGTGGTTTTCTGTTAACGAACAGTGACGTGTATTATGCAAATGGAGATTTCAGGTATAAGTCCCTATAAAATTGATTTGAATAATTTCGGGGGAAAAATTGTTCCGGAGCCAGGTATCGAACCCGGGACCTTTGGATTAACGTACCAACGCTCTACCACTGAGCTACTAGGGAACTCTAACCGACACCGATCCAATTTTTCCCTCTATATCCACAGACCTCAAAGTGGGCTGACAACCGTCAAGCATCCAACTTCGAGTGCACACTAACTCCGTGTGACTTAAATTGTGGTTTTCTGTTAACGAACAGTGACGTGTATTATGCAAATCAAGATTTTAGATATAAATCCCTGTAAAGTTGATTAGAAAAATTTCGAGGGAAAAATTGTTCCGGAGCCGGTTATCGAAACCGGGACCTTTGGTTTAACGTACCAACGCTCTACCACTGAGCTAATCGGGAACTCTAAAAGACACCGATCCAAATTTTGCCTCGATATCCACAGTCCTCAAATTGGGCTGACAACCGTCAAGCATCCAACTTCGAGTGCACACTAACTCCGTGTGACTTAAATTCTGGTTTTCTGTTAACGAACAGTGACGTGTATTATGCAAATCAAGATTTCAGGTATAACTCCCTCTAAAGTTGATTTGAATAATTTCGAGGGAAAAATTGTTCCGGAGCCTGGTATCGAACCCGGGACCTTTGGTTTAACGTACCAACGCTCTACCACTGAGCTACTCGGGAACTCTAACCGACACCGATCCAATTATTCCCTCTATATCCACAGACCTCAAAGAGGGCTGACAACCGTCAAGCATCCAACTTCGAGTGCACACTAACTCCGTGTGATTTAAATTGTGGTTTTCTGTTAACGAACAGTGACGTGTATTATGCAAATCAACATTTCAGGTATAAGCCCCTGTAAAGTTGACTTCAATATATTTTCGAGGGAAAAATTGTTCCGGAGCCGGGTATCGTACCCGGGACATTTGGTTTAACGTACCAAAGCTCTTCCACTGAGGTACTCGGGAACTCTAACCGACACCGATTCAATTTTTCCTTCTATATCCACAGACCTCAAAGTGGGCTGACAACCGTCAAGCATCAAACTTCGAGTGCACACTAACTGCGTGTGACTTAAATTGTGGTTTTCTGTTAACGAACAGTGACGTGTATTATGCAAATCAAGATTTCAGGTATAACTCCCTGTAAAGTTGATTTGTTTAATTTCGAGTGAAAATTTGTTCCGGAGCCGGGTATCGAACCAGGGACCTAGGTTTAACGTAGCAACGGTCTACCACGGGGCCGGGTATCGATCCCGGGACCTTTGGTTTAACGTACCAACGCTCTACCATTGAGCTACTCGGGAACTCTTACCGACACCGATCCAATATTTCCTCTATATCAACAGAACTCAAAGTGGGCTGACAACCGTCAAGCATCCAACTTCGAGTGCACACTAACTCCGTGTGACTTAAATTGTGGTTTTCTGTTAAAGAACAGTGACGTGTATTATGCAAATCAAGATTTAAGGTATAACTCCCTGTAAAGTTGATTTGAATAATTTCGAGGGAGAAATTGTTCCGGAGCCGGGTATCGAACCCGGGATCTTGGTTTAACGTAGCAATGATCTACCACGGGGCCGGGTATCGATCCCGAGACCTTTGGTTTAACGTACCAACGTTCTACCACTTAGCTACTCGGGAACTCTAACCGACACCGATCCATTATTTCCTCTATATCCACAGACCTCAAAGTGGGCTGACAACCGTCAAGCATCCAACATCGAGTGCACACTACCTCCGTGTGATTTAAATTGTTTTTTTCTGTTAACGAACAGTGACGTGTATTATGCAAATCAAGATTTCAGGTATAACTCCCTGTAAAGTTGATTTGAATAATTTCGAGGGAAATATTGTTCCGGAGCCGGGTATAGAACCCGGGACCTTTGGTTTAACGTACCAAAGCTCTACCACTGAGCTTCTCTTGAACTCTAACCGACATCGATCCAATTTTTCCCTCTATATCCACACACCTCAAAGTGGGCTGACAACCGTCAAGCATCGAACTTCGAGTGCACACTCACTCCGTGTGACTTAAATTGTGGTTTTCTGTTAACGAACTGTGACGTGTATTATGCAAATCAAGATTTCAGGTATAAATCCCTGTAAAGTTGATTTGAATAATTTCGAGGGAAAAATAGTTCCGGAGCAGGATATCGAACCCGGGACCTTTGGTTTAACGTACCAACGCTCTACCACTGAGCTACTCGGGAAATCTAACCGACACCGATCCAATTTTTCCCTCTATATCCACAGACCTCAAATTGGGCTGACAACCGTCAAGCATCCAACTTCGAGTGCACCCTAACTCCGTGTGACTTAAATTGTGATTTTCTGTTAACGAACAGTGATGTGTATTATGCAAATCAAGATTTCAGGTATAACTGCCTGTAAAGTTGATTTGAATAATTTCGAGGGAAAAATTGTTCCGGAGCCTGGTATCGAACCCGGGAACTTTGGTTTAACGTACCAACGCTCTACCACTGAGCTACTCGGGAACTCTAACCGACACCGATCCAATTTTTCCCTCTATATCCACAGACCTCAAAGTGGGCTGACAACCGTCAAGCAACCAACGTCGAGTGCACAATAACTCCGTGTGATTTAAATTGTGGTTTTCTGTTAACGAACAGTGACGTGTATTATGCAAATCAAAATTTCAGGTATAACTCCCTGTAAAGTTGATTTGAATAATTTCGAGGGAAAAATTGTTCCGGAGCCGGTTATCGAACCCGGGACCTTTGGTTTAACGTACCAACGCTCTACCACTGAGCTACTCGGGAACTCTAACCGACACCGATCCAATTTATCCCTCTATATCCACAGACCCCAAAGTGGGCTGACAAGCGTCAAGCATCCAACTTCGAGTGCACACTAAATCGGTGTGACTTAAATTGTGGTTTTCTGTTAACGAACAGTGACGTGTATTATGCAAATCAAGATTTCAGGTATAATTAACTGTAAAGTTGATTTGAATAATTTCGAGGGAAAAATTGTTCCGGAGCCGGGTATCGAACACGGGACATTTGGTTTAACGTAGCAACGCTCTACCACGGGGCCGGGTATCGATCCCGGGACCTTTGGTTTAACGTACCAACGCTCTACCACTGAGCTACTCGGGAACTCTAACCGACACCGATCCAATTTTTCCCTCCATATCCACAGACCTCAAATTGGGCTGACAACCGTCAAGCATCCAACTTCGAGTGCACACTAACTCCGTGTGATTTAAATTGTGGTTTTCTGTTAACGAACAGTGACGTGTATTATGCAAATTGAGATTTCAGGTATAACTCCCTATAAAATTGATTTGAATAATTTCGAGGGAAAAATTGTTCCGGAGCCAGGTATCGAACCCGGGACCTTTGGATTAACGTACCAACGCTCTACCACTGAGCTACTAGGGAACTCTAACCGACACCGATCCAATTTTTCCCTCTATATCCACAGACCTCAAAGTGGGCTGACAACCGTCAAGCATCCAACTTCGAGTGCACACTAACTCCGTGTGACTTAAATTGTGGTTTTCTGTTAACGAACAGTGACGTGTATTATGCAAATCAAGATTTTAGGTATAAATCCCTGTAAAGTTCATTAGAATAACTTCGAGGGAAAAATTGTTCCGGAGCCGGATATCGAACCCGGGACCTTTGGGTTAACGTACCAACGCTCTACCACTGAGCTACTCGGGAACTCTAACCGACACCGATCCAAATTTTGCCTCGATATCCACAGTCCTCAAATTGGGCTGACAACCGTCAAGCATCCAATTTCGAGTGCACACTAACTCCGTGTGACTTAAATTCTGGTTTTCTGTTAACGAACAGTGACGTGTATTATACAAATCAAGATTTCAGGTATAACTCCCTGTAAAGTTGATTTGAATAATTTCGAGGGAAAAATAGTTCCGGAGCAGGATATCGAACCCGGGACCTTTGGTTTAACGTACCAACGCTCTACCACTGAGCTACTCGGGAAATCTAACCGACACCGATCCAATTTTTCCCTCTATATCCACAGACCTCAAATTGGGCTGACAACCGTCAAGCATCCAACTTCGAGTGCACACTAAACCCGTGTGACTTAAATTGTGGTTTTCTGTTAACGAACAGTGAAGTGTATTATGCAAATCAAGATTTCAGGTATAACTGCCTGTAAAGTTGATTTGAATAATTTCGAGGGAAAAATTGTTCCGTAGCCTGGTATAGAACCCGGGACCTTTGGTTTAACGTACCTACGCTCTACCACTGAGCTACTCGAGAACTCTAACCGATACCGTTGCAATTTATCCCTCCATATGCACAGAATTCAAATTGGGCTGACAACCGTCAAGCCGATCCAATTTTTCCCTCTATATCCACAGACCTCAAATTGGGCTGAAAACAGTCAAGCATCCAACTTCGAGTGCACACTAACTCCGTGTGACTTAAATTGTGGTTTTCTGTTAACGAACAGTGACGTGTAATATGTAAATCAAGATTTCATGTATAACTCCCTGTAAAGTTGATTTGAATAATTTCGAGGGAAAAATTGTTCCGAAGCCGGGTATCGAACCCGGGACTTTGGTTTAACATTCCAATGCTCTACCACTGAGCTACTCGAGAACTCTAACCGACACCGATCCAATTTTTCCCTCTATATCCACAGAACTCAAAGCGGGCTGACAACCGTCAAGCATACAACTTCGAGTGCACACTTACTCCGTGTGACTTTAATTGTGGTTTTCTGTTAACGAACAGTGACGTGTATTATGCAAATCAAGATTTCAGGTATAACTCCCTGGAAAGTTGATTTGAATAATTTCGGGGGAAAAATTGTTCCGAAGCCGGGTATCGAACCCGGAACTTTGGTTTAACATTCCAACGCTATACCACTGAGCTACTCGAGAACTCTAACCGACACCGATCCAATTTTTCCCTCTATATCCACATAACTCAAAGTGGGCTGACAGCCGTCAAGCATCCAACTTCGAGTGCACACTAACTCCGTGTGACTTAAATTGTAGTTTTCTGTTAACGACCAGTGACTTGTATTATGCAAATCAAGATTTCAGGTATAACTCCCTGTAAAGTTGATTTGAATAATTTCGAGGGAAAATTTGTTCCGGAGCCGGGTATCGAACCCGGGACCTTTGGTTTAACGTCCAACGCTCTTCCACTGACCTACTCGGGAACTCTAAACAACACCGATCCAATTTTTCCCTCTATATTCACAGACCTCAAAGTGGGCTGACAACCGTCAAGTATCCAACTTCGAGTGCACACTAACTCCGTGTGACTTAAATTGTGGTATTCTGTTAGCGAACAGTGACGTGTATTATGCAAATCAAGATTTCAGGAATAACTCCCTGTAAAGTGGATTTGAAATATTTCGAGGGAAAAATTGTTCCGGAGCCGGTTATCGAACCCGGGACTTTTGGTTGAACGTACCAACTCTCTACCACTGTGCTACTCGGGAACTCTAACCGACACCGATCCAATTTTTCCCTCTATAACCACAGACCTCAAATTGGGCTGACAACCGTCAAGCATCGAACATCGAGTGCACACTAACTCCGTGTGACTTAAATTGTGGTTTTCTGTAAACGAACAGCAACGCGTATTATGCAAATCAAGATTTCACGTATAACTCCTGTAAAGATGATTTGAATAATTTCGTGGGAAAAATTGTTCCGGAGCCGGGTATCGAACCCGGGACCTAGGTTTAACGTACCAACGCTCTACCACTGAGCTACTCGGGAACTCTAACCCACACCGATCCAATTTTCCCCTCTATATCCACAGACCTCAAATTGGGCTGACAACCGTCAAGCATCCAACTTCGAGTGCACACTAACTCCGTGTGATTTAAATTGTGGTTTTCTGTTAACGAACAGTGACGTGTATTATGCAAATGGAGATTTCAGGTATAAATCCCTATAAAATTGATTTGAATAATTTCGAGGGTAAAATTGTTCCGGAGCCAGGTATCGAACCCGGGACCTTTGGACTAACGTACCAACGCTCTACCACTGAGCTACTAGGGAACTCTAACCGACACCGATCCAATTTTTCCCTCTATATCCACAGACCTCAAAGTGGGCTGACAACCGTCAAGCATCCAACTTCGAGTGCACACTAACTCCGTGTGACTTAAATTGTGGTTTTCTGTTAACGAACAGTGACGTGTATTATGAAAATCAAGATTTTAGGTATAAATCCCTGTAAAGTTGATTAGAATAATTTCGAGGGAAAAATTGTTCCGGAGCCGGATATCGAACCCGGGACCTTTGGTTTAACGTACCAACGCTCTACCACTGAGCTACTCGGGAACTCTAACCGACACCGATCCAAATTTTGCCTCGATATCCAAAGTCCTCAAATTGGGCTGACAACCGTCAAGCATCCAACTTCGAGTGCACACTAACTCCGTGTGACTTAAATTCTGGTTTTCTGTTAACGAACAGTGACGTGTATTATGCAAATCAAGATTTGAGGTATAACTCCCTGTAAAGTTGATTTGAATAATTTCGAGGGAAAAATTGTTCCGGAGCCTGGTATCGAACCCGGGACCTTTGGTTTAACGTACCAACGCTCTACCACTGAGCTACTCGGGAACTCTAACCGACACCGATCCAATTATTCCCTCTATATCCACAGACCTCAAAGAGGGCTGACAACCGTCAAGCATCCAACTTCGAGTGCACACTAACTCCGTGTGATTTAAATTGTGGTTTTCTGTTAACGAACAGTGACGTGTATTATGCAAATCAACATTTCAGGTATAAGCCCCTGTAAAGTTGACTTCAATATATTTTCGAGGGAAAAATTGTTCCGGAGCCGGGTATCGTACCCGGGACCTTTGGTTTAACGTACCAAAGCTCTTCCACTGAGCTACTCGGGAACTCTAACCGACACCGATTCAATTTTTCCTTCTATATCCACAGACCTCAAAGTGGGCTGACAACCGTCAAGAATCCAACTTCGACTGCACACTAACTGCGTGTGACTTAAATTGTGGTTTTCTGTTAACGAACAGTGACGTGTATTATGCAAATCAAGATTTCAGGTATAACTCCCTGTAAAGTTGATTTGTATAATTTCGAGGGAAAAATTGTTCCGGAGCCGGGTATCGAACCCGGGACCTAGGTTTAACGTAGCAACGCTCTACCACGGGGCCGGGTATCGATCCCGGGACCTTTGGTTTAACTAACCAACGCTCTACCATTGAGCTACTCGGGAACTCTAACCGACACCGATCCAATATTTCCTCTATATCAACAGACCTCAAAGTGGGCTGACAACCGTCAAGCATCCAACTTCGAGTGCACACTAACTCCGTGTGACTTAAATTGTGGTTTTCTGTTAACGAACAGTGACGTGTATTGTGCAAATCAAGATTTAAGGTATAACTCCCTGTAAAGTTGATTTGAATAATTTCGAGGGAGAAATTGTTTCGGAGCCGGGTATCGAACCCGGGATCTTGGTTTAACGTAGCAATGCTCTACCACGGGGCCGGGTATCGATCCCGAGACTTTTGGTTTAACGTACCAACGTTCTACCACTGAGCTACTCGGGAACTCTAACCGACACCGATCCAATATTTCCTCTATATCCACAGACCTCGAAGTGGGCTGACAACCGTCAAGCATCCAACTTCGAGTGCACACTACCTCCGTGTGATTTAAATTGTGGTTTTCTGTTAACGAACAGTGACGTGTATTATGCAAATCAAGATTTCAGGTATAACTCCCTGTAAAGTTGATTTGAATAATTTCGAGGGAAATATTGTTCCGGAGCCGGGTATAGAACACGGGACTTTTGGTTTAACGTACCAAAGCTCTACCACTGAGCTTCTCTTGAACTCTAACCGACATCGATCCAATTTTTCCCTCTATATCCACACACCTCAAAGTGGGCTGACAACCGTCAATCATCGAACTTCGAGTGCACACTCACTCCGTGTGACTTAAATTGTGGGTTTCTGTTAACGAACAGTGACGTGTATTATGCAAATCAAGATTTCAGGTATAACTCCCTGTAAAGTTGATTTGAATAATTTCGAGGGAAAAATAGTTCCGGAGCAGGATATCGAACCCGGGACCTTTGGTTTAACGTACCAACGCTCTACCACTGAGCTACTCGGGAAATCTAACTGACACCGATCCAATTTTTCCCTCTATATCCACAGACCTCAAATTGGGCTGACAACCGTCAAGCATCCAACTTCGAGTGCACCCTAACTCCGTGTGACTTAAATTGTGATTTTCTGTTAACGAACAGTGAAGTGCATTATGCAAATCAAGATTTCAGGTATAACTGCCTGTAAAGTTGATTTGAATAATTTCGAGGGAAAAATTGTTCCGGAGCCTGGTATCGAACCCGGGACCTTTGGTTTAACGTACCAACGCTCTACCACTGAGCTACTCGGGAACTCTAACCGACACCTATCCAATTTTTCCCTCTATATCCACAGACCTCAAAGTGGGCTGACAACCGTCAAGCAACCAACGTCGAGTGCACAATAACTCCGTGTGACTTAAATTGTGGTTTTCTGTTAACGAACAGTGACATGTATTATGCAAATCAAAATTTCAGGTATAACTCCCTGTAAAGTTGATTTGAATAATTTCGAGGGAAAAATTCTTCCGGAGCCGGGTATCGAACCCGGGACCTTTGGTTAAACGTACCAACGCTCTTCCACTGAGCTACTCGGGAACTCTAAAAGACACCGATTCAATTTTTCCCTCTGTGTCCACAGACCTCAAAATGGGCTGACAACCGTCAAGCATCCAACTTCGAGTGCACACTAAATCGGTGTGACTTAAATTGTGGTTTTCTGTTAACGAACAGTGACGTGTATTATGCAAATCAAGATTTCAGGTATAACTCCCTGGAAAGTTGATTTGAATAATTTCGAGGGAAAAATTGTTCCGAAGCCGGGTATCGAACCCGGAACTTTGGTTTAACATTCCAATGCTCTACCACAGAGCTACTCGAGAACTCTAACCGACACCGATCCAATTTTTCCCTCTATATCCACAGACCTCAAAGCGGGCTGACAACCGTCAAGCATACAACTTCGAGTGCACACTAACTCCGTGTGACTTAAATTGTGGTTTTCTGTTAACGAACAGTGACGTGTATTATGCAAATCAAGATTTCAGGTATAACTCCCTGGAAAGTTGATTTGAATAATTTCGAGGGAAAAATTGTTCCGAAGCCGGGTATCGAACCCGGAACTTTGGTTTAACATTCCAACGCTATACCACTGAGCTACTCGAGAACTCTAACCGACACCGATCCAATTTTTCCCTCTGTATCCACATAACTCAAAGTGGGCTGACAACCGTCAAGCATCTAACTTCGAGTGCACACTAACTCCGTGTGACTTAAATTGTAGTTTTCTATTAACGACCAGTGACTTGTATTATGCAAATCAAGATTTGAGGTATAACTCCCTGTAAAGTTGATTTGAATAATTTCGAGGGAAAAATTGTTCCGGAGCCAGGTATCGAACCCGGGACCTTTGGTTTAAGGTCCAACGCTCTTCCACTGACCTACTCGGGAACTCTAAACAACACCGATCCAATTTTTTCCTCTATATTCACAGACCTCAAAGTGGGCTGACAACCGTCAAGTATCCAACTTCGAGTGCACACTAACTCCGTGTGACTTAAATTGTGGTATTCTGTTAGCGAACAGTGACGTGTATTATGCAAATCAAGATTTCAGGAATAACTCCCTGTAAAGTGGATTTGAAAAATTTCGAGGGAAAAATTGTTCCGGAGCCGGTTATCGAACCCGGGACTTTTGGTTGAACGTACCAACGCTCTACCACTGAGCTACTCGGGAACTCTAACCGACACCGATCCAATTTTTCCCTCTATAACCACAGACCTCAAATTGGGCTGACAACCGTCAAGCATCGAACATCGAGTGCACACTAACTCCGTGTGACTTAAATTGTGGTTTTCTGTAAACGAACAGCAACGCGTATTATGCAAATCAAGATTTCAGGTATAACTCCTGTAAAGATGATTTGAATAATTTCGTGGGAAAAATTGTTCCGGAGCCAGGTATCGAACCCGGGACCTTTGGTTTAACGTACCAACGCTCTACCACTGAGCTACACGGGAACTCTAACCGACACCGATCCAATTTTCCCCTCTATATCCACAGACCTCAAATTGGGCTGACAACCGTCAAGCATCCAACTTCGAGTGCACACTAACTCCGTGTGATTTAAATTGTGGTTTTCTGTTAACGAACAGTGACGTGTATTATGCAAATGGAGATTTCAGGTATAACTCCCTATAAAATTGATTCGAATAATTTCGAGGGTAAAATTGTTCCGGAGCCAGGTATCGAACACGGGACCTTTGGACTAACGTACCAACGCTCTACCACTGAGCTACTAGGGAACTCTAACCGACACCGATCCAATTTTTCCCTCTATATCCACAGACCTCAAAGTGGGCTGACAACCGTCAAGCATCCAACTTCGAGTGCACACTAAATCCGTGTGACTTAAATTGTGGTTTTCTGTTAACGAACAGTGACGTGTATTATGAAAATCAAGATTTTAGGTATAAATCCCTGTAAAGTTGATTTGAATAATTTCGAGGGAAAAATTGTTCCGGAGCCTGGTATCGAACCCGGGACCTTTGGTTTAACGTACCAACGCTCTACCACTGAGCTACTCGGGAACTCTAACCGACACCGATCCAATTATTCCCTCTATATCCACAGACCTCAAAGAGGGCTGACAACCGTCAAGCATCCAACTTCGAGTGCACACTAACTCCGTGTGATTTAAATTGTGGTTTTCTGTTAACGAACAGTGACGTGTATTATGCAAATCAACATTTCAGGTATAAGCCCCTGTAAAGTTGACTTCAATATATTTTCGAGGGAAAAATTGTTCCGGAGCCGGGTATCGTACCCGGGACCTTTGGTTTAACGTACCAAAGCTCTTCCACTGAGCTACTCGGGAACTCTAACCGACACCGATTCAATTTTTCCTTCTATATCCACAGACCTCAAAGTGGGCTGACAACCGTCAAGAATCCAACTTCGAGTGCACACTAACTGCGTGTGACTTAAATTGTGGTTTTCTGTTAACGAACAGTGACGTGTATTATGCAAATCAAGATTTCAGGTATAACTCCCTGTAAAGTTGATTTGTATAATTTCGAGGGAAAAATTGTTCCGGAGCCGGGTATCGAACCCGGGACCTAGGTTTAACGTAGCAACGCTCTACCACGGGGCCGGGTATCGATCCCGGGACCTTTGGTTTAACTAACCAACGCTCTACCATTGAGCTACTCGGGAACTCTAACCGACACCGATCCAATATTTCCTCTATATCAACAGACCTCAAAGTGGGCTGACAACCGTCAAGCATCCAACTTCGAGTGCACACTAACTCCGTGTGACTTAAATTGTGGTTTTCTGTTAACGAACAGTGACGTGTATTATGCAAATCAAGATTTAAGGTATAACTCCCTGTAAAGTTGATTTGAATAATTTCGAGGGAGAAATTGTTTCGGAGCCGGGTATCGAACCCGGGGTCTTGGTTTAACGTAGCAATGCTCTACCACGGGGCCGGGTATCGATCCCGAGACTTTTGGTTTAACGTACCAACGTTCTACCACTGAGCTACTCGGGAACCATAACCGACACCGATCCAATATTTCCTCTATATCCACAGACCTCAAAGTGGGCTGACAACCGTCAAGCATCCAACTTCGAGTGCACACTACCTCCGTGTGATTTAAATTGTGGTTTTCTGTTAACGAACAGTGACGTGTATTATGCAAATCAAGATTTCAGGTATAACTCCCTGTAAAGTTGATTTGAATAATTTCGAGGGAAATATTGTTCCGGAGCCGGGTATAGAACACGGGACCTTGGGTTTAACGTACCAAAGCTCTACCACTGAGCTTCTCTTGAACTCTAACCGACATCGATCCAATTTTTCCCTCTATATCCACACACCTCAAAGTGGGCTGACAACCGTCAATCATCGAACTTCGAGTGCACACTCACTCCGTGTGACTTAAATTGTGGTTTTCTGTTAACGAACAGTGACGTGTATTATGCAAATCAAGATTTCAGGTATAACTCCCTGTAAAGTTGATTTGAATAATTTCGAGGGAAAAATAGTTTCGGAGCAGGATATCGAACCCGGGACCTTTGGTTTAACGTACCAACGCTCTACCACTGAGCTACTCGGGAAATCTAACTGACACCGATCCAATTTTTCCCTCTATATCCACAGACCTCAAATTGGGCTGACAACCGTCAAGCATCCAACTTCGAGTGCACCCTAACTCCGTGTGACTTAAATTGTGATTTTCTGTTAACGAACAGTGAAGTGCATTATGCAAATCAAGATTTCAGGTATAACTGCCTGTAAAGTTGATTTGAATAATTTCGAGGGAAAAATTGTTCCGGAGCCTGGTATCGAACCCGGGACGTTTGGTTTAACGTACCAACGCTCTACCACTGAGCTACTCGGGAACTCTAACCGACACCTATCCAATTTTTCCCTCTATATCCACAGACCTCAAAGTGGGCTGACAACCGTCAAGCAACCAACGTCGAGTGCACAATAACTCCGTGTGACTTAAATTGTGGTTTTCTGTTAACGAACAGTGACATGTATTATGCAAATCAAAATTTCAGGTATAACTCCCTGTAAAGTTGATTTGAATAATTTCGAGGGAAAAATTCTTCCGGAGCCGGGTATCGAACCCGGGACCTTTGGTTTAACGTACCAACGCTCTTCCACTGAGCTACTCGGGAACTCTAAAAGACACCGATTCAATATTTCCCTCTGTGTCCACAGACCTCAAAATGGGCTGACAACCGTCAAGCAACCAACTTCGAGTGCACACTAAATCGGTGTGACTTAAATTGTGGTTTTCTGTTAACGAACAGTGACGTGTATTATGCAAATCAAGATTTCAGGTATAACTCCCTGGAAAGTTGATTTGAATAATTTCGAGGGAAAAATTGTTCCGAAGCCGGGTATCGAACCCGGAACTTTGGTTTAACATTCCAATGCTCTACCACTGAGCTACTCGAGAACTCTAACCGACACCGATCCAATTTTTCCCTCTATATCCACAGACCTCAAAGCGGGCTGACAACCGTCAAGCATACAACTTCGAGTGCACACTAACTCCGTGTGACTTAAATTGTGGTTTTCTGTTAACGAACAGTGACGTGTATTATGCAAATCAAGATTTCAGGTATAACTCCCTGGAAAGTTGATTTGAATAATTTCGAGGGAAAAATTGTTCCGAAGCCGGGTATCGAACCCGGAACTTTGGTTTAACATTCCAACGCTATACCACTGAGCTACTCGAGAACTCTAACCGACACCGATCCAATTTTTCCCTCTATATCCACATAACTCAAAGTGGGCTGACAACCGTCAAGCATCTAACTTCGAGTGCACACTAACTCCGTGTGACTTAAATTGTAGTTTTGTGTTAACGACCAGTGACTTGTATTATGCAAATCAAGATTTCAGGTATAACTCCCTGTAAAGTTGATTTGAATAATTTCGAGGGAAAAATTGTTCCGGAGCCAGGTATCGAACCCGGGACCTTTGGTTTAAGGTCCAACGCTCTTCCACTGACCTACTCGGGAACTCTAAACAACACCGATCCAATTTTTCCCTCTATATTCACAGACCTCAAAGTGGGCTGACAACCGTCAAGTATCCAACTTCGAGTGCACACTAACTCCGTGTGACTTAAATTGTAGTTTTCTGTAAACGAACAGCAACGCGTATTATGCAAATCAAGATTTCAGGTATAACTCCCTGTAAAGTTGATTTGAATAATTTCGAGGGAAAAATTGTTCCGGAGCCGGATATCGAACCCGGGACCTTTGGTTTAACGTACCAACGCTCTACCACTGAGCTACTCGGGAACTCTAACCGACACCGATCCAATTTTTCCCTCTATATCCACAGACCCCAAATTGGGCTGACAACCGTCAAGCATCCAACTTCGAGTGCACACTAAATCGGTGTGACTTAAATTGTGGTTTTCTGTTAACGAACAATGACGTGTATTATGCAAATCAAGATTTCAGGTATAACTAACTGTAAAGTTGATTTGAATAATTTCGAGGGAAAAATTGTTCCGGAGCCGGGTATCGAACAAGGGACTTTTGGTTTAACGTAGCAACGCTCTACCACGGGGCCGGGTATCGATCCCGGGACCTTTGGTTTAACGTACGAACGCTCTACCACTGAGCTACTCGGGAACTCTAACCGATACCGTTGCAATTTTTCCCTCTATATCAACAGACCTCAAATTGGGCTGACAACCGTCAAGCCGATCCAATTTTTCCCTCTATATCCACAGACCTCAAATTGGGCTGACAACCGTCAAGCATCCAACTTCGAGTGCACACTAACTCCGTGTGACTTAAATTGTGGTTTTCTGTTAACGAACAGTGACGTGTATTATGCAAATCAAGATTTCAAGTATAATTCCCTGTAAAGTTGATTTGAATAATTTCGAGGGAAACATAGTTCCGGAGCCGGATATCGAACCCGGGACCTTTGGTTTAACGTACAAACGCTCTACCACTGAGCTACTCGGGAACTCTAACCGACACCGATCCAATTTTCCCTCTATATCCAGAGACCTCAAATTGGGCTGACAACCGTCAAGCATCCAACTTCGAGTGCACACTAACTCCGTGTGACTTAAATTGTGATTTTCTGTTAACGAACAGTGACGCGTATAATGCAAATCAAGATTTCATGTATAACTCCCTGTAAAGTTGATTTGAATAATTTCGAGGGAAAGATTGTTCCGGATCCTGGTATCGAACCCGGGACATTTGATTTAACGTACCAACGCTCAACCACTGAGCTACTCGCGAACTCTAACCGACACCGATCCAATTTTTCCCTCTATATCCACAGACCTCAAATTGGGCTGACAACCGTCAAGCATCCAACTTCGAGTGCACACTAACTCCGTGTGACTTAAATTGTGGTTTTCTGTTAACGAACAGTGACGTGTAACATGCAAATCAAGATTTTAGGTATAATTCCCTGTAAAGTTGATTTGAATAATTTCGAAGGAAAAATTGTTCCGAAGCCGGGTATCGAAACCGTGACTTTGGTTTAACATTCCAACGCTCTACCACTGAGCTACTAGAGAACTCTAACCGACACCGATCCAAATTTTCCCTCTATATCCACATAACTCAAAGTGGGCTGACAACCGTCAAGCATCCAACTTCGAGTGCACACTTACTCCGTGTGATTTAAATTGTGGTTTTCTGTTAACGACCAGTGACATGTATTATGCAAATCAAGATTTCAGGTATAACTCTCTGTAAAGTTGATTTGAATAATTTCGAGTGAAAAATTGTTCCGGAGCCGGGTATCGAACCCGGGACCTTTGGTTTAACGTACCAAAGTTCTACCACTGAGCTACTCGGGAACTCTAACAGACACCGATCCAATTTTTCCCGCTATATCCACAGACCTCAAAGCGGGCTTACAACCGTCAAGCATACAACTTCGAGTGCACACTAACTCCGTGTGACTTAAATTGTGGTTTTCTGTTAACGAACAGTGACGTGTATTATGCAAATCAAGATTTCAGGTATAACTACCTGTAAAGTTGATTTGAATAATTTCGAGGGAAAAATTGTTCCGGAGCTGGGTATCGAACCCGGGACCTTTGGTTTAACGTCCAACGCACTACCACTGAGCTACTCGAGAACTCTAACCGACACCGATCCAACATTTCCCTCTATATCCACATAACTAAAAGTGGGCTGACAACCGTCAAGCATCCAACTTCGAGTGCACACTAACTCCGTGTGAATTAAATTGTGGTTTTCTGTTAACGACCAGTGACGTGTATTATGCAAATCAAGATTTCAGGTATAACTCCCTGTAAAGTTGATTTGAATAATTTCGAGGGAAAAATTGTTCCGGAGCCGGATATCGTACCCGGGACTTTTGGTTTAACGTACCAGCGCACTACCACTGAGCTACTCGGGAACTCAAACCGACACCGATCCTTTTTTTCCCTCTATATCCACAGACCTCAAATTGGGCTGACAACCGTCAAGCATTAAACATCGAATGCACACTAACTCCGTGTGACTTAAATTGTGGTTTTCTGTAAACGAACAGCGACGTGTATTATGCAAATCAAGATTTCAGGTATAAGACGTGTAAAGATGATTTGAATAATTTCGTGGGATAAATTGTTCCGGAGCCGGGTATCTAACCCGGGACCTTTGGTTTAACGTACCAACGCTCTACCACTGAGCTACTCGGGAACTCTAACAGACACCGATTCAATTTTTCCCTCTATATCCACAGACCTCAAATTGGGCTGACAACCGTCAAGCATCCAACTTCGGGTGGACACTAACTCTTTGTGACTTAAATTGTGGTTTTCTGTTAACGAACTTTGACGTGTATTATGCAAATCGAGATTTCAGGTATAAGTACCTATAAAGTTGATTTGAATAATTTCGAGGGGAAAATTGTTCCGGAGCCAGTTATCGAACCCGGGATCTTTGGTTTAACGTACCAACGCTCTACCACTGAGCTACTCGGGAACTCTAACCGACACCGATCCAAATTTTCCCTCGATATCCACAGACCTCAAGTTGGGCTGACAACCGTCAAGCATCCAACTTCGAGTGCACACTAACTCCGTGTGACTTAAATTCTGGTTTTCTGTTTACGAAAATTGACGTGTATTATGCAAATCAAGATTTCACGTATAACTCCCTGTAAAGTTGATTTGAATAATTTCGAGGGAAAAATTTTTCCGGAGCCTGGTATCGAACCCGGGACCTTTGGTTTAACGTACCAACGCTCTACCACTGTGCTACTCGGGAACTCTAACCGACACCGATCCAATTATTCCCTCCATATCCACAGACCTCAAAGAGGGCTGACAACCGTCAAGCATCCAACTTCGAGTGCACACTAACTCCGTGTGACTTAAATTGTGGTTTTCTGTTAACAAACAGTGACGTGTATTATGCAAATCAAGATTTCAGGTATAACTCCCTGTAAAGTTGATTTGAATAATTTCGAGGGGAAAATTGTTCCGGAGCCGGGTATCGAACCCGGGACCTTGGTTTAACGTAGCAATGCTCTACCACGGGGCCGGGTATCGATCCCGACACCTTTGGATTAACGTACCAACGCTCTACCACTGAGCTAATCGGGAACTCTAACCGACACCGATCCAATATTTCCTCTATATCCACAGACCTCAAAGTGTTCTGACAACCGTCAAGCATCCAACTTCGAGTGCACACTAACTCCGTGTGACTTAAATTGTGGTTTTCTGTTAACGAATAGTGACGTGTATTATGCAAATCAAGATTTCAGGTATAACTCCCTGTAAAGTTGATTTGAATAATTTCGAGGGAAAAAATGTTCCGGAGGCGGGTATCGAACCCGGGAACTTTGGTTTAACCTACCAACGAACTTCCACTGAGCTACTCGGGAACTCTAACCGACACGGATTCAATTTTTCCCTCTATATCCACAAACCTCAAAGTGGGCTGACAAACGTCAAGCATCCAACTTCGAGTGCACACTAACTCCGTGTGACTTAAATTGTGGTTTTCTGTTAACAAACAGTGACGTGTATTATGCAAATCAAGATTTCAGGTATAACTCCCTGTAAAGTTGATTTGAATAATTTCGAGGGAAAAATTGTTCCGGAGCCGGGTATCGAACCCGGGACCTTGGTTTAACGTAGCAATGCTCTACCACGGGGCCGGGTATCGATCCCGACACCTTTGGATTAACGTACCAACGCTCTACCACTGAGCTAATCGGGAACTCTAACCGACACCGATCCAATATTTCCTCTATATCCACAGACCTCAAAGTGTTCTGACAACCGTCAAGCATCCAACTTCGAGTGCACACTAACTCCGTGTGACTTAAATTGTGGTTTTCTGTTAACGAACAGTGACGTGTATTATGCAAATCATGATTTCAGGTATAATTCCCTGTAAAGTTGATTTGAATAATTTCGAGGGAAAAATTGTTCCGGAGCCGGATATCGAACCCGGGACCTTTGTTTTAACGTAACAACTCTCTACCACTGTGCTACTCGGGAACTCTAACCGACACCGATCCAATTTTTCCCTCGATTTCCACAGACCTCAAATTGGGCTGACAAACGTCAAGCATCCAACTTCGAGTGCACACTAACTCCGTGTGACTTAAAATGTGGTTTTCTGTTAACGAACAGTGACGCGTATTATGCAAATCAAAATTTCATGTATAATTCCCTGTAAAGTTGACTTGAATAATTTCGAGGGAAAAATTGTTCCGGAGCCGGATATCGTACTCGGGACCTTTGGTTTAACGTACCAACGCTCTACCCCTGAGCTACTCGGGAACTCTAACCCTCACCGATCCAATTTTTCCCTCTATATCCACAGAACTCAAATTGGGCTGACAACCGTCAAGCATCCAACATCGAGTGCACACTAACTCCGTGTGACTTAAATTGTGGTTTTCTGTTAACGAACAGTGACGTGTATTATGCGAATCAAGATTTCAGGTATAACTCCCTGTAAAGTTGGTTTGAATAATTTCGAGGGAAAAATTGTTCCGGAGCCTGGTATCGAACCCGGGACCTTTGGTTTAACGTACCAACGCTCTACCACTGAGCTACTCGGGAACTCTAACCGACACCGATCCAATTTTTCCCTCTATATACCCAGACCTCAAAGAGGGCAGACAAGCGTCAAGCATCCAACTTCGAGTGCACACTAACTCCGTGAGACTTAAATTGTGGTTTTCTGTTAACGAACAGTGACGTGTATTATGCAAAATAAAGATTTCAGGTATAAAACCCTATAAAGTTGATTTGAATAATTTCGAGGGAAAAATTGTTCCGGAGCCGGGTATCGAACCCGGGACCTTTGGTTTAACGTACCAACGCTCTACCACTGAGCTACTCGGGAACTCTAACCGACACCGATCCAATTTTTCCCTCTATATCCACAGACCTCAAATTGGGCTGACAACCGTCAAGCATTCAACTTCGAGTGCACACTAACACCGTGTGACTTAAATTGTGGTTTTCTGTTAACGAACAGTGACGTGTATTATGCAAATCAAGATTTCAGGTATAACTCCTTGTAAAGTTGATTTGAATAATTTCGAGGGAAATATTGTTCCGGAGCCGGGTATCGATCCCGGGACTTTTGGTTTAACGTAGCAACCTAATACCACTGAGCTACTCGGGAACTCTAACCGACACCGATCCAATTTTTCCATCTATATCCACAGAACTCAAAGTGGGCTGACAACCGTCAAGCATCCAACGTCGAGTGCACACTAACTCCGTGTGACTTAAATTGTGGTTTTCTGTTAACGAACAGTGACGTGTATTATGCAAATCAAAATTTCAGGGATAATTCCCTGTAAAGTTGATTTCAATAAATTCGAGGGAAAAATTGTTCCGGATCCGGGTATCGAACCCGGGACCTTTGGTTTAACGTACCAACGCTCTTCCACTGAGCTACTCGGGAACTCTAAAAGACAACGATCCAATTTTTCCCTCTATTTCCACAGACCTCAAATTGGGCTGACAACCGTCAAGCATCCAACTTCGGGTGGACACTAACTCTTTGTGACTTAAATTGTGGTTTTCTGTTAACGAACTTTGACGTGTATTATGCAAATCGAGATTTCAGGTATAAGTACCTATAAAGTTGATTTGAATAATTTCGAGGGGAAAATTGTTCCGGAGCCAGTTATCGAACCCGGGATCTTTGGTTTAACGTACCAACGCTCTACCACTGAGCTACTCGGGAACTCTAACCGACACCGATCCAAATTTTCCCTCGATATCCACAGACCTCAAGTTGGGCTGACAACCGTCAAGCATCCAACTTCGAGTGCACACTAACACCGTGTGACTTAAATTCTGGTTTTCTGTTTACGAAAATTGACGTGTATTATGCAAATCTAGATTTCACGTATAACTCCCTGTAAAGTTGATTTGAATAATTTCGAGGGAAAAATTTTTCCGGAGCCTGGTATCGAACCCGGGACCTTTGGTTTAACGTACCAACGCTCTACCACTGAGCTACTCGGGAACTCTAACCGACACCGATCCAATTATTCCCTCCATATCCACAGACCTCAAAGAGGGCTGACAACCGTCAAGCATCCAACTTCGAGTGCACACTAACTCCGTGTGACTTAAATTGTGGTTTTCTGTTAACAAACAGTGACGTGTATTATGCAAATCAAGATTTCAGGTATAACCCCCTGTAAAGTTGATTTGAATAATTTCGAGGGAAAAATTGTTCCGGAGCCGGGTATCGAACCCGGGACCTTGGTTTAACGTAGCAATGCTCTACCACGGGGCCGGGTATCGATCCCGACACCTTTGGATTAACGTACCAACGCTCTACCACTGAGCTAATCGGGAACTCTAACCGACACCGATCCAATATTTCCTCTATATCCACAGACCTCAAAGTGTTCTGACAACCGTCAAGCATCCAACTTCGAGTGCACACTAACTCCGTGTGACTTAAATTGTGGTTTTCTGTTAACGAATAGTGACGTGTATTATGCAAATCAAGATTTCAGGTATAACTCCCTGTAAAGTTGATTTGAATAATTTCGAGGGAAAAAATGTTCCGGAGGCGGGTATCGAACCCGGGAACTTTGGTTTAACCTACCAACGAACTTCCACTGAGCTACTCGGGAACTCTAACCGACACGGATTCAATTTTTCCCTCTATATCCACAAACCTCAAAGTGGGCTGACAAACGTCAAGCATCCAACTTCGAGTGCACACTAACTCCGTGTGACTTAAATTGTGGTTTTCTGTTAACAAACAGTGACGTGTATTATGCAAATCAAGATTTCAGGTATAACTCCCTGTAAAGTTGATTTGAATAATTTCGAGGGAAAAATTGTTCCGGAGCCGGGTATCGAACCCGGGACCTTGGTTTAACGTAGCAATGCTCTACCACGGGGCCGGGTATCGATCCCGACACCTTTGGATTAACGTACCAACGCTCTACCACTGAGCTAATCGGGAACTCTAACCGACACCGATCCAATATTTCCTCTATATCCACAGACCTCAAAGTGTTCTGACAACCGTCAAGCATCCAACTTCGAGTGCACACTAACTCCGTGTGACTTAAATTGTGGTTTTCTGTTAACGAACAGTGACGTGTATTATGCAAATCATGATTTCAGGTATAATTCCCTGTAAAGTTGATTTGAATAATTTCGAGGGAAAAATTGTTCCGGAGCCGGATATCGAACCCGGGACCTTTGTTTTAACGTAACAACTCTCTACCACTGTGCTACTCGGGAACTCTAACCGACACCGATCCAATTTTTCCCTCGATTTCCACAGACCTCAAATTGGGCTGACAAACGTCAAGCATCCAACTTCGAGTGCACACTAACTCCGTGTGACTTAAAATGTGGTTTTCTGTTAACGAACAGTGACGCGTATTATGCAAATCAAAATTTCAGGTATAATTCCCTGTAAAGTTGACTTGAATAATTTCGAGGGAAAAATTGTTCCGGAGCCGGATATCGTACTCGGGACCTTTGGTTTAACGTACCAACGCTCTACCCCTGAGCTACTCGGGAACTCTAACCCTCACCGATCCAATTTTTCCCTCTATATCCACAGAACTCAAATTGGGCTGACAACCGTCAAGCATCCAACATCGAGTGCACACTAACTCCGTGTGACTTAAATTGTGGTTTTCTGTTAACGAACAGTGACGTGTATTATGCGAATCAAGATTTCAGGTATAACTCCCTGTAAAGTTGGTTTGAATAATTTCGAGGGAAAAATTGTTCCGGAGCCTGGTATCGAACCCGGGACCTTTGGTTTAACGTACCAACGCTCTACCACTGAGCTACTCGGGAACTCTAACCGACACCGATCCAATTTTTCCCTCTATATACCCAGACCTCAAAGAGGGCAGACAAGCGTCAAGCATCCAACTTCGAGTGCACACTAACTCCGTGAGACTTAAATTGTGGTTTTCTGTTAACGAACAGTGACGTGTATTATGCAAAATAAAGATTTCAGGTATAAAACCCTATGAAGTTGATTTGAATAATTTCGAGGGAAAAATTGTTCCGGAGCCGGGTATCGAACCCGGGACCTTTGGTTTAACGTACCAACGCTCTACCACTGAGCTACTCGGGAACTCTAACCGACACCGATCCAATTTTTCCCTCTATATCCACAGACCTCAAATTGGGCTGACAACCGTCAAGCATTCAACTTCGAGTGCACACTAACACCGTGTGACTTAAATTGTGGTTTTCTGTTAACGAACAGTGACGTGTATTATGCAAATCAAGATTTCAGGTATAACTCCTTGTAAAGTTGATTTGAATAATTTCGAGGGAAATATAGTTCCGGAGCCGGGTATCGATCCCGGGACTTTTGGTTTAACGTACCAACCTAATACCACTGAGCTACTCGGGAACTCTAACCGACACCGATCCAATTTTTCCATCTATATCCACAGAACTCAAAGTGGGCTGACAACCGTCAAGCATCCAACGTCGAGTGCACACTAACTCCGTGTGACTTAAATTGTGGTTTTCTGTTAACGAACAGTGACGTGTATTATGCAAATCAAAATTTCAGGGATAACTCCCTGTAAAGTTGATTTCAATAAATTCGAGGGAAAAATTGTTCCGGATCCGGGTATCGAACCCGGGACCTTTGGTTTAACGTACCAACGCTCTTCCACTGAGCTACTCGGGAACTCTAAAAGACAACGATCCAATTTTTCCCTCTATTTCCACAGACCTCAAAGTGGGCTGACAAACGTCAAACATCCAACTTCGAGTGCACACTAACTCCTGTGACTTAGATTGTGGTTTTCTGTTAACGAACAGTGGCGTGTATTATGCAAATCAAGATTTCAGGTATAACTCCCTGTAAAGTAGATTTGAATAATTTCGAGGGAAAAATTGTTCCGGAGGCGGATATCGAACCCGGGACCTTTGGTTTAACGTACCAACGCTCTACCACTGAGCTACACGGGAGCTCTAACCGACACCGATCCAATTTTTTCCCCTATATCCACAGACCTCAAATTGGGCTGACAACCGGCAAGCATCCAACGTCGAGTGCACACTAACTCCGTGTGACTTAAATTGTGGATTTCTGTTAACGAACAGTGACGTGTATAATGCAAATCAAAATTTCAGGTATAAATCCCTGTAAAGTTGATTTGAATAATTTCGAGGGAAAAATTGTTCCGCAGCCGGGTATCGAACCCGGGACCTTTGGTTTAACGTACCAACGCTCTTCCACTGAGCTACTCGGTAACTCTAAAAGACACCGATTCAATTTTTCCCTCTGTATCCACAGACCTCAAAGTGGGCTGACAACCGTCTAGCATCCAACTTCGAGTGCACACTAACTCCGTGTGACTTAATTTGTGGTTTTCAGTTAACGAACAGTGACATGTATTATGCAAATAAAGATTTCAGGTATAACTATCTGTAAAGATGATTTGAATAATTTCGAGGGAAAAATTTTTCGGAGCCGGGTATCGTACCCGGGACCTTGGTTTAACGAAGCAACGCTCTACCACGGGGCCGGGTATCGATCCCGGAACCTTTGGTTTAACGTAACAACGCTCTACCACTGAGCTACTCGGGAACTCTAACCGACACCGATCCAATATTTCCTCTAAATCCACACATCTCAAAGTGGGCTGACAACCGTCAAGCATCCAACTTCGAGTGCACACTAACTCCGTGTGACTTAAATTGTGGTTTTCTGTTAACGAACAGTGACGTGTATTATGCAAATCAAGATTTCAGGTATAACTGCCTGTAAAGTTGATTTGTATAATTTCGGGAGAAATATTGTTCCTGAGCCGGGTATCGAACCTGGGACCTTTGGTTTAACGTACCAACGCTCTAACACTGAGCTTCTCGGGAACTCTAACCGACACCGATTCAATTTTTTCCTCCATATCCACAGACCTCAAAGTGGGCTGACAACCTTCAAGCATCCAACTTCGAGTGCACACTAACTCCGTGTGACTTAAATTGTGGTTTTCTGTTAACGAACAGTGACGTGTATTATGCAAATCAAGATTTCAGGTATAACTAACTGTAAAGTTGATTTGAATAATTTCGAGGGAAAAATTGTTCCGGAGCCGGGTATCGAACCCGGGACCTTTGGTTTAACGTAGCAACGCTCTACCACAGGGCCGGATATCGATCCCGGGACCTTTGGTGTAACGTACCAACGCTCTACCACTGAGCTACTCGGGAACTCTAACCGACACCGATCCAATATTTCCTCTATATCCACAGACCTCAAAGTGGACTGACAACCGTCAAGCATCCAACTTCGAGTGCACACTAACTCCGTGTGACTTAAATTGTGGTTTTCTGTTAACGAACAGTGACGTGTATTATGCAAATCAAGATTTCAGGTATAAATCCCTGTAAAGTTGATTTGAATAATTTCGAAGGAAAAATTGTTCCGGAGCCGGGTATCGAACCCGGGACCTTTGGTTTAACGTACCAACGCTCTACCATTGAGCTTCTCGGGAACTCTAAGCGACACCGATCCAATTTTTCCCTCTATATCCACAGACCTCAAAGTGGGCTGACTACCGTCAAGCAACCAACTTCGAGTGCACACTAACTCCGTGTGACTTAAATTGTGGTTTTGTGTTAACGAACAGTGACATGTATTATGCAAATCAAGATTTCAGGTATAACTGCCTGTAAAGTTGATTTGTGTAATTTCGAGGGAAATATAGTTCCGGAGCCGGGTATCGAACCCTGGACCTTTGGTTTAACGTACCAACACTCTACCACTGAGCTACTCGGGAACTCTAACCGACACCGATCCAATTTTTCCCTCTATATCCAAGGACCTCAAAGTGGGCTGACAACTTTCAAGCATCCAACTTCGAGTGCACACTAACTCCGTGTGACTTAAATTGTGGTTTTCTGTTAACGAAAAGTGACGTGTATTATGCAAATCAAGATTTCAGATATAACTCCCTGTAAAGTTGATTTGAATAATTTCGAGGGAAAAATTGTTCCGGAGCCGGGTATCGAACCCGGGCCCTTTGGTTTAACGTACCAACGCTCTACCACTGAGCTACTCGGGAACTCTAACCGACACCGATCCAATTTTTCCTTCTATATCCACAGACGTCAAATTGGGCTGACAACCGAAAAAGCATCCAACTTCGAGTGCACACTGACTCCGTGTGACTTAAATTGTGGTTTTCTGTTAACGAACAGTGACGTGTATTATGCAAATCTAGATGTCAGGTATAACTCCCTGTAAAGTTGATTTGAATAATTTCAAGGGAAAAATTGTTCCGGAGCCGGATATCGAACCCGGGACCTTTGGTTTAACGTACCAGCGCTCTACCACTAAGCTACTCGGGAACTCTAACCGACACCGATCCAATTTTTCCCTCTATTTCCACAGACCTCATATTGGGCTGACAACCGTCAAGCATCCAACATCGAGTGCACACTAACTCCGTGTGACTTAAATTGTAGTTGTCTCTTAAATAACAGTGACGTGTATTATGCAAATCAAGATTTCAAGTATAACTAATTGTAAAGTTGATTTGAATAATTTCGTGGGAAAAATTGTTCCGGAGCCGGGTATCGAAACCGGGACCTTTGGTTTAACGTACCAACGATCTACCACTGAGCTACTCGGGAACTCTAACCGACACCGATCCAATTTTTCCCTCTATATCCACAGACCTCAAAGTGGGTTGACAACCGTCAAGCATCCAACTTCGAGTGCACACTAACTCCGTGTGACTTAAATTGTGGTTTTCTGTTAACGAACAGTGACGTGTATTATGCATATCATGATTTCAGGTATAACTAACTGTAAAGTTGATGTGAATAATTTCGAGGGAAAAATTGTTCCGGAGCCGGGTATCGAACCCGGGACCTTAGGTTTAACGTAGCAACGCTCTACCACGGGGCCGGGTATCGATACCGGGACCTTCGGTTTAACGTACCAACGCTCTACAACTGAGCTACTCGGGAATTCTAACCGACACCAATCCAATTTTTCCCTCTATATCCACAGACCTCAAATTGGGCTGACAACCGTCTAGCATCCAAATTCGAGTGCACACTAACTCCGTGTGAACTAAATTGTGGTTTTCTCTTAACGAACAGTGACGTGTATTATGCAAATCAAGATTTCATGTATATCTCCCTGTAAAGTTGATTTGAATAATTTCGAGGGTAAAATTGTTCCGGAGCCTGGTATCAAACCCGGGACCTTTGGTTTAACGTACCAACGCTCTACCACTGAGCTACTCGAGAACTCTAACCGACACCAATCCAATTATTCCCTCCATATCCACAGACCTCAATGTGGGCTGACAACCGTCAAGCATCCAACTTCGAGTGCACACTAACTCCGTGTGACTTAAATTGTGGTTTTCTGTTAACGAACAGTGACGTGTATTATGCAAATCAAAATTTCAGGTATAACTCCCTGTAAAGTTGATTTGAACAATTTCGAGGGAAAAATTTTTCCGGAGCCGGGTATCGAACCCGGGAACTGTGGTTTAACGTACCAACGCACTTCCACTGAGCTACTCGGGAACTCTAACCGACACCGATTCAATTTTTCCCTCTATATCCACAGACCTCAAAGTGGGCTGACAACCGTCAAGCATCCAACTTCGAGTGCACACTAACTCCGTGTTACTTAAATTGTGGTTTTCTGATAACGTACACTGACGTGTATTATGCAAATCAAGATTTCAGGTATAACTCCCTGTAAAGTTGATTTGAATAATTTCGAGGGAAAAATTGTTCCGGAGCCGGGTATCGAACCCGGGACCTTGGTTTAACGTAGCAATGCTCTACCACGGGCCCGGGTACCGATCTCGAGACCTTTGGTTTAACGTACCAACGCTCTACCACTGAGCTACTAGGGAACTCTAACCGACATCGAACCAATATTTCCTCTATATCCACAGATCTCAAAGTGGGCTGACAACCGTCAAGCATCCAACTTCGAGTGCACACTAACACCGTGTGATTTAAATTGTGGTTTTCTGTTAACGATCACTGATGTGTATTATGCAAATCAAGATTTCAGGTATAACTCCCTGTAAAGTTGATTTGAATAATTTCGAGGTAAATATCGTTCCGGAGCAGGGTATCGAACCCGGGACATTTGGTTTCACGTACCAATGCTCTACCACTGAGCTTCTCGGGAACTCTAACCGAAACCGTTCCAATTTGTCCCTCTATATCCACAGACCTCAAATTGGGCTGACAACCGTCAAGCATCCAACTTCGGGTGCACATTAACTCCGTGTGACTTAAATTGTGGTTTTCTGTTAACGAACAGTGGCGTGTATTATGCAAATTAATATTTCAGGTATAACTCCCTGTAAAGTTGATTTGAATAATTCCGAGGGAAAAATTGTTCCGGAGGCGGATATCGAACCCGGGACCTTTGGTTTAACGTACCAACGCTATACCACTGAGCTACTTGGGAACTCTAACCGACACGGATCCAATTTTTCCCTCTATATCCACAGACCTCAAATTGGGCTGACAACCGTCAAGCATCCAAATACGAGTGCACACTAACTCCGTGTGACTTAAATTGTGGTTTTCTGTTAACGAACAGTGACGTGTATTATGCAAATCAAAATTTCAGGTATAACTCCCTGTAAAGTTGATTTGAATAATTTCGAGGGAAAAATTGTTCCGGAGCCGGGTATCGAACCCGGGACCATTGGTTTAACGTACCATCGCTCTTCCACTGAGTTACTCGGGAACTCTAAAAGACAAGGATTCAATTTTTCCCTCTGTATCCACAGACCTCATAGTGGGCTGACAACCGTCAAGCATCCTACTTCGAGTGCACACTAACTCCGTTTGACTTAAATTGTGGTTTTCTGTTAACGAACAGTGACGTGTATTATGCAATTCAAGATTTCAAGTATAAATAACTGTAAAGTTGATTTGAATAATTTGGAGGGAAAAATTTTTCCGGAGCCGGGTATCGAACCCGGGACCTTTGGTTTAACGTAGCAACTCTCTACCACGGGGCAGGGTATCGATCCCGGGACCTTTGGTTTAACGTACCAACGCTCTACCACTGAGCTACACGGGAACTCTAACCGACACCGATCCAATTTTTCCCTGCATATCCACAGACCTCAAATTGGGCTGACAACCGTCAAACATCCAACTTCGAGTGCACACTAACTCCGTGAGACTTAAATTGTGGTTTTCTGTTAACGAACAGTGACGTGTATTATGCAAATCAATATTTCAGGTATAACTCCCTGTAAAGTTGATTTGAATAATTTCGAGGGAGAAATTGTTCCGGAGCCGGGTATCGAACCCGGGACCTTTGGTCTAACGTACCAACGCTCTTCCACTGAGCTAGTCGGGAACTCTAACCGACACGGATTCAATTTTTCCCTCTATATCCACAGACCTCAAAGTGGGCTGACAACCGTCAAGCATCCAACTTCGAGTGCACACTAACTCCGTGTGACTTAAATTGTGGTTTTCTGTTAACGAACAGTGACGTGTATTATGCAAATCAAGATTTCAGGAATAACTCCCTGTAAAGTAGATTTGAATAATTTCGAGGGAAAAATTGTTCCGGAGCCGGGTATCGAAACCGGGACCTTGGTTTAACGTAGCAACGCTCTACCAAGGGGCCGGGTATCGATCCCGGGACCTTTGGTTTAACGTCCATCGCTCTACCACTGACCTACTCGGGAACTCTAACCCACACCAATCCAATTTTTCCCTCTATATCCACAGACCTCAAATTGGGCTGACAACCGTCTAGCATCCAAATTCGAGTGCACACTAACTCCGTGTGACCTAAATTGTGGTTTTCTCTTAACGAACAGTGACGTGTATTATGCAAATCATGATTTCAAGTATAACTCCTTGTAAAGTTGATTAGAATAATTTCGAGGGAAAAGTTGTTCCGGAGCCGGGTATCGAACCCGGGACCTTTGGTTTATCGTACCAACGCTCTACCACTGAGCTTCTCGGGAACTCTAACCGAAACCGATCCCATTTTTCCCTCTATATCCACAGAATTCTAAGTGGGGTGACAACCGTCAAGTATCCAACTTCGAGTGCACACTAACTCCGTGTGACGTAAATTGTGGTTTTCTGTTAACGAACAGTGACGTGTTTTATGCAAAACAAGATTTCAGGTATGACTCCCTGTAAAGTTGAATTGAATAATTTCGAGGGAAAAATTGTTCCGGAGCCGGGAATCGAACCCGGTACGTTTGGTTTTACGTACCAACGCTCTACCACTGAGCTACTCGGGAACTCTAACCGACACAGATCCAATTTTTCCCTCTATATCCACAGACATCAAAGTGGGCTGACAACTGACAAGCATCCAACTTCGAGTGCACACCAACTCCGTGTGATTTAAATTGTGGTTTTCTGTTAACGAACAGTGACGTGTATTATGCAAATCAAGATTTCAGGTATAACTAACTGTAATGTTGATTTGAATAATTTCGAGGGAAAAATTGTTCCGGAGCCGGATATCGAACCCGGGACCTTTGGTTTAACGCACCAACGCTCTACCACTGAGCTACTCGAGAACTCTAACCGACACCAATCCAATTATTCCCTCCATATCCACAGACCTCAAAGTGGGCTGACAACCGTCAAGCATCCAACTTCGAGTGCACACTAACTCCGTGTGACTTAAATTGTGGTTTTCTGTTAACGAACAGTGACGTGTATTATGCAAATCAAAATTTCAGGTATAACTCCCTGTAAAGTTGATTTGAACAATTTCGATGGAAAAATTGTTCCGGAGCCGGGTATCGAACCCGGGAACTTTGGTTTAACGTACCAACGCACTTCCACTGAGCTACTCGGGAACTCTAAAAGACACGGATTCAATTTTTCCCTCTGTATCCACAGACCTCAAAGTGGGCTGACAACCGTCAAGCATCCTACTTCGAGTGCACACTAACTCCGTGTGACTTAAATTGTGGTTTTCTGTTAACGAACAGTGACGTGTAGTATGCAATTCAAGATTTCAGGTATAACTAACTGTAAAGTTGATTTGAATAATTTGGAGGGAAAAATTGTTACGGAGCCGGGTATCGAACCCGGGACCTTTGGTTTAACGTAGCAACTCTCTACCACGGGGCAGGGTATCGATCCCGGGACCTTTGGTTTAACGTACCAACGCTCTACCACTGAGCTACACGGGAACTCTAACCGACACCGATCCAATTTTTCCCTGCATATCCACAGACCTCAAATTGGGCTGACAACCGTCAAACATCCAACTTCGAGTCCACACTAACTCCGTGAGACTTAAATTGTGGTTTTCTGTTAACGAACAGTGACGTGTATTATGCAAATCAAGATTTCAAGTATAACTCCCTGTAAAGTTGATTTGAATAATTTCGAGGGAGAAATTGTTCCGGAGCCGGGTATCGAACCCGGGACCTTTGGTTTAACGTACCAACGCTCTTCCACTGAGCTAGTCGGGAACTCTAACAGACACGGATTCAATTTTTCCCTCTATAACCACATACCTCAAAGTGGGCTAACAACCGTCAAGCATCCAACTTCGAGTGCACACTAACTCCGTGTGACTTAAATTGTGGTTTTCTGTTAACGAACAGTGACGTGTATTATGCAAATCAAGATTTCAGGAATAACTCCCTGTAAAGTAGATTTGAATAATTTCGAGGGAAAAATTGTTCCGGAGCCGGGTATCGAACCCGGGACCTTGGTTTAACGTAGCAACGCTCTACCACGGGGCCGGGTATCGATCCCGGGACCTTTGGTTTAACGTCCAACGCTCTACCACTGACCTACTCGGGAACTCTAACCGACACCGATCCAATTTTTCTCTCTATATCCACAGACCTCATAGTGGGCTGACAACCGTCAAGCATCCAACTTCGAGTGCACACTAACTCCGTGTGACTTAAATTGTGGTTTTCTGTTAACGAACAGTGACGTGTATTATGCAAATCAAGATTTCAGGTATAACTCCCTGTAAAGTTGATTAGAATAATTTCGAGGGAAAAATTGTTCCGGAGCCGGGTATCGAACCCGGGACCTTTGGTTTATCGTACCAACGCTCTGCCACTGAGCTTCTCGGGAACTCTAACCGAAACCGATCCAATTTTTCCCTGCATATCCACAGACCTCAAATTGGGCTGACAACCGTCAAACATCCAACTTCGAGTCCACACTAACTCCGTGAGACTTAAATTGTGGTTTTCTGTTAACGAACAGTGACGTGTATTATGCAAATCAAGATTTCAGGTATAACTCCCTGTAAAGTTGATTTGAATAATTTCGAGGGAAAAACTGTTCCGGAAACTGGTATCGAACCCGGGACCTTTGGTTTAACGCACCAACGCTCTACCACTGACCTACTCGGGAACTCTAACCGACACCGATCCAATTTTTCTCTCTATATCCACAGACCTCAAAGTGGGCTGACAACCGTCAAGCATCCAACTTCGAGTGCACACTAACTCCGTGTGACTTAGATTGTGATTTTCTGATAACGAACAGTAACGTGTATTATGCAAATCAAAATTTCAGGTATAACTCATTGTAAAGTTGATTTGAATAATTTCGAGGGAGCAATTGTTCCGGAGCCGGGTATCGAACCCGGACCTTTGTATTAACGTACCAACGCTCTTCCACTGAGCTACTCGGTAACTCTAACCGACACCGATTCAATTTTTCCCTCTATATCCACAGAACTCAAAGTGGGCTGACAACCGTCAAGCATCCAACTTCGAATGCACACTAACACCGTGTGACTTAAATTGTGGTTTTCTGTTAACGAACAGTGACGTGTATTATGCAAATCAAGATTTCAGGTATAACTCCCTGTAAAGTTGATTTGAATACTTTCGAGGGAAAAATTCTTCCGGAGTCGTGTATCGAACCCGGTACCTTTGGTTTAACGTACCAACGCTCTACCACTGAACTACTCGCGGAACTCTAATCGACACAGATCCAATTTTTCCCTCTATAACCACAGATATCAAAGTGGGCTGACAACCGTCAAGCATCCAACTTCGAGTGCACACCAACTCCGTGTGACTTATATTGTGGTTTTCTGTTAACGAACAGTGACGTGTATTATGCAAATCAAGATTTCAGGTATAACTCCCAGTAAAGTTGATTTGAATAATTTCGAGGGAAAAATTATTCCGGAGCTGGGTATCGAACCCGGGACCTTTGGTTTAACGTCCAACGCTCTACATCTGACCTACTCGGGAACTCTAACTGACACCGATCCAATTTTTCCCTCTATATTCACAGACCTCAAAGTGGGCTGACAACCGTCAAGCATCGAACTTCGAGTGCACACAAACTCCGTGTGACTTAAATTGTGGTTTTCTGTTAACGAACAGTGATGTGTATTATGCTAATCAAGATTTCAGGTATAACTCCCAGTAAAGTTGATTTGAATAATTTCGAGGGAAAAATTATTCCGGAGATGGGTATCGATCCAGGGACCTTTGGTTTAACGTCCAACGTTCTACCACTGACCTACTCGGGAAATCTAACCGACACCGATCCAATTTTTCCCTCTATAATCACAGACCTCAAAGTGGGCTGACAACAGTCAAGCATCCAACTTCGAGTGCACCCTAACTCCGTGTGACTTAAATTGTGGTATTCTGTTAACGAACAGTGATGTGTATTATGCAAATCAAGATTTTAGGTATAACTCACTGTTAAGTTGATTTGAATAATTTCGAGGGAAAAATTGTTCCGGAGCCGGATATCGAACCCGGGACCTTTGGTTTAACGTACCAGCGCTCTCCCACTGAGCTACTCGGGAACTCTAACCGACACCGATCAAATTTTTCCCTCTATATCCGCAGACCTCAAATTGGGCTGACAACCGTCAAGCATCCAACAACGAGTGCACACTAACTCCGTGTGACTTAAATTGTGGTTGTCTGTTAACGAACAGTGATGTGTATTATGCAAATCAAGATTTCAGGTATGACCCCCTGTAAAGTTGATATGAATAATTTCGAGGGAAAAATTGTTCCGTAGCCGGGTATCGAACCCGGTACCTTTGGTTTAACGTACCAAAGCTCCACCACTGATCTTCTCGTAAACTCTAACCGACACAGATCCAATTTTTCCCTCTATATCCACAGACCTCAAAGTGGGCTGACAACCGTCAAGCATCCAACTTCGAGTGCACACTAACTCCGTGTGACTTAAATTGTGGTTTTCTGTTAACGAAAAGTGACATGTATTATACAAATCAAGATTTCAGATATAACTCCCTGTAAAGTTGATTTGAATAATTTCGAGGGAAAAATTGTTCCGGAGCCGGGTATCGAACCCGGGACCTTTGGTTTAACGTACCAGCGCTCTACCACTGAGCTAATCGGGAACTCTATCCGACACCGATCCAATTTTTCCCTCTATATCCACAGACCTCAAAGAGGGCTGACAACCGTCAAGCAACGAACTTCGAGTGCACACTAACTCCGTGTGACTTAAATTGTGGTTTTCTGTTAACGAACAGTGACGTGTATTATGCAAATCAAGATATCAGGTATAACTCCCTGTAAAGTTGAT
This sequence comes from Periplaneta americana, assembly GCF_040183065.1. Lineage (NCBI taxonomy): Eukaryota > Metazoa > Arthropoda > Insecta > Blattodea > Blattidae > Periplaneta > Periplaneta americana. The sequence continues at coordinate 1,209,509 of NW_027185501.1, read as the reverse complement.
TTGAATAATTTCGAGGGAAAAATTTTTCCGGAGCCGGATATCGAACCCGGGACCTTTGGTTTAACGTACCAACGCTCTACTACTGAGCTACTCGGGAACTCTAACCGACACCGATCCAATTTTTCCCTCTATATCAACAGACCTCAAATTGGGCTGACAACCGTCAAGCATCCAACTTCGTGTGCACACTAAATCCGTGTGACATAAATTGTGGTTTTCTGTTGAAGAACAGTGACGTGTATTATGCAAATCAAGATTTCAGGTATAACTCCCTGTAAAGTTGATTTGAATAATTTGGAGGGAAAAATTGTTCCGGAGCCGGGTATCGAACCCGAGAACTTTGGTTTAACGTACCAACGCTCTACCACTGAGCTACTCGGGAACTCTAACCGACACCGATCCAATTTTTCTCTCTATATCCACAGACCTCAAAGTGCTCTGACAACCGTCAAGCATCCAACTTCGAGTGCACACTAACTCCGTGTGACTTAAATTGTGGTTTTCTGTTAACGAACAGTGACGTGTATTATGCAAATCAAAATTTCAGGTATAATTCCCTGTAAAGTTGATTTGAATAATTTCGAGGGAAAAATTGTTCCGGAGCCGGGTATCGTACCCGGGACCTTTGGTTTAACGTACCAACGCTCTTCCACAGAGCTACTCGGTAACTCTAACCGACACCGATTCAATTTTTCCCTCTATATCCACAGACCTCAAAGTGGGCTGACAACCGTCAAGCATCCAACTTCGAGTGCACACTAACTCCGTGTGACTTAAATTGTGGTTTTCTGTTAACGAAGAGTGACGTGTATTATGCAAATCAAGATTTCAGGTATAACTCCCTGTAAAGTTGATTTGAATAATTTCGAGGGAAAAATTGTTCCGGAGCCGGGTATCGAACCCGGGACCTTTGGTTTAACGTAGCAAAGCTCTACCACGGGGCCGGGTATCGATGCCGGGACCTTTGGTTTAACGTACCAACGCTCTACCACTGAGCTAGTCGGGAACTCTAACCGACACCGATCCAATATTTCCTCTATATCCACAGACCTCAAAGTGGGCTGACAACCGTCAAGCATCCAACTTCGAGTGCACACTAACTCCGTGTAATTAAATTGTGGTTTTCTGTTAACGAACAGTGACGTGTATTATGCAAATCAAGATATCAGGTATAACTCCCTGTAAAGTTGATTTGAATAATTTCGAGGGAAAAATTGTTCCGGAGCCGGGTATCGAACCCGAGAACTTTGGTTTAACGTACCAACGCTCTACCACTGAGCTACTCGGGAACTCTAACCGACACCGATCCAATTTTTCTCTCTATATCCACAGACCTCAAAGTGGGCTGACAACCGTCAAGCATCCAACTTCGAGTGCACACTAACTCCGTGTAATTAAATTGTGGTTTTCTGTTAACGAACAGTGACGTGTATTATGCAAATCAAGATATCAGGTATAACTCCCTGTAAAGTTGATTTGAATAATTTCGAGGGAAAAATTGTTCCGGAGCCGGGTATCGAACCCGAGAACTTTGGTTTAACGTACCAACGCTCTACCACTGAGCTACTCGGGAACTCTAACCGACACCGATCCAATTTTTCCCTCTATATCCACAGAATTCTAAGTGGGGTGACAAGCGTCAAGCATCCAACTTCGAGTGCACACTAAATCCGTGTGACTTAAATTGTGGTTTTCTGTTAACGAACAGTGACGTCTTTTATGAAAAACAAGATTTCAGGTATTACTCCCTGTGAAGTTGATTTGAATAATTTCGAGGGAAAAATTGTTCCGGAGCCGGGTATCGAACCCGGTACCTTTGGTTTAACGTACCAACGCTCTACCACTGAGCTACTCGGGAACTCTAACCGACACAGATCCAATTTTTCCCTCTATATCCACAGACATCAAATTGGGCTGACAACTGACAAGCATCCAACTTCGAGTGCACACCAACTCCGTGTGACTTAAATTGTGGTTTTCAGTTAACGAACAGTGACGTGTATTATGCAAATCAAGATTTCAGGTATAACTAACTGTAAAGTTGATTTGAATAATTTCGAGGGAAAAATTGTTCCGGAGCCGGATATCGAACCCGGGACCTTTGGTTTAACGCACCAACGCTCTACCACTGAGCTACTCGGGAACTCTAACAGACACCGATCCAATTTTTCTCTCTATATCCACAGACCTCAAAGTGGGCTGACAACCGTCAAGCATCCAACTTCGAGTGCACACTAACTCCGTGTGACTTAAATTGTGGTTTTCTGTTAACGAACAGTGACGTGTATTATGCTAATCAAGATTTCAGGTATAACTCCCTGTAAAGTTGATTTGAATAATTTCGAGGGAAAAATTGTTCCGGAGCCGGGTATCGTACCCGGGACCTTTGGTTTATCGTACCAACGCTCTACCACTGAGCTTCTCGGGAACTCTAACCGACACCGTTCCAATTTTTCCCTTTATATCCACAGACCTCAAAGTGGGCTGACAACCGTCAAGCAACCAACTTCGAGTTCACACTAACTCCGTGTGACTTAAATTGTGGTTTTCTGTTATCGAACAGTGACGTGTATTATGCAAATCAAGATTTCAGGTATAACTCCCTGTAAAGTTGATTTGAATAATTTCGAGGGAAAAATTGTTCCGGAGCCGGGTATCGAACGCGGGTCCTTTGGTTTAACGTACCAACGCTCTACCACTGAGCTTCTCGGGAACTCTAACAGACACCGATTCAATTTTTCCCTCTATATCCACAGACCTCAAAGTGGGCTGACAACCGTCAAGCATCCAACTACGAGTGCACAATAACTCCGGGTGACTTAAATTTTGGTTTTCTGTTAACGAACAGTGACGTGTATTATGCAAATCAAGATTTCAGGTATAACTCCCTGTAAAGTTGATTTGAATAATTTCGAGGGCAAAATTGTTCCGGAGCCGGGTATCGAACGGGTGGTTTTTGGTTTAACGTACCAACGCTCTACCACTAAGCTTCTCGGGAACTCTAACCGACACCAATTCAATTTTTCCCTCTATATCCACAGACCTCAATGTGGGCTGACAACCGTCAAGCATTCAACTTCGTGTGCACACTAACTCCGTGTGACTTAAATTGTGGTTTACTGTTAACGAAAAATGACGAGTATTATGCAAATCAAGATTTCAGATATTACTCTCTGTAAAGTTGATTTGAATAATTTCGAGGGAAAAATTGTTCCGGAGCCGGGTATCGAACCCGGGACTTTGGTTTAACGTACTAACGCTCTACCACTGAGCTACTCGGGAACTCTAACCACCACCGATCCAATTTTTTCCTCTATATCCACAGACCTCAAAGTGGGCTGACAACCGTCAAGCATCCAACTTCGAGTGCACACCAACTCCGTGTGACTTAAATTGTAGTTTTCTGTTAACGAACAGTGACGTGTATTATGCGAATCAAGATTTCAGGTATAACTCCCTGTAAAGTTGATTTGAATATTTTCGAGGGAAAAATTGTTCCGGAGCCGGGTATCGAACCCGGGACATTTGGTTTAACGTACCAACGCTCTACCACTGAGCTACTCGGGGACTCTAACCGACACCGATCCAATTTTTCCCTCTGTATCCACAGACCTTGAAGTGGGCTGACAACCGTCAAGCATCCAACTTCGAGTGCACACTAACTCCGTGTGACTTAAATTGTGGTTTTCTGTTAACGAACAGTAACGTGTATTATGCAAATCAAGATTTCAGGTATAACTCCCTGTAAAGTTGATTAGAATAATTTCGAGGGAAAAATTGTTCCGGAGATGGGTATCGAACCCGGGACCTTTGGTTTAATGTACCAACGCTCTACCACTGAGCTTCTCGGGAACTCTAACCGACACCGATCCAATTTTTCCCTCTATATCCACAGAATTCCAAGTGGGGTGACAAGCGTCAAGCATCCAACTTCGAGTGCACACTAACTCCGTGTGACTTAAATTGTGGTTTTCTGTTAACGAACAGTGACGTCTTTTATGAAAAACAAGATTTCAGGTATTACTCCCTGTAAAGTTGATTTGAATAATTTCGAGGGAAAAATTGTTCCGGAGCAGGGTATCGAACCCGGTACCTTTGGTTTAACGTACCAACGCTCTACCACTGAGCTACTCGGGAACTCTAACCGACACAGATCCAATTTTTCCCACTATATCCACAGACATCAAATTGGGCTGACAACTGACAAGCATTCAACTTCGAGTGCACACCAACTCCGTGTGACTTAAATTGTGGTTTTCAGTTAACGAACAGTGACGTGTATTATGCAAATCAAGATTTCAGGTATAACTAACTGTAAAGTTGATTTGAATAATTTCGAGGGAAAAATTGTTCCGGAGCCGGATATCGAACACGGGACCTTTGGTTTAAATCACCAACGCTCTACCACTGAGCTACTCGGGAACTCTAACCGACACCGATCCAATTTTTCTCTCTATATCCACAGACCTCAAAGTGGGCTGACAACCGTCAAGCATCCAACTTCGAGTGCACACTAACTCCGTGTGACTTAAATTGTGATTTTCTGATAACGAACAGTGACGTGTATTATGCAAATCAAAATTTCAGGTATAACTCATTGTAAAGTTGATTTGAATAATTTCGAGGGAAAAATTGTTCCGGAGCCGGGTATCGAACCCGGGACCTTTGTATTAACGTACCAACGCTCTTCCACTGAGCTACTCGGTAACTCTAACCGACACCGATTCAATTTTTCCCTCTATATCCACAGATCTCAAAGTGGGCTGACAACCGTCAAGCATCCAACTTCGAGTTGACACTAACTCCGTGTGACTTAAATTGTGGTTTTCTGTTAACGAACAGTGACGTGTATTATGCAAATCAAGATTTCAGGTATAACTCCCTGTAAAGTTGATTTGAATACTTTCGAGGGAAAAATTCTTCCGGAGTCGTGTATCGAACCCGGTACCTTTGGTTTAACGTACCAACGCTCTACCACTGAGCTACTCGCGGAACTCTAACCGACACAGATCCAATTTTTCCCTCTATATCCACAGACATCAAAGTGGGCTGACAACCGTCAAGCATCCAACTTCGAGTGCACACCAACTCCGTGTGACTTATATTGTGGTTTTCTGTTAACGAACAGTGACGTGTATTATGCAAATCAAGATTTCAGGTATAACACCCTGTAAAGTTGATTCGAATAATTTCGAGGGAAAAATTGTTCCGGAGCCGGGTATCGAACCCGGGACCTTTGGTTTAACGTACCAACGCTCTCCCACTGAGCTACTCGGGAACTCTAACCGACACCGATCAAATTTTTCCCTCTATATCCACAGACCTCAAATTGGGCTGACAACCGTCAAGCATCAAACAACGAGTGCACACTAACTCCGTGTGACTTAAATTGTGGTTGTCTGTTAACGAACAGTGACGTGTATTATGCAAATCAAGATTTCAGGTATGACTCCCTGTAAAGTTGATATGAATAATTTCGAGGGAAAAATTGTTCCGGAGCCGGGTATCGAATCCGGTACCTTTGGTTTAACGTACCAAAGCTCCACCACTGAGCTTCTCGGGAACTCTAACCGACACAGATCCAATTTTTCCCTCTATATCCACAGACCTCAAAGTGGGCTGACAACCGTCAAGCATCCAACTTCGAGTGCACACCAACTCCGTGTGACTTAAATTGTGGTTTTCTGTTAACGAACAGTGACGTGTATTATGCAAATCAAGATCAGGTATAACATCCTGTAAAGTTGATTTGAATAATTTCGAGGGAAAAATTGTTCCGGAGCCGGTTATCGAACCCGGTACCTTTGGTTTAACGTACCAACGCTCTACCACTGAGCTACTCGGGAACTCTAACCGACGCCGATCCAATTTTTCCCTCTATATCAACAGACCTCAAATTGGGCTGACAAACGTCAAGCATTCAACTTCGAGTGCACAATAAATCCGTGTGACATAAATTGTGGTTTTCTGTTGAAGAACAGTGACGTGTATTATGCAAATCAAGATTTTAGGTATAACTCCCTGTAAAGTTGATTTGAATAATTTGGAGGGAAAAATTGTTCCGGAGCCGGGTATCGAACACGAGAACTTTGGTTTAACGTACCAACGCTCTACCACTGAGCTACTCGGGAACTCTAACCGACACCGATCCAATTTTTCTCTCTATGTCCACAGACCTCAAAGTGGGCTGACAACCGTCAAGCATCCAACTTCGAGTGCACACTAACTCCGTGTGACTTAAATTGTGGCTTTCTGTTAACGAACAGTGACGTGTATTATGCAAATCAAAATTTCAGGTATAATTCCCAGTAAAGTTGATTTGAATAATTTCGAGGGAAAAATTGTTCCGGAGCCGGGTATCGTACCCGGGACATTTGGTTTAACGTACCAACGCTCTTCCACAGAGCTACTCGGTAACTCTAACCGACACCGATTCAATTTTTCCCTCTATATCCACAGACCTCAAAGTGGGCTGACAACCGTCAAGCATTCAACTTCGAGTGCACACTAACTCCGTGTGACTTAAATTGTGGTTTTCTGTTAACGAAGAGTGACGTGTATTATGCAAATCAAGATTTCAGGTATAACTCCCTGTAAAGTTGATTTGAATAATTTCGAGGGAAAAATTGTTCCGGAGCCGGGTATCGAACCCGTGACCTTTGGTTTAACGTAGCAAAGCTCTACCACGGGGCCGGGTATCGATCCAGGGACCTTTGGTTTAACGTACCAACGCTCTACCACTGATCTACTCGGGAACTCTAACCGACACCGATCCAATTTTTCCTCTATATCCACAGACCTCAAAGTGGGCTGACAACCGTCAAGCATCCAACTTCGTGTGCACACTAACTCCGTGTGACTTAAATTGTGGTTTTCTGTTAACGAAGAGTGACGTGTATTATGCAAATCAAGATTTCAGGTATAAATCCCTGTAAAGTTGATTTGAATAATTTCGAGGGAAAAATTGTTCCGGAGCCGGGTATCGAACCCGGGAACTTTGGTTTAACGTAGCAAAGCTCTACCACGGGGCCGGGTATCGATCCCGGGACCTTTGGTTTAACGTACCAACGCTCTACCACTGAGCTACTCGGGAACTCTAACCGACACCGATCCAATATTTCCTCTATATCCACAGACCTCAAAGTGGGCTGACAACCGTCAAGCATCCAACTTCGTGTGCACACTAACTCCGTGTGACTTAAATTGTGGTTTTCTGTTAACGAAGAGTGACGTGTATTATGCAAATCAAGATTTCAGGTATAACTCCCTGTAAAGTTGATTTGAATAATTTCGAGGGATAAATTGTTCCGGAGCCGGGTATCGATCCCGGGACCTTTGGTTTATCGTACCAACGCTCTACCACTGAGCTTCTCGGGAACTCTAACCGACACCGATCCAATTTTTCCCTCTATATACACAGACTTCAAAGTGGGCTGACAACCGTCAAGCATCCAACTTCGAGTTCACACTAACTCCGTGTGACTTAAATTGTGGTTTTCTGTTAACGAACAGTGACGTGTATTATGCAAATCAAGATTTCAGGTATAACTCCCTGTAAAGTTGATTTGAATAATTTCGTGGGAAAAATTGTTCCGGAGCCGGGTATCGAACGGGTGGCCTTTGGTTTAACGTACCAACGCTCTACCACTAAGCTTCTTGGGAACTCTAACCGACACCGATTCAATTTTTCCCTCTATATCCACAGACCTCAAAGTGGGCTGACAACCGTCAAGCATCCAACTTCGAGTGTACACTAACTCCGTGTGACTTAAATTGTGGTTTTCTGTTAACGAACAGTGACGTGTATTATGCAAATCAAGATTTCAGGTATAAATCCCTGTAAAGTTGATTTGAATAATTTCGAGGGAAAAATTATTCCGGGGCCGGTTATCGAACCCGGGACCTTTGGTTTAACGTACCAACGCTCTACCACTGAGCTACTCGAAAACTCTAACCGACACCGATCCAATTTTTCCCTCTATATCCACAGACCTCAAATTGGGCTGACAACCGTCAAGCATCCAACTTCGAGTGCACACCAACTCCGTGTGACTTAAATTGTGGTTTTCTGTTAACGAACAGTGACGTGTATTATGCAAATCAAGATTTCAGGTATAACACCCTGTAAAGTTGATTTGAATAATTTCGAGGGAAAAATTGTTCCGGAACCGGGTATCCAACCCGGGACCTTTGTTTTATCGTACCAACGCTCTACCACTGAGCTACTCGGGAACTCTAACCGACGCCAATCCAATTTTTCCCTCTATATCCACAGACCTCAAAGTGGGCTGACAACCGTCAAGCATCCAACTTCGTGTGCACACTAACTCCGTGTGACTTAAATTGTGGTTTACTGTTAACGAACAGTGACGTGTATTATGCGAATCAAGATTTCAGGTATAACTCCCTGTAAAGTTGATTTGAATAATTTCGAGGGAAAAATTGTTCCGGAGCCGGGTATCGAACCCGGGACATTTGGTTTAACGTACCAACGCTCTACCACTGAGCTACTCGGGAACTCTAACCGACACCGATCCAATTTTTCCCTCTGTATCAACAGACCCCGAAGTGGGCTGACAACCGTCAAGCATCCAACTTCGAGTGCACACTAACTCCGTGTGACTTAAATTGTGGTTTTCTGTTAACGAACAGAAACGTGTATTATGCAAATCAAGATTTCAGGTATAACTCCCTGTAAAGTTGATTTGAATAATTTAGAGGGAAAAATTGTTCCGGAGCCGGGTATCGAACCCGGGACCTTTGGTTTAACGTACCAAAGCTCTACCACTGAGCTACTCGGGAACTCTAACCGACACCGATCCAATATTTCCTCTATATACACAGAATTCAAAGTGGGCTGACAACCGTCAAGCATCCAACTTCGAGTGCACACTAACTCCGTGTGACTTAAATTAAGGTTTTCTGTTAACGAACAGTGACGTGTATTATGCAAATCAAGATTTCAGGTATAATTCCCTGTAAAGTTGATTTGAATAATTTCGAGGGATAAATTGCTCCGGAGCCGGGTATCGAACCTGGGGCCTTTGGTTTAATGTACCAACGCTCTACCACTGAGCTTCTCGGTAACTCTAACCGACAGCGATTCAATTTTTCCCTCTATATCCATAGACCTCAAAGTGGGCTGACAACCGTCAAGCATCCAACTTCGAGTGCACACTAACTCCGTGTGACTTAAATTGTGGTTTTCTGTTAACGAACAGTGACGTGTATTATGCAAAAAAGATTTCAGGTATAACTAACTGTAAAGTTGATTTGAATAATTTCGAGGGAAAAATTGTTCCGGAGCCGGGTATCGAACCCGGGACCTTTGGTTTAACGTAGCAACGCTCTACCACGGGGCCGGGTATCGATCCCGGGACCGTTGGTTTAACGTACCAACGCTCTACCACTGAGCTACTCGGGAACTCTAACCGACACCGATCCAATTTTTCCCTCTATATCCACAGACCTCAAATTGGGCTGACAACCGTCAAGCATCCAAATTCGAGTGCACACTAACTCCGTGTGACTTAAATTGTGGTTTTCTGTTAACGAACAGTGACGTGTATTATGCAAATCAAGATTTCAGGTATAACAACCTGTAAAGTTGATTTGAATAATTTCGAGGGAAAAATTGTTCCGGAGCCGGGTATCGAACACGGGAACTTTGGTTTAACGTACCAACGCTCTACCACTGAGCTACTCGGGAACTCTAACCGACACCGATCCAATATTTCCTCTATATACACAGAATTCAAAGTGGGCTGACGACCGTCAAGCATCCAACTTCGAGTGCACACTAACTCCGTGTGACTTAAATTGTAGTTTTCTGTTAACGAACAGTGACGTGTATTATGCGAATCAAGATTTCAGGTATAACTCCCTGTAAAGTTGATTTGAATAATTTCGAGGGAAAAATTGTTCCCGAGCCTTGTATCGAACCCGGGACATTTGGTTTAACGTACCAACGCTCTACCACTGAGCTACTCGGGAACTCTAACCGACACCGATCCAATTTTTCCCTCTGTATCCACAGACCTCGAAGTGGGCTGACAACCGTCAAGCATCCAACTTCGAGTGCACACTAACTCCGTGTGACTTAAATTGTGGTTTTCTGTTAACGAACAGAAACGTGTATTATGCAAATCAAGATTTCAGGTATAACTCCCTGTAAAGTTGATTTGAATAATTTCGAGGGATAAATTGCTCCGGAGCCGGGTATCGAACCTGGGGCCTTTGGTTTAATGTACCAACGCTCTACCACTGAGCTTCTCGGGAACTCTAACCGACAGCGATTCAATTTTTCCCTCTATATCCATAGACCTCAAAGTGGGCTGACAACCGTCAAGCATCCAACTTCGAGTGCACACTAACTCCGTGTGACTTAAATTGTGGTTTTCTGTTAACGAACAGTGACGTGTATTATGCAAATCAAGATTTCAGGTATAAATCCCTGTAAAGTTGATTTGAATAATTTCGAGGGAAAAATTATTCCGGGGCCGGTTATCGAACCCGGGACCTTTGGTTTAACGTACCAACGCTTTACCACTGAGCTACTCGAAAACTCTAACCGACACCGATCCAATTTTTCCCTCTATATCCACAGACCTCAAATTGGGCTGACAACCGTCAAGCATCCAACTTCGAGTGCACACCAACTCCGTGTGACTTAAATTGTGGTTTTCTGTTAACGAACAGTGACGTGTATTATGCAAAAAAGATTTCAGGTATAACTAACTGTAAAGTTGATTTGAATAATTTCGAGGGAAAAATTGTTCCGGAACCGGGTATCCAACCCGGGACCTTTGGTTTATCGTACCAACGCTCTACCACTGAGCTACTCGGGAACTCTAACCGACGCCAATCCAATTTTTCCCTCTATATCCACAGACCTCAAAGTGGGCTGACAACCGTCAAGCATCCAACTTCGTGTGCACACTAACTCCGTGTGACTTAAATTGTGGTTTACTGTTAACGAAAAATGACGAGTATTATGCAAATCAAGATTTCAGATACAATTCTCTGTAAAGTTGATTTGAATAATTTCGAGGGAAAAATTGTTCCGGAGCCGGGTATCGTACCCGGGACTTTGGTTTAACGTACTAACGCTCTACCACTGAGCTACTCGGGAACTCTAACCGCCACCGATCCAATTTTTTTCACTATATCCACGGAACTCAAAGTGGGCTGACAACCGTCAAGCATCCAACTTCGAGTGCACACTAACTCCGTGTGACTTAAATTGTAGTTTTCTGTTAACGAATAGTGACGTGTATTATGCGAATCAAGATTTCAGGTATAACTCCCTGTAAAGTTGATTTGAATAATTTCGAGGGAAAAATTGTTCCGGAGCCGGGTATCGAACCCGGGACATTTGGTTTAACGTACCAACGCTCTACCACTGAGCTACTCGGGAACTCTAACCGACACCGATCCAATTTTTCCCTCTGTATCCACATACCTCGAAGTGGGCTGACAACCGTCAAGCATCCAACTTCGAGTGCACACTAACTCCGTGTGACTTAAATTGTGGTTTTCTGTTAACGAACAGAAACGTGTATTATGCAAATCAAGATTTCAGGTATAACTCCCTGTAAAGTTGATTTGAATAATTTAGAGGGAAAAATTGTTCCGGAGCCGGGTATCGAACACGGGACCTTTGGTTTAACGTACCAAAGCTCTACCACTGAGCTACTCGGGAACTCTAACCGACACCGATCCAATATTTCTTCTATATACACAGAATTCAAAGTGGGCTGACAACCGTCAAGCATCCAACTTCGAGTGCACACTAACTCCGTGTGACTTAAATTAAGGTTTTCTGTTAACGAACAGTGACGTGTATTATGCAAATCAAGATTTCAGGTATAACTCCCTGTAAAGTTGATTTGAATAATTTCGAGGGATAAATTGCTCCGGAGCCGGGTATCGAACCTGGGGCCTTTGGTTTAATGTACCAACGCTCTACCACTGAGCTTCTCGGTAACTCTAACCGACAGCGATTCAATTTTTCCCCCTATATCCATAGACCTCAAAGTGGGCTGACAACCGTCAAGCATCCAACTTCGAGTGCACACTAACTCCGTGTGACTTAAATTGTGGTTTTCTGTTAACGAACAGTGACGTGTATTATGCAAAAAAGATTTCAGGTATAACTAACTGTAAAGTTGATTTGAATAATTTCGAGGGAAAAATTGTTCCGGAGCCGGGTATCGAACCCGGGACATTTGGTTTAACGTAGCAACGCTCTACCACGGGGCCGGGTATCGATCCCGGGACCGTTGGTTTAACGTACCAACGCTCTACCACTGAGCTACTCGGGAACTCTAACCGACACCGATCCAATTTTTCCCTCTATATCCACAGAACTCAAATTGGGCTGACAACCGTCAAGCATCCAAATTCGAGTGCACACTAACTCCGTGTGACTTAAATTGTGGTTTTCTGTTAACGAACAGTGACGTGTATTATGCAAATCAAGATTTCAGGTATAACAACCTGTAAAGTTGATTTGAATAATTTCGAGGGAAAAATTGTTCCGGAGCCGGGTATCGAACACGGGAACTTTGGTTTAACGTACCAACGCTCTACCACTGAGCTACTCGGGAACTCTAACCGACACCAATCCAATTTTTCTCTCTATATCCACAGACCTCAAAGTGGACTGACAACCGTCAAGCATCCAACTTCGAGTGCACACTAACTCCGTGTGACTTAAATTGTGGTTTTCTTGTAACGAACAGTGACGTGTATTGTGGAAATCAAAATTTCAGGTATAACTCCCTGTTAAGTTGATTTGAATAATTTCGAGGGAAAAATTGTTCCGGAGCCGGGTGTCGAACCCGGGGCCTTTGGTTTAACGTACCAACGCTCTTCCACTGAGCTACTCGGTAACTCTAACCGACACCGATTCAATTTTTCCCTCTATATCCACAGACCTCAAAGTGGGCTGACAACCGTCAAGCATCCAACTTCGAGTACACACTATCTCCGTGTGACTTAAATTGTGGTTTTCTGTTAACGAACAGTGACGTGTATTATGCAAATCAAGAATTCAGGTATAATTAACTGTAAAGTTGATTTGAATAATTTCGAGGGAAAAATTGTTCCGGAGCCGGGTATCGAACCCGGGACTTTTGGTTTAACGTAGCAAAGCTCTACCACGGGGCCGGGTATCGATCCCGGGACCTTTGGTTTAACGTACCAACGCTCTACCACTGAGCTACTCGGGAACTCTAACCGACACCGATCCAATATTTCCTCTATATCCACAGACCTCAAAGTGGGCTGACAACCGTCAAGCATCCAACTTCGAGTGCACACTAACTCCGTGTGACTTAAATTGTGGTTTTCTGTTAACGAACAGTGACGTGTATTATGCTAATCAAGATTTCAGGTATAACTCCCTGTAAAGTTGATTTGAATAATTTCGAGGGAAATATTGTTCCGGAGCCGGGTATCGAAACCGGGACCTTCGGTTTATCGTACCAACGTTCTACCACTGAGCTTCTCGGGAACTCTAACCGACACCGATCCAATTTTTCCCTCTATATACACAGACCTCAAAGTGGGCTGACAACCGTCAAGCATCCAACTTCGAGTTCACACTAACTCCGTGTGACTTAAATTGTGGTTTTCTGTTAACGAACAGTGACGTGTATTATGCAAATCAAGATTTCAGGTATAACTCCCTGTAAAGTTAATTTGAATAATTTCGAGGGAAAAATTGTTCCGGAGCCGGTTATCGAACGCGGGTCCTTTGGTTTAACGTACCAAAGCTCTACCACTGAGCTTCTCGGGAACTCTAACCGACACCGATTCAATTTTTCCCTCTATATCCACAGACCTCAAAGTGGGCTGACAACCGTCAAGCATCCAACTTCGAGTGCACAATAACTCCGTGTGACTTAAATTTTGGTTTTCTGTTAACGAACAGTGACGTGTATTATGCAAATCAAGATTTCAGATATAATTCTCTGTAAAGTTGATTTGAATAATTTCGAGGGAAAAATTGTTCCGGAGCCGGGTATCGTACCCGGGACTTTGGTTTAACGTACTAACGCTCTACCACTGAGCTACTCGGGAACTCTAACCGCCACCGATCCAATTTTTTTCACTATATCCACGGAACTCAAAGTGGGCTGACAACCGTCAAGCATCCAACTTCGAGTGCACACTAACTCCGTGTGACTTAAATTGTAGTTTTCTGTTAACGAACAGTGACGTGTATTATGCGAATCAAGATTTCAGGTATAACTCCCTGTAAAGTTGATTTGAATAATTTCGAGGGAAAAATTGTTCCGGAGCCTTGTATCGAACCCGGGACATTTGGTTTAACGTACCAACGCTCTACCACTGAGCTACTCGGGAACTCTAACCGACACCGATCCAATTTTTCCCTCTGTATCCACAGACCTCGAAGTGGGCTGACAACCGTCAAGCATCCAACTTCGAGTGCACACTAACTCCGTGTGACTTAAATTGTGGTTTTCTGTTAACGAACAGAAACGTGTATTATGCAAATCAAGATTTCAGGTATAACTCCCTGTTAAGTTGATTTGAATAATTTAGAGGGAAAAATTGTTCCGGAGCCGGGTATCGAACCCGGGACCTTTGGTTTAATGTACCAAAGCTCTACCACAGAGCTACTCGGGAACTCTAACCGACACCGATCCAATATTTCCTCTATATACACAGAATTCAAAGTGGGCTGACAACCGTCAAGCATCCAACTTCGAGTGCACACTAACTCCGTGTGACTTAAATTAAGGTTTTCTGTTAACGAACAGTGACGTGTATTATGCAAATCAAGATTTCAGGTATAACTCCCTGTAAAGTTGATTTGAATAATTTCGAGGGATAAATTGCTCCGGAGATGTGTATCGAACCTGGGGCCTTTGGTTTAATGTACCAACGCTCTACCACTGAGCTTCTCGGGAACTCTAACCGACAGCGATTCAATTTTTCCCTCTATATCCATAGACCTCAAAGTGGGCTGACAACCGTCAAGCATCCAACTTCGAGTGCACACTAACTCCGTGTGACTTAAATTGTGGTTTTCTGTTAACGAACAGTGACGTGTATTATGCAAAAAAGATTTCAGGTATAACTAACTGTAAGGTTGATTTGAATAATTTCGAGGGAAAAATTGTTCCGGAGCCGGGTATCGAACCCGGGACCTTTGGTTTAACGTAGCAACGCTCTACCACGGGGCCGGGTATCGATCCCGGGACCGTTGGTTTAACGTACCAACGCTCTACCACTGAGCTACTCGGGAACTCTAACCGACACCGATCCAATTTTTCCCTCTATATCCACAGACCTCAAATTGGGCTGACAACCGTCAAGCATTCAAATTCGAGTGCACACTAACTCCGTGTGACTTAAATTGTGGTTTTCTGTTAACGAACAGTGACGTGTATTATGCAAATCAAGATTTCAGGTATAACAACCTGTAAAGTTGATTTGAATAATTTCGAGGGAAAAATTGTTCCGGAGCCGGGTATCGAACACGGGAACTTTGGTTTAACGTACCAACGCTCTACCACTGAGCTACTCGGGAACTCTAACCGACACCAATCCAATTTTTCTCTCTATATCCACAGACCTCAAAGTGGGCTGACAACCGTCAAGCATCCAACTTCGAGTGCACACTAACTCCGTGTGAATTAAATTGTGGTTTTCTTGTAACGAACAGTGACGTGTATTGTGGAAATCAAAATTTCAGGTATAACTCCCTGTTAAGTTGATTTGAATAATTTCGAGGGAAAAATTGTTCCGGAGCCGGGTGTCGAACCCGGGGCCTTTGGTTTAACGTACCAACGCTCTTCCACTGAGCTACTCCGTAACTCTAACCGACACCGATTCAATTTTTCCCTCTATATCCACAGACCTCAAAGTGGGCTGACAACAGTCAAGCATTCAACTTCGAGTGCACACTAACTCCGTGTGACTTAAATTGTGGTTTTCTGTTAACGAACAGTGACGTGTATTATGCAAATCAAGATTTCAGGTATAATTAACTGTAAAGTTGATTTGAATAATTTCGAGGGAAAAATTGTTCCGGAGCCGGGTATCGAAACCGGGACTTTTGGTTTAACGTAGCAAAGCTCTACCACGGGGCCGGGTATCGATCCCGGGACCTTTGGTTTAACGTACCAACGCTCTACCACTGAGCTACTCGGGAACTCTAACCGACACCGATCCAATATTTCCTCTATATCCACAGACCTCAAAGTGGGCTGACAACCGTCAAGCATCCAACTTCGAGTGCACACTAACTCCGTGTGACTTAAATTGTGGTTTTCTGTTAACGAACAGTGACGTGTATTATGCTAATCAAGATTTCAGGTATAACTCCCTGTAAAGTTGATTTGAATAATTTCGAGGGAAATATTGTTCCGGAGCCGGGTATCGAAACCGGGACCTTTGGTTTATCGTACCAACGTTCTACCACTGAGCTTCTCGGGAACTCTAACCGACACCGATCCAATTTTTCCCTCTATATACACAGAACTCAAAGTGGGCTGACAACCGTCAAGCATCCAACTTCGTGTTCAGACTAACTCCGTGTGACTTAAATTGTGGTTTTCTGTTAACGAACAGTGACGTGTATTATGCAAATCAAGATTTCAGGTATAACTCCCTGTAAAGTTAATTTGAATAATTTCGAGGGAAAAATTGTTCCGGAGCCGGTTATCGAACGCGGGTCCTTTGGTTTAACGTACCAACGCACTACCACTGAGCTTCTCGGGAACTCTAACCGACACCGATTCAATTTTTCCCTCTATATCCACAGACCTCAAAGTGGGCTGACAACCGTCAAGCATCCAACTTCGAGTGCACAATAACTCCGTGTGACTTAAATTTTGGTTTTCTGTTAACGAACAGTGACGTGTATTATGCAAATCAAGATTTCAGGTGTAATTCCCTGTAAAGTTGATTTGAATAATTTCGAGGGAAAAATTGTTCCGGATCCGGGTATCGAACGGGTGGCCTTTGGTTTAACGTACCAACGCTCTACAACTAAGCTTCTTGGGAACTCTAACCGACACCGATTCAATTTTTCCCTCTATATCCACAGACCTCAAAGTGGGCTGACAACCGTCAAGCATCCAACTTCGAGTGCACACTAACTCCGTCTGACTTAAATTGTAGTTTTCTGTTAACGAACAGTGACGTGTATTATGCGAATCATGATTTCAGGTATAACTCCCTGTAAAGTTGATTTGAATAATTTCGAGGGAAAAATTGTTCCGGAGCCGGGTATCGAACCCGAGACATTTGGTTTAACGTACCAACGCTCTACCACTGAGCTACTCGGGAACTCTAACCGACACCGACCCAATTTTTCCCTCTGTATCCACAGACCTCGAAGTGGGCTGACAACTGTCAAGCATCCAACTTCGAGTGCACACTAACTCCGTGTGACTTAAATTAAGGTTTTCTGTTAACGAACAGTGACGTGTTTTATGCAAATCAAGATTTCAGGTATAACACCCTGTAAAGTTGATTTGAATAATTTCGAGGGATAAATTGTTCCCGAGCCGGGTATCGAACCTGGGGCCTTTGGTTTAATGTACCAACGCTCTACAACTGAGCTTCTCGGGAACTCTAACCGACAGCGATTCAATTTTTCCCTTTATATCCACAGACCTCAAAGTGGGCTGACAACCGTCAAGCATCCAACTTCGAGTGCACACTAACTCCGTGTGACTTAAATTGTGGTTTTCTGTTAACGAACAGTGACGTGTATTATGCAAATCAAGATTTCAGGTATAAATCCCTGTAAAGTTGATTTGAATAATTTCGAGGGAAAAATTGTTCCGGGGCCGGTTATCGAACCCGGGATCGTTGGTTTAACGTACCAACGCTCTACCACTGAGCTACTCGGGAACTCTAACCGACACCGATTCAATTTTTCCCTTTATATCCACAGACCTCAAAGTGGGCTGACAACCGTCAAGCATCCAACTTCGAGTGCACACCAACTCCGTGTGACTTAAATTGTGGTTTTCTGTTAACGAACAGTGACGTGTATTATGCAAATCAAGATTTCAGGTATAACACCCTGTAAAGTTGATTTGAATAATTTCGAGAGAAAAATTGTTCCGGAACCGGGTTTCGAACCCGGAACCTTTGGTTTATCGTACCAACGCTCTACCACTGAGCTACTCGGGAACTCTAACCGACGCCAATCCAATTTTTCCCTCTATATCCACAGACCTCAAAGTGGGCTGACAACCGTCAAGCATCCAACTTCGTGTGCACACTAACTCCGTGTGACTTAAATTGTGGTTTACTGTTAACGAAAAATGACGAGTATTATGCAAATCAAGATTTCAGATATAATTCTCTGTAAAGTTGATTTGAATAATTTCGAGGGAAAAATTTTTCCGGAGCCGGGTATCGAACCCGGGACTTTGGTTTAACGTACTAACGCTCTACCACTGAGCTACTCGGGAACTCTAACCGCCACCGATCCAATTTTTTCCTCTATATCCACAGACCTCAAAGTGGGCTGACAACCATCAAGCATCCAACTTCGAGTGCACACTAACTCCGTGTGACTTAAATTGTTGTTTTCTGTTAACGAACAGTGACGTGTATTATGCGAATCAAGATTTCAGGTATAACTCCCTGTAAAGTTGATTTGAATAATTTCGAGGGAAAAATTGTTCCGGAGCCGGGTATCGAACCCGGGACATTTGGTTTAACGTAACAACGCTCTACCACTGAGCTACTCGGGAACTCTAACCTACACCGATCCAATATTTCCTCTATATACACAGAATTCAAAGTGGGCTGACAACCGTCAAGCATCCAACTTCGAGTGCACACTAACTCCGTGTGACTTAAATAAAGGTTTTCTGTTAACGAACAGTGACGTGTATTATGCAAATCAAGATTTCAGGTATAACGCCCTGTAAAGTTGATTTGAATAATTTCGAGGGATAAATTGTTCCGGAGCCGGGTATCGAACCTGGGGCCTTTGGTTTAATGTACCAACGCTCTACCACTGAGCTTCTCAGGAACTCTAACCGACAGCGATTCAATTTTTCCCTCTATATCCATAGACCTCAAAGTGGGCTGACAACCGTCAAGCATCCAACTTCGAGTGCACACTAACTCCGTGTGACTTAAATTGTGGTTTTCTGTTAACGAACAGTGTCGTGTATTATGCAAAAAAGATTTCAGGTATAACTAACTGTAAAGTTGATTTGAATAATTTCGAGGGAAAAATTGTTCCGGAGCCGGGTATCGAACCCGGGTATCGAACCCGGGACCTTTGGTTTAACGTAGCAACGCTCTACCACGGGGCCGGGTATCGATCCCGGGACCGTTGGTTTAACGTACCAACGCTCTACCACTGAGCTACTCGGGAACTCTAACCGACACCGATCCAATTTTTCCCTCTATATCCACAGACCTCAAATTGGGCTGACAACCGTCAAGCATCCAAATTCGAGTGCACACTAACTCCGTGTGACTTAAATTGTGGTTTTCTGTTAACGAACAGTGACGTGTATTATGCAAATCAAGATTTCAGGTATAACTAACTGTAAAGTTGATTTGAATAATTTCGAGGGAAAAATTGTTCCGGAGCCGGGTATCGAATCCGGGACTTTTGGTTTAACGTAGCAAAGCTCTACCACGGGGCCGGGTATCGATCCCGGGACCTTTGGTTTAACGTACCAACGCTCTACCACTGAGCTACTCGGGAACTCTAACCGACACCGATCCAATATTTCCTCTATATCCACAGACCTCAAAGTGGGCTGACAACCGTCAAGCATCCAACTTCGAGTGCACACTAACTCCGTGTGACTTAAAATGTGGTTTTCTGTTAACGAACAGTGACGTGTATTATGCTAATCAAGATTTCAGGTATAACTCCCTGTAAAGTTGATTTGAATAATTTCGAGGGAAAAATTGTTCCGGAGCCGGGTATCGAAACCGGGACCTTTGGTTTATCGTACCAACGTTCTACCACTGAGCTTCTCGGGAACTCTAACCGACACCGATCCAATTTTTCCCTCTATATACACAGACCTCAAAGTGGGCTGACAACCTTCAAGCATCCAACTTCGAGTTCACACTAACTCCGTGTGACTTAAATTGTGGTTTTCTGTTAACGAACAGTGACGTGTATTATGCAAATCAAGATTTCAGGTATAAATCCCTGTAAAGTTGATTTGAATAATTTCGAGGGAAAAATTGTTCCGGGGCCGGTTATCGAACCCGGGACCTTTGGTTTAACGTACCAACGCTCTACCACTGAGCTACTCGGGAACTCTAACCGACACCGATCCAATTTTTCCCTCTAAATCCTCAGACCTAAAGGTGGGCTGACAACCGTCAAGCATCCAACTTCGAGTGCACACCAACTCCGTGTGACTTAAATTGTGGTTTTCTGTTAACGAACAGTGACGTGTATTATGCAAATCAAGATTTCATGTATAACACCCTGTAAAGTTGATTTGAATTATTTCGAGGGAAAATTTGTTCCGGAAGCGGGTATCGAACCCGGGACCTTTGGTTTATCGTACCAACGCTCTACCACTGAGCTACTCGGGAACTCTAACCGACGCCAATCCAATTTTTCCCTCTATATCCACAGACCTCAAAGTGGGCTGACAACCGTCAAGCATCCAACTTCGTGTGCACACTAACTCCGTGTGACTTAAATTGTTGTTTACTGTTAACGAAAAATGACGAGTATTATGCAAATCAAGATTTCAGGTATAACTCCCTGTAAAGTTGATTTGAATAATTTCGAGGGAAAAATTGTTCCGGAGCCGGGTATCGAACCCGGGACATTTGGTTTAACGTACCAACGCTCTACCACTGAGCTACTCGGGAACTCTAACCGACACCGATCCAATTTTTCCCTCTGTATCCACAGACCTCGAAGTGGGCTGACAACCGTCAAGCATCCAACTTCGAGTGCACACTAACTCCGTGTGACTTATATTGTGGTTTTCTGTTAACGAAAAGTAACGTGTAATATGCAAATCAAGATTTCAGGTATAACTCCCTGTAAAGTTGATTTGAATAATTTAGAGGGAAAAATTGTTCCGGAGCCGTGTATCGAACCCGGGACCTTTGCTTTAATGTACCAAAACTCTACCACTGAACTACTCGGGAACTCTAACCTACACCGATCCAATATTTCCTCTATATACACAGAATTCAAAGTGGGCTGACAACCGTCAAGCATCCAACTTCGAGTGCACACTAACTCCGTGTGACTTAAATTAAGGTTTTCTGTTAACGAACAGTGTCGTGTATTATGCAAATCAAGATTTCAGGTATAACTCCCTGTAAAGTTGATTTGAATAATTTCGAGGGATAAATTGTTCCGGAGCCGGGTATCGAACCTGGGGCCTTTGGTTTAATGTACCAACGCTCTACCACTGAGCTTCTCGGGAACTCTAACCGACAGCGATTCAATTTTTCCCTCTATATCCATAGACCTCAAAGTGGGCTGACAACCGTCAAGCATCCAAATTCGAGTGCACACTAACTCCGTGTGACTTAAATTGTGGTTTTCTGTTAACGAACAGTGACGTGTATTATGCAAAAAAGATTTCAGGTATAACTAACTGTAAAGTTGATTTGAATAATTTCGAGGGAAAAATTGTTCCGGAGCCGGGTATCGAACCCGGGACCTTTGGTTTAACGTAGCAACGCTCTACCACGGGGCCGGGTATCGATCCCGGGACCGTTGGTTTAACGTACCAACGCACTACCACTGAGCTACTCGGTAACTCTAACCGACACCGATTCAATTTTTCCCTCTATATCCACAGACCTGAAAGTGGGCTGACAACCGTCAAGCATCCAACTTCGAGTGCACACTAACTCCGTGTGACTTAAATTGTGGTTTTCTGTTAACGAACAGTGACGTGTATTATGCAAATCAAGATTTCAGGTATAACAACCTGTAAAGTTGATTTGAATAATTTCGAGGGAAAAATTGTTCCGGAGCCGGGTATCGAACCCGGGAACTTTGGTTTAACGTACCAACGCTCTACCACTGAGCTACTCGGGAACTCTAACCGACAACAATCCAATTTTTCTCTCTATATCCACAGACCTCAAAGTGGGCTGACAACGGTCAAGCATCCAACTTCGAGTGCACACTAACTCCGTGTGACTTAAATTGTGGTTTTCTTGTAACGAACAGTGACGTGTATTGTGCAAATCAAAATTTCAGGTATAACTCCCTGTTAAGTTGATTTGAATAATTTCGAGGGAAAAATTGTTCCGGAGCCGGGTGTCGAACCCGGGGCCTTTGGTTTAACGTACCAACGCTCTTCCACTGAGCTACTCGGTAACTCTAACCGACACCGATTCAATTTTTCCCTCTATATCCACAGACCTGAAAGTGGGCTGACAACCGTCAAGCATCCAACTTCGAGTGCACACTAACTCCGTGTGACTTAAATTGTGGTTTTCTGTTAACGAACAGTGACGTGTATTATGCAAATCAAGATTTCAGGTATAATTAACTGTAAAGTTGATTTGAATAATTTCGAGGGAAAAATTGTTCCGGAGCCGGGTATCGAACCCGGGACTTTTGTTTTACCGTAGCAAAGCTCTACCACGGGGCCGGGTATCGATCCCGGGACCTTTGGTTTAACGTACCAACGCTCTACCACTGAGCTACTCGGGAACTCTAACCGACACCTATCCAATATTTCCTCTATATCCACAGATCTCAAAGTGGGCTGACAACCGTCAAGCATCCAACTTCGAGTGCACACTAACTCCGTGTGACTTAAATTGTGGTTTTCTGTTAACGAACAGTGACGTGTATTATGCTAATCAAGATTTCAGGTATAACTCCCTGTAAAGTTGATTTGAATAATTTCGAGGGAAATATTGTTCCGGAGCCGTTTATCGAAACCGGGACCTTTGGTTTATCGTACCAACGTTCTACCACTGAGCTTCTCGGGAACTCTAACCGACACCGATCCAATTTTTCCCTCAATATACACAGACCTCAACGTGGGCTGACAACCGTCAAGCATCCAACTTCGAGTTCACACTAACTCCGTGTGACTTAAATTGTGGTTTTCTGTTAACGAACAGTGACGTGTATTATGCAAATCAAGATTTCAGGTATAACTCCCTGTAAAGTTGATTTGAATAATTTAGAGGGAAAAATTGTTCCGGAGCCGGGTATCGAACCCGGGACCTTTGGTTTAACGTACCAAAGCTCTACCACTGAGCTACTCGGGAACTCTAACCGACACCGATCCAATATTTCCTCTATATACACGGAATTCAAAGTGGGCTGACAACCGTCAAGCATCCAACTTCGAGTGCACACTAACTCCGTGTGACTTAAATTATGGTTTTCTGTTAACGAACAGTGACGTGTCTTATGCAAATCAAGATTTCAGGTATAACTCCCTGTAAAGTTGATTTGAATAATTTCGAGGGATAAATTGTTCCGGAGCCGGGTATCGAACCTGGGGCCTTTGGTTTAATGTACCAACGCTCTACCACTGAGCTTCTCGGGAACTCTAACCGACAGCGATTCAATTTTTCCCTCTATATCCACAGACCTCAAAGTGGGCTGACAACCGTCAAGCATCCAACTTCGAGTGCACACTAATTCCGTGTGACTTAAATTGTGGTTTTCTGTTAACGAACAGTGACGTGTATTATGCAAATCAAGATTTCAGGTATAAATCCCTGTAAAGTTGATTTGAATAATTTCGAGGGAAAAATTGTTCCGGGGCCGGTTATCGAACCCGGGACCGTTGGTTTAACGTACCAACGCTCTACCACTGAGCTACTCGGGAACTCTAACCGACACCGATCCAATTTTTCCCTTTATATCCACAGACCTCAAAGTGGGCTGACAACCGTCAAGCATCCAACTTCGAGTGCACACCAACTCCGTGTGACTTAAATTGTGGTTTTCTGTTAACGAACAGTGACGTGTATTATGCAAATCAAGATTTCAGGTATAACACACTGTAAAGTTGATTTGAATAATTTCGAGGGAAAAATTGTTCCGGAACCGGGTATCGAACCCGGAACCTTTGGTTTATCGTACCAACGCTCTACCACTGAGCTACTCGGGAACTCTAACCGACGCCAATCCAATTTTTCCCTCTATATCCACAGACCTCAAAGTGGGCTGACAACCGTCAAGCATCCAACTTCGTGTGCACACTAACTCCGTGTGACTTAAATTGTGGTTTACTGTTAACGAAAAATGACGAGTATTATGCAAATCAAGATTTCAGATATAATTCTCTGTAAAGTTGATTTGAATAATTTCGAGGGAAAAATTTTTCCGGAGCCGGGTAACGAACCCGGGACTTTGGTTTAGCGTACTAACGCTCTACCACTGAGCTACTCGGGAACTCTAACCGCCACCGATCCAATTTTTTCCTCTATATCCACAGACCTCAAAGTGGGCTGACAACCATCAAGCATCCAACTTCGAGTGCACACTAACTCCGTGTGACTTAAATTGTTGTTTTCTGTTAACGAACAGTGACGTGTATTATGCGAATCAAGATTTCAGGTATAACTCCCTGTAAAGTTGATTTGAATAATTTCGAGGGAAAAATTGTTCCGGAGCCGGGTATCGAACCCGGGACATTTGGTTTAACGTACCAACGCTCTACCACTGTGCTACTCGGGAACTCTAACCGACACCGATCCAATTTTTCCCTCTGTATCCACAAACCTGGAAGTGGGCTGACAACCGTCAAGTATTCAACTTCGAGTGCACACTAACTCCGTGTGACTTAAATTGTGGTTTTCTGTTAACGAACAGTAACGTGTATTATGCAAATCAAGATTTCAGGTATAACTCCCTGTAAAGTTGATTTGAATTATTTAGGGGGAAAAATTGTTCCGGAGCCGCGTATCGAACCCGGGACCTTTGCTTTAACGTACCAAAACTCTACCACTGAGCTACTCGGGAACTCTAACCTACACCGATCCAATATTTCCTCTATATATACAGAATTCAAAGTGGGCTGACAACCGTCAAGCATCCAACTTCGAGTGCACACTAACTCCGTGTGACTTAAATTAAGGTTTTCTGTTAACGAACAGTGACGTGTATTATGCAAATCAAGATTTCAGGTATAACTCCCTGTAAAGTTGATTTGAATAATTTCGAGGAATAAATTGTTCCGGAGCCGGGTATCGAACCTGGGGCCTTTGGTTTAATGTACCAACGCTCTACCACTGAGCTTCTCGGGAACTCTAACCGACAGCGATTCAATTTTTCCCTCTATATCCATAGACCTCAAAGTGGGCTGACAACCGTCAAGCATCCAACTTCGAGTGCACACTAACTCCGTGTGACTTAAATTGTGGTTTTCTGTTAACGAACAGGGACGTGTATTATGCAAAATAGATTTCAGGTATAACTAACTGTAAAGTTGATTTGAATAATTTCGAGGGAAAAATTGTTCCGGAGCCGGGTATCGAACCCGGGACCTTTGGTTTAACGTAGCAACGCTCTACCACGGGGCCTGGTATCGATCCCGGGACCGTTGGTTTAACGTACCAACGCTCTACCACTGAGCTACTCGGGAACTCTAACCGACACCGATCCAATTTTTCCCTCTATATCCACAGACCTCAAATTGGGCTGACAACCGTCAAGCATCCAACTTCGAGTGCACACTAACTCCGTGTGACTTAAATTGTAGTTTTCTGTTAACGAACAGTGACGTGTATTATGCGAATCAAGATTTCAGGTATAACTCCCTGTAAAGTTGATTTGAATAATTTCGAGGGAAAAATTGTTCCGGAGCCGGGTATCGAACCCGGGACATTTGGTTTAACGTACCAACGCTCTACCACTGAGCTACTCGGGAACTCTAACCGACACCGATCCAATTTTTCCCTCTGTATCCACAGACCTCGAAGTGGGCTGACAACTGTCAAGCATCCAACTTCGAGTGCACACTAACTCCGTGTGACTTAAATTGTGGTTTTCTGTTAACGAACAGTAACGTGTATTATGCAAATCAAGATTTCAGGTATAACTCCCTGTAAAGTTGATTTGAATAATTTAGAGGGAAAAATTGTTCCGGAGCCGGGTATCGAACCCGGGACCTTTGGTTTAACGTACCAAAGCTCTACCACTGAGCTACTCGGGAACTCTAACCGATACCGATCCAATATTTCCTCTATATACACGGAATTCAAAGTGGGCTGACAACCGTCAAGCATCCAACTTCGAGTGCACACTAACCCCGTGTGACTTAAATTGTGGTTTTCTGTTAACGAACAGTGACGTGTTTTATGCAAATCAAGATTTCAGGTATAACTCCCTGTAAAGTTGATTTGAATAATTTCGAGGGATAAATTGTTCCGGAGCCGGGTATCGAACCTGGGGCCTTTGGTTTAATGTACCAACGCTCTACCACTGAGCTTCTCGGGAACTCTATCCGACAGCGATTCAATTTTTCCCTCTATATCCACAGACCTCAAAGTGGGCTGACAACCGTCAAGCATCCAACTTCGAGTGCACACTAACTCCGTGTGACTTAAATTGTGGTTTTCTGTTAACGAAATGTGACGTGTATTATGCAAATCAAGATTTCAGGTATAAATCCCTGTAAAGTTGATTTGAATAATTTCGAGGGAAAAATTGTTCCGGGGCCGGTTATCGAACCCGGGACCGTTGGTTTAACGTACCAACGCTCTACCACTGAGCTACTCGGGAACTCTAACCGACACCGATCCAATTTTTCCCTTTATATCCACAGACCTCAAAGTGGGCTGACAACCGTCAAGCATCCAACTTCGAGTGCACACCAACTCCGTGTGACTTAAATTGTGGTTTTCTGTTAACGAACAGTGACGTGTATTATGCAAATCAAGATTTCAGGTATAACACCCTGTAAAGTTGATTTGAATAATTTCGAGGGAAAAATTGTTCCGGAACCGGGTATCGAACCCGGAACCTTTGGTTTATCGTACCAACGCTCTACCACTGAGCTACTCGGGAACTCTAACCGACGCCAATCCAATTTTTCCCTCTATATCCACAGACCTCAAAGTGGGCTGACAACCGTCAAGCATCCAACTTCGTGTGCACACTAACTCCGTGTGACTTAAATTGTGGTTTACTGTTAACGAAAAATGACGAGTATTATGCAAATCAAGATTTCAGATATAATTCTCTGTAAAGTTGATTTGAATAATTTCGAGGGAAAAATTTTTCCGGAGCCGGGTATCGAACCCGGGACTTTGGTTTAGCGTACTAACGCTCTACCACTGAGCTACTCGGGAACTCTAACCGCCACCGATCCAATGTTTTCCTCTATATCCACAGACCTCAAAGTGGGCTGACAACCATCAAGCATCCAACTTCGAGTGCACACTAACTCCGTGTGACTTAAATTGTTGTTTTCTGTAAACGAACAGTGACGTGTATTATGCGAATCAAGATTTCAGGTATAACTCCCTGTAAAGTTGATTTGAATAATTTCGAGGGAAAAATTGTTCCGGAGCCGGGTATCGAACCCGGGACATTTGGTTTAACGTTCCAACGCTCTACCACTGAGCTACTCGGGAACTCTAACCGACACCGATCCAATTTTTCCCTCTGTATCCACAAACCTGGAAGTGGGCTGACAACCGTCAAGCATTCAACTTCGAGTGCACACTAACTCCGTGTGACTTAAATTGTGGTTTTCTGTTAACGAACAGTAACGTGTATTATGCAAATCAAGATTTCAGGTATAACTCCCTGTAAAGTTGATTTGAATAATTTAGGGGGAAAAATTGTTCCGGAGCCGGGTATCGAACCCGGGACCTTTGCTTTAACGTACCAACGCTCTTCCACTGAGCTACTCGGGAACTCTAACCTACACCGATCCAATATTTCCTCTATATATACAGAATTCAAAGTGGGCTGACAACCGTCAAGCATCCAACTTCGAGTGCACACTAACTCCGTGTGACTTAAATTAAGGTTTTCTGTTAACGAACAGTGACGTGTATTATGCAAATCAAGATTTCAGGTATAACTCCCTGTAAAGTTGATTTGAATAATTTCGAGGGATAAATTGTTCCGGAGCCGGGTATCGAACCTGGGGCCTTTGGTTTAATGTACCAACGCTCTACCACTGAGCTTCTCGGGAACTCTAACCGACAGCGATTCAATTTTTCCCTCTATATCCATAGACCTCAAAGTGGGCTGACAACCGTCAAGCATCCAACTTCGAGTGCACACTAAATCCGTGTGACTTCAATTGTGGTTTTCTGTTAACGAACAGTGACGTGTATTATGCAAAATAGATTTCAGGTATAACTAACTGTAAAGTTGATTTGAATAATTTCGAGGGAAAAATTGTTCCGGAGCCGGGTATCGAACCCGGGACCTTTGGTTTAACGTAGCAACGCTCTACCACGGGGCCGGGTATCGATCCCGGGACCGTTGGTTTAACGTACCAACGCTCTACCACTGAGCTACTCGGGAACTCTAACCGACACCGATCCAATTTTTCCCTCTATATCCACAGACCTCAAATTGGGCTCACAACCGTCAAGCATCCAAATTCGAGTGCACACTAACTCCGTGTGACTTAAAATGTTGTTTTCTGTTAACGAACAGTGACGTGTATTATGCAAATCAAGATTTCAGGTATAACTAACTGTAAAGTTGATTTGAATAATTTCGAGGGAAAAATTGTTCCGGAGCCGGGTATCGAACCCGGGACATTTGGTTTAACGTAGCAAAGCTCTACCACGGGGCCGGGTATCGAACCCGGGACCTTTGGTTTAACGTACCAACGCTCTAACACTGAGCTACTCGGGAACTCTAACCGACACCGATCCAATATTTCCTCTATATCCACAGACCTCAAAGTGGGCTGACAACCGTCAAGCATCCAACTTCGAGTGCACACTAACTCCGTGTGACTTAAATTGTGGTTTTCTGTTAACGAACAGTGACGTGTATTAT
This sequence comes from Periplaneta americana, assembly GCF_040183065.1. Taxonomy (NCBI): domain Eukaryota; kingdom Metazoa; phylum Arthropoda; class Insecta; order Blattodea; family Blattidae; genus Periplaneta; species Periplaneta americana. The sequence continues at coordinate 1,180,546 of NW_027185501.1, read as the reverse complement.
GCTAATCAAGATTTCAGGTATAACTCCCTGTAAAGTTGATTTGAATAATTTCGAGGGAAAAATTGTTCCGGAGCCGGGTATCGAAACCGGGACCTTTGGTTTATCGTACCAACGTTCTACCACTGAGCTTCTCGGGAACTCTAACCGACACCGATCCAATTTTTCCCTCTATATACACAGACCTCAAAGTGGGCTGACAACCGTCAAGCATCCAACTTCGAGTTCACACTAACTCCGTGTGACTTAAATTGTGGTTTTCTGTTAACGAACAGTGACGTGTATTATGCAAATCAAGATTTCAGGTATAACTCCCTGTAAAGTTAAATTGAATAATTTCGAGGGAAAAATTGTTCCGGAGCCGGGTATCGAACGCGGGTCCTTTGGTTTAACGTACAAACGCTCTACCACTGAGCTTCTCGGGAACTCTAACCGACACCGATTCAATTTTTCCCTCTATATCCACAGACCTCAAAGTGGGCTGACAACCGTCAAGCATCCAACTTCGAGTGCACTATAACTCCGTGTGACTTAAATTTTGGTTTTCTGTTAACGAACAGTGACGTGTATTATGCAAATCAAGATTTCAGGTGTAACTGCCTGTAAAGTTGATTTGAATAATTTCGAGGGAAAAATTGTTCCGGATCCGGGTATCGAACGGGTGGCCTTTGGTTTAACGTGCCAACGCTCTACCACTAAGCTTCTTGGGAACTCTAACCGACACCGATTCAATTTTTCCCTCTATATCCACAGACCTCAAAGTGGGCTTACAACCGTCAAGCATCCAACTTCGAGTGCACACTAACTCCGTGTGACTTAAATTGTGGTTTTCTGTTAACGAACAGTGACGTGTATTATGCAAATCAAGATTTGAGGTATAAATCCCAGTAAAGTTGATATGAATAATATCGACGGAAAAATTGTTCCGGGGCCGGTTATCGAACCCGGGACCTTTGGTTTAACGTACCAACGCTCTACCACTGAGCTACTCGGGAACTCTAACCGACACCGTTCCAATTTTTCACTCTAAATCCACAGACCTCAAAGTTGGCTGACAACCGTCATGCATCCAACTTCGAGTGCACACAAACTCCGTGTGACTTAAATTGTGGTTTTCTGTTAACGAACAGTGACGTGTATTATGCAAATCAAGATTTCAGGTATAACTAACTGTAAAGTTGATTTGAATAATTTCGAGGGAAAACTTGTTCCGGAGCCGGGTATCGAACCCGGGACCTTTGGTTTATCGTACCAACGATCTACCACTGAGCTACTCGGGAACTCTAACAGACGCCAGTCCAATTTTTCCCTCTATATCCACAGACCTCAAAGTGGGCTGACAACCGTCAAGTATCCAACTTCGAGTGCACACTAAATCCGTGTGACATAAATTGTGGTTTTCTGTTGAAGAACAGTGACGTGTATTATGCAAATCAAGATTTCAGGTATAACTCCCTGTAAAGTTGATTTGAATAATTTCGAGGGAAAAATTGTTCCGGAGCCCGGTATCGAACCCGTGAACTTTGGTTTAACGTACCAACGCTCTACCACTGAGCTACTCGGGAACTCTAACCGACACCGATCCAATTTTTCTCTCTACATTCACAGACCTCATAGTGGGCTGACAACCGTCAAGCATCCAACTTCGAGTGCACACTAACTCCGTGTGACTTAAATTGTGGTTTTCTGTTAACGAACAGTGACGTGTATTATGCAAATCAAGATTGCAGGTATAACTCCCTGTAAAGTTGATTAGAATAATTTTGAGTGAAAAATTGTTCCGGAGCCGGGTATGGAACCCGGGACCTTTGGTTTATCGTACCAACGCTCTACCACTGAGCTTCTCTGGAACTCTAACCGACACCGATCCAATTATTCCCTCTATATCCACAGAATTCTAAGTGGGGTGACAACCGTCAAGCATCCAAATTCGAGTGCACACTAACTCCGTGTGACTTAAATTGTGGTTTTCTGTTAACTAACAGTGACGTGTTTTATGCAAAACAAGATTTCAGGTATGACTCCCTGTAAAGTTGATTTGAATAATTTCGAGGGAAAAATTGTTCCGGAGCCGGGTATCGAACCCGGTACCTTTGGTTTAACGTACCAACGCTCTACCACTGAGCTACTCGGGAACTCTAACCGTCACAGATCCAATTTTATCCTCTATATCCACAGACATCAAAGTGGGCTGACAACTGACAAGCATCCAACTTCGAGTGCACACCAACTCCGTGTGACTTAAATTGTGGTTTTCTGTTAACGAACAGTGACGTGTATTATGCAAATCAAGATTTCAGGTATAACTAACTGTAAAGTTGATTTCAATAATTTCGAGGGAAAAATTGTTCCGGAGCCGGATATCGAACCCGGGACCTTTGGTTTAAAGCACCATCGCTCTACCACTGAGCTACTCGGGAACTCTAACCGACACCGATCCAATTTTTCTCTCTATATCCACAGACCTCAAAGTGGGCTGACAACCGTCAAGCATCCAACTTCGAGTGCACAATAACTCCGTGTGACTTAAATTGTGATTTTCTGATACGAACAGTGACGTGTATTATGCAAATCAAAATTTCAGGTATAACTCATTGTAAAGTTGATTTGAATAATTTCGAGGGAAAAATTGTTCCGGAGCCGGGTATCGAACCCGGGACCTTTGGTTTAACGTACCAACGCTCTTCCACTGTGCTACTCGGTAACTCTAACCTACACCGATTCAATTTTTCCCTCTATATCCACAGAACTCAAAGTGGGCTGACAACCGTCAAGCATCCAACTTCGATTGCACACTAACTCCGTGTGACTTAAATTGTGGTTTTCTATTAACGAACAGTGACGTGTATTATGCAAATCAAGATTTCAGGTATAACTCCCTGTAAAGTTGATTTGAATACTTTCGAGGGAAAAATTGTTCCGGAGCCGGGTATCGAACCCGGGACCTTTGGTTTAACGTACCAACGCTCTTCCACTGAGCTACTCGGTAACTCTAACCGACACAGATCCAATTTTTCCCTCTATATCCACAGACATCAAAGTGGGCTGACAACCGTCAAGCATCCAACTTCGAGTGCACACCAACTCCGTGTGACTTATATTGTGGTTTTCTGTTAACGAACAGTGACGTGTATTATGCAAATCAAGATTTCAGGTATAACACCCTGTAAAGTTGATTCGAATAATTTCGAGGGAAAAATTGTTCCGGAGCCGGGTATCGAACCCGGGACCTTTAGTTTAACATCCAACGCTCTACCACTGACCTACTCGGGAACTCTAACCGACACAGATCCAATTTTTCCCTCTATATCCACAGACCTCAAATTGGGCTGACAACCGTCAAGCATCCAACTTCGAGTGCACACTAACTCCGTGTGACTTTAATTGTGGTTTCCTGTTAACGAACAGTGATTTGTATTATGCAAATCAAGATTTCAAGTATAACTCAAAGTAAAGTTGATTTGAATAATTTCGAGGGAAAAATTATTCCGGAGATGGGTATCGATCCAGGGACCTTTGGTTTAACGTCCAACGCTCTACCACTGACCTACTCGGGAACTGTAACTGACACCGATCCAATTTCTCCCTCTATATTCACAGACCTCTAATTGGGCTGACAACCGTCAAGCATCCAACAACGAGTGCACACTAACTCCGTGTGACTTAAATTGTGGTTGTCTGTTAACGAACAGTACGTGTATTATGCAAATCAAGATTTCAGGTATGACTCCCTGCAAAGTTGATATGAATAATTTCGAGGGAATAATTGTTCCGGAGCCGGGTATCGAACCCGGTACCTTTGGTTTAACGTACCAAAGCACCACCACTGAGCTTCTCGGGAACTCTAACCGACACAGATCCAATTTTTCCCTCTTTATCCAGAGACCTCAAAGTGGGCTGACAACCGTCAAGCATCCAACTTCGAGTGCACACCAACTCCGTGTGACTTAAATTGTGGTTTTCTGTTAACGAACAGTGACGTGTATTATGCAAATAAAGATTTCAGGTATAACACCCTGTAAAGTTGATTTGAATAATTTCGAGGGAAAAATTATTCCGGAGCCGGGTATCGAACCCGGTACCTTTGGTTTAACGTACCAAGGCACTACCACTGAGCTACTCGAGAACTCTAACCGACGCCGATCCAATTTTTCCCTCTATATCAACAGACCTCAAAGTGGGCTGACAACCGTCAAGCATCCAACTTCGAGTGCACACTAACTCCGTGTGACTTAAATTGTGGTTTTCTGTTAACGAACAGTGACGTGTATTATGCAAATCAAGATATCAGGTATAAATCCCTGTAAAGTTGATTTGAATAATTTCGAGGGAAGAATTGTTCCGGAGCCGGATATCGAACCCGGGACCTTTGGTTTAACGTACCAACGCTCTACCACTGAGCTACTCGGGAACTCTAACCAACACCGATCCAATTTTTCCCTCTATATCAACAGACCTCAAATTGGGCTGACAACCGTCAAGCATCCAACTTCGAGTGCACACTAAATCCGTGTGACATAAATTGTGGTTTTCTGTTGAAGAACAGTGACGTGTATTATGCAAATAAAGATTTCAGGTATAAATCCCTGTAAAGTTGATTTGAATAATTTCGAGGGAAAAATTGTTCCGGAGCCGGGTATCGAACCCGAGAACTTTGGTTTAACGTACCAACGCTCTACCCCAGAGCTACTCGGGAACTCTAACCGACAACGATCCAATTTTTCTCTCTATATCCACAGACCTCAAAGTGGGCTGACAACCGTCAAGCATCCAACTTCGAGTGCACACTAACTCCGTGTGACTTAAATTGTGGTTTTCTGTTAACGAACAGTGACGTGTATTATGCAAATCAAAATTTCATGTATAATTCCCTGTAAAGTTGATTTGAATAATTTCGAGGGAAAAATTGTTCCGGAGCCGGGTATCGTACCCGGGACCTTTGGTTTAACGTACCAACGCTCTTCCACAGAGGTACTCGGTAACTCTAACTGACACCGATTCAATTTTTCCCTCTATATCCACAGCCCTCAAAGTGGGCTGACAACCGTCAAGCATCCAACTTCGAGTGCACACTAACTCCGTGTGACTTAAATTGTGGTTTTCTGTTAACGAAGAGTGACGTGTATTATGCAAATCAAGATTTCAGGTATAACTCCCTGTAAAGTTGATTTGAATAATTTCGAGGGAAATATTGTTCCGGAGCCGGGTATCGAACCCGGGACCTTTGGTTTAACGTAGCAAAGCTCTACCACGGGGCCGGGTATCGATCCCGGGACCTTTGGTTTAACGTACCAACGCTCTACCACTGAGCTACTCGGGAACTCTAACCGACACCGATCCAATATTTCCTCTATATCCACAGACCTCAAAGTGGGCTGACAACCGTCAAGCATCCAACTTCGAGTGCACACTAACTCCGTGTGACTTAAATTGTGGTTTTCTGTTAACGAACAGTGACGTGTATTATGCAAATCAAGATTTCAGGTATAACTCCCTGTAAAGTTGATTTGAATAATTTCGAGGGAAAAATTGTTCCGGAGCCGGGTATCGAACGGGTGGCCTTTGGTTTAACGTACCAACGCTCTACCATTGAGCTTCTCGGGAACTCTAACCGACACCGATTCAATTTTTCCCTCTATATACACAGACCTCAAATTGGGCTGACAACCGTCAAGCATCCAACTTCGAGTGCACACTAACTCCGTGTGACTTAAATTGTGGTTTTCTGTTAACGAACAGTGACGTGTATTATGCAAATCAAGATTTCAGGTATAAATCCCTGTAAAGTTGATTTGAATAATTTCGAGGGAAAAATTGTTCCGGAGCCGGGTATCGAACCCGGGACATTTGGTTTAACGTACCAACGCCCTACCACTGAGCTAATCGGGAACTCCAACCGACACCGATCCAATTTTTCCCTCTGTATCCACAGACCTCGAAGTGGGCTGACAACCGTCAAGCATTCAACCTCGAGTGCACACTAACTCCGTGTGACTTAAATTGTGGTTTTCTGTTAACGAACAGTAACGTGATTATGCAAATCAAGATTTCAGGTATAACTCTCTGTAAAGTTGATTTGAATAATTTAGAGGGAAAAATTTTTCCGGAGCCGGGTATCGAACCCGGGGCCTTTGGTTTAACGTACCAAAGCTCTACCACTGAGCTACTCGGGAACTCTAACCGACACCGATCCAATATTTCCTCTATATACACAGAATTCAAAGTGGGCTGACAACCGTCAAGCATCCAACTTCGAGTGCACACTAACTCCGTGTGACTTAAATTAAGGTTTTCAGTTAACGAACAGTGACGTGTATTATGCAAATCAAGATTTCAGGTATAACTCCCTGTAAAGTTGATTTGAATAATTTCGAGGGATAAATTGTTCCGGATCCGGGTATCGAACCTGGGGCCTTTGGTTTAATGTACCAACGCTCTACCACTGAGCTTCTCGGGAACTCTAACCGACAGCGATTCAATTTTTCCCTCTATATCCACAGACCTCAAAGTGGGCTGACAACCGTCAAGCATCCAACTTCGAGTGCACACTAACTCCGTGTGACTTAAATTGTGGTTTTCTGTTAACGAACAGTGTCGTGTATTATGCAAATCAAGATTTCAGGTATAACTAACTGTAAAGTTGATTTGAATAATTTCGAGGGAAAAATTGGTCCGGAGCCGGGTATCGAACCCGGGACCTTTGGTTTAACGTAGCAACGCTCTACCACGGGGCCGGGTATCGATCCCGCGACCGTTGGTTTAACGTACCAACGCTCTACCACTGAGCTACTCGGGAACTCTAACCGACACCGATCCAATTTTTCCCTCTATATCCACAGACCTCAAATTGGGCTGACAACCGTCAAGCATCCAACTTCGAGTGCACACTAACTCCGTGTGACTTAAATTGTGGTTTTCTGTTAACGAACAGTGACGTGTATTATGCAAATCAAGATTTCAGGTATAACTCCCTGTAAAGTTGATTTGAATAATTTCGAGGGAAAAATTGTTCCGGAGCCGGGTATCGAACCCGGGAACTTTGGTTTAACGTACCAACGCTCTACCACTGAGCTACTCGGGAACTCTAACCGACACCAATCCAATTTTTCTCTCTATATCCACAGACCTCAAAGTGTTGCTGACAACCGTCAAGCATCCAACGTCGAGTGCACACTAACTCCGTGTGACTTAAATTGTGGTTTTCTGTTAACGAACAGTGACGTGTATTATGCAAATCAAAATTTCAGGTATAACACCCTGTTAAGTTGATTTGAATAATTTCGAGGGAAAAATTGTTCCGGAGCCGGGTGTCGAACCCGGGGCCTTTGGTTTAACGTACCAACGCTCTTCCACTGAGCTACTCGGTAACTCTAACCGACACCGATTCAATTTTTCCCTCTATATCCACAGACCTCAAAGTGGGCTGACAACCGTCAAGCATCCAACTTCGAGTGCACACTAACTCCGTGTGACTTAAATTGTGGTTTTCTGTTAACGAACAGTGACGTGTATTATGCAAATAAAGATTTCAGGTATAACTAACTGTAAAGTTGATTTGAATAATTTCGAGAGAAAAATTGTTCCGGAGCCGCGTATCTAACCCGGGACCTTTGGTTTAACGTAGCAACGCTTTACCACGGAGCCGGGTATTAATCCCGGGACCTTTGGTTTTACGTACCAACGCTCTACCACTGAGCTACTCGGGAACTCTAACCGACACCGATCCAATATTTCCTCTATATGCACAGACCTCAAAGTGGGCTGACAACCGTCAAGCATTCAACTTCGAGTTCACACTAACTCCGTGTGACTTAAATTGTGGTTTTCTGTTAACGAACAGTGACGTGTATTATGCAAATCAAGATTTCAGGTATAACTCCCTGTAAAGTTGATTTGAATAATTTCGAGGGAAAAATTGTTCCGGAGCCGGGTATCGAACGCGGGTCCTTTGGTTTAACGTACCAACGCTCTACCACTGAGCTTCTCGGGAACTCTAACCCACACCGATTCAATTTTTCCCTCTATATCCACAGACCTCAAAGTGGGCTGACAACCGTCAAGCATCCAACTTCGAGTGCACACTAACTCCGTGTGACTTAAATATTGGTTTTCTGTTAACGAACAGTGACGTGTATTATGCAAATCAAGATTTCAGGTATAACTCCCTGTAAAGTTGATTTGAATAATTTCGAGGGAAAAAATGTTCCGGGGCCGTTTATCGAACCCGGGACCTTTGGTTTAACGTACCAACGCTCTACCACTGAGCTGCTCGGGAACTCTAACCGACACCGATCCAATTTTTCCCTCTATATCCACAGACCTTAAAGTGAGCTGACAACCGTCAAGCATCCAACTTCGAGTGTACAACAACTCCGTGTGACTTAAATTGTGGATTTCTGTTAACGAACAGTGTCGTGTATTATGCAAATCAAGATTTCAGGTATAAAAAGCTGTAAAGTTGATTTGAATAATTTCGAGGGAAAACTTGTTCCGGAGCCGGGTATCGAACCCGGGACCTTTGGTTTATCGTACCAACGCTCTATCACTGAGCTACTCTCGAACTCTAACCGACGCCAGTCCAATTTTTCCCTCTATATCCACAGACCTCAAAGTGGGCTGACAACCGTCAAGCATCCAACTCCGAGTGCACACTAACTCCGTGTGACTTAAATTGTAGTTTACTGTTAACGAAAAATGACGTGAATTATGCAAATCAAGATTTCAGATATAAATCTCTGTAAAGTTGATTTGAATAATTTCGAGGGAAAAATTGTTCCGGAGCCGGGTATCGAACCCGGGACCTTTGGTTTAAAGTACTAACGCTCTACCACTGAGCTACTCGGGAACTCTAACCGCCACCGATCCAATATTTTCCTCTATATCCACAGACCTCAAAGTGGGCTGACAACCGTCAAGCATCCAACTTTGAGGGCACACTAACTCCGTGTGACTTAAATTGTAGTTTTCTGTTAACGAACAGTGACGTGTATTATGCGAATCAAGATTTCAGGTATAACTCCCTGTAAAGTTGATTTGAATAATTTCGTGGAAAAAATTGTTCCGGAGCCGGGTATCGAACCCGGGACCTTTGGTTTAACGTACCAACGCTCTACCACTGAGCTACTCGGGAACTCTAACCGACACCGATCCAATTTTTGCCTCTGTATCCACAGACCTCGAAGTGGGCTGACAACCGTCAAGCATCCAACTTCGAGTGCACACTAACTCCGTGTGACTTAAATTGTGGTTTTCTGTTAACGAACAGTAACGTGTATTATGCAAATCAAGATTTCAGGTATAACTCCCTGTAAAGTTGATTTGAATAATTTCGAGGGAAAAATTGTTCCGGAGCAGGGTATCGAACCAGGGACCTTTGGTTTAACGTACCAACGCTCTACCACTGAGCTATTCGGGAACTCTAACCGACACCGATCCAATTTTTCCCTATATATCCACAGACCTCAAAGTGGGCTGACAACCGTCAAGCATCCAACTTCGAGTGCACACCAACTCCGTGTGACTTAAATTGTGGTTTTCTGTTAACGAACAGAGATATGTATTATGCAAATCAAGTTTTCAGGTATAACACCCTTTAAAGTTGATTTGAATAATTTCGAGGGAAAAATTGTTCCGGAGCCGGATATCGAACCCAGGACCTTTGGTTTAATTTACCAACGCTCTACCACTGAGCTACTCGGGAACTCTAACCGACGCCGATCCAATTTTTCCCTCTATATCCTCAGAAATCAAAGTGGGCCGATAACCGTCAAGCATCCAACTTCGAGTGCACACTAACTCCGAGTGAATTAAATTGTCGTTTTCTGTTAACGAAAAGTGACGTGTATTATGCAAATCAAGATTTCAGATATAACTCCCTATAAAGTTGATTTGAATAATTTCGTAGGAAAAATTGTTCCGGAGCCGGGTATCGAACCCGGGACCTTTGGTTTAACGTACCAACGCTCTACCACTGAGCAACTCGGGAACTCTAACCGACACCGATCCAATTTTTCCCTCTATATCCACAGACCTCAAATTGGGCTGACAGCCGTCAAGCATCCAAAATTGAGTGCACACTAACTACGTGTGACTTAAATTGTGGTTGTCTGTTAACGAACAGTGACGTGTATTATGCAAATCAAGATTTCAGGTATAACTCCCTGTAAAGTTAATTTGAATAATTTCGTAGGAAAAATTGTTCCGGAGCCGGGTATCGTACCCGGGACCTTTGATTTAACGCACCAACGCTGTTCCACTCAGCAACTCGGGAACTCTAACCGACACCGATCCAATTTTTCCCTCTATGTCCACAGACCTCAAAGTGGGCTGACAACCTTCAAGCATTCAACTTCGAGTGCACACTAACTCCGTGTGACTTAAATTGTGGTTTTCTGTTAACGAACAGTGACGTGTATTATGCAAATCAAGATTTCAGGTATAAATCCCTGTAAAGTTGATTTGAATAATTTCGAGAGAAAAATTGTTCCGGAGCCGGGTATCGAACCCGGGACCTTTGGTTTAACGTACCAACGCTCTACCACTGAGCTTCTCGGGAACTCTAACCGACACCGATCCAATTTTTCCCTCCATATCCACAGACCTCAAAGTGGGCTGACAACCGTCAAGCATCCAACTTCGAGTGCACACTAACTCCGTGTGACTTTAATTGAGGTTTTCTGTTAACGAACAGTGACGTGAATTATGCAAATCAAGATTTCTGGTATAAATCCCTGTTAAGATGATTTGAATAATTTCGTGGGATAAATTGTTCCGGCGCCGAGTATCGAACCCGGGACCTTTGGTTTAACGTACCAAAGCTCTACCACTGAGCTACTCGGGAACTCTAACCGACACCGAACCAATTTTTCCCTCTATATCCACAGATCTCAAAGTGGGCTGACAACCGTCAAGCATCCAACTTCGAGTGCACACTAACTCCGTGTGACTTAAATTGTGGTTTTCTGTTAACGAACAGTGACGTGTATTATGCAAATCTCGATTTCAGCTATAACTCCCTATAAAGTTGATTTGAATAATTTCGAGGGAAAAATTGTTCCGGAGCCTGTTATCGAACCCGGGACCTTTGGTTTAATGTACCAACGCTCTACCACTGAGCTATTCGGGAACTCTAACCGACAGCAATCCTATTTTTCCCTCTATATCCACAGACCTCAAATTGGGCTGACAACCGTCAAGCATCCAACTTCGAGTGCACATTAACTCCGTGTGACTTAAATTGTGGTTTTCTGTTAACGAACAGTGACGTGTATTATGCTAATCAAGACTTCAGGTATAACTAACTGTAAAGTTGATTTGAATAATTTCGAGGGAAAAATTGTTCCGGAGCCGGGTATCGAACCCGGGAACTTTGGTTTAACGTACCAACGCTCTACCACTGAGCTACTCGGGAACTCTAACCGACACCAATCCAATTTTTCTCTCTATATCCACAGACCTCAAAGTGTTGCTGACAACCGTCAAGCATCCAACGTCGAGTGCACACTAACTCCGTGTGACTTAAATTGTGGTTTTCTGTTAACGAACAGTGACGTGTATTATGCAAATCAAAATTTCAGGTATAACACCCTGTTAAGTTGATTTGAATAATTTCGAGGGAAAAATTGTTCCGGAGCCGGGTGTCGAACCCGGGGCCTTTGGTTTAACGTACCAACGCTCTTCCACTGAGCTACTCGGTAACTCTAACCGACACCGATTCAATTTTTCCCTCTATATCCACAGACCTCAAAGTGGGCTGACAACCGTCAAGCATCCAACTTCGAGTGCACACTAACTCCGTGTGACTTAAATTGTGGTTTTCTGTTAACGAACAGTGACGTGTATTATGCAAATAAAGATTTCAGGTATAACTAACTGTAAAGTTGATTTGAATAATTTCGAGAGAAAAATTGTTCCGGAGCCGCGTATCTAACCCGGGACCTTTGGTTTAACGTAGCAACGCTTTACCACGGAGCCGGGTATTAATCCCGGGACCTTTGGTTTTACGTACCAACGCTCTACCACTGAGCTACTCGGGAACTCTAACCGACACCGATCCAATATTTCCTCTATATGCACAGACCTCAAAGTGGGCTGACAACCGTCAAGCATTCAACTTCGAGTTCACACTAACTCCGTGTGACTTAAATTGTGGTTTTCTGTTAACGAACAGTGACGTGTATTATGCAAATCAAGATTTCAGGTATAACTCCCTGTAAAGTTGATTTGAATAATTTCGAGGGAAAAATTGTTCCGGAGCCGGGTATCGAACGCGGGTCCTTTGGTTTAACGTACCAACGCTCTACCACTGAGCTTCTCGGGAACTCTAACCCACACCGATTCAATTTTTCCCTCTATATCCACAGACCTCAAAGTGGGCTGACAACCGTCAAGCATCCAACTTCGAGTGCACACTAACTCCGTGTGACTTAAATATTGGTTTTCTGTTAACGAACAGTGACGTGTATTATGCAAATCAAGATTTCAGGTATAACTCCCTGTAAAGTTGATTTGAATAATTTCGAGGGAAAAAATGTTCCGGGGCCGTTTATCGAACCCGGGACCTTTGGTTTAACGTACCAACGCTCTACCACTGAGCTGCTCGGGAACTCTAACCGACACCGATCCAATTTTTCCCTCTATATCCACAGACCTTAAAGTGAGCTGACAACCGTCAAGCATCCAACTTCGAGTGTACAACAACTCCGTGTGACTTAAATTGTGGATTTCTGTTAACGAACAGTGTCGTGTATTATGCAAATCAAGATTTCAGGTATAAAAAGCTGTAAAGTTGATTTGAATAATTTCGAGGGAAAACTTGTTCCGGAGCCGGGTATCGAACCCGGGACCTTTGGTTTATCGTACCAACGCTCTATCACTGAGCTACTCTCGAACTCTAACCGACGCCAGTCCAATTTTTCCCTCTATATCCACAGACCTCAAAGTGGGCTGACAACCGTCAAGCATCCAACTCCGAGTGCACACTAACTCCGTGTGACTTAAATTGTAGTTTACTGTTAACGAAAAATGACGTGAATTATGCAAATCAAGATTTCAGATATAAATCTCTGTAAAGTTGATTTGAATAATTTCGAGGGAAAAATTGTTCCGGAGCCGGGTATCGAACCCGGGACCTTTGGTTTAAAGTACTAACGCTCTACCACTGAGCTACTCGGGAACTCTAACCGCCACCGATCCAATATTTTCCTCTATATCCACAGACCTCAAAGTGGGCTGACAACCGTCAAGCATCCAACTTTGAGGGCACACTAACTCCGTGTGACTTAAATTGTAGTTTTCTGTTAACGAACAGTGACGTGTATTATGCGAATCAAGATTTCAGGTATAACTCCCTGTAAAGTTGATTTGAATAATTTCGTGGAAAAAATTGTTCCGGAGCCGGGTATCGAACCCGGGACCTTTGGTTTAACGTACCAACGCTCTACCACTGAGCTACTCGGGAACTCTAACCGACACCGATCCAATTTTTGCCTCTGTATCCACAGACCTCGAAGTGGGCTGACAACCGTCAAGCATCCAACTTCGAGTGCACACTAACTCCGTGTGACTTAAATTGTGGTTTTCTGTTAACGAACAGTAACGTGTATTATGCAAATCAAGATTTCAGGTATAACTCCCTGTAAAGTTGATTTGAATAATTTCGAGGGAAAAATTGTTCCGGAGCAGGGTATCGAACCAGGGACCTTTGGTTTAACGTACCAACGCTCTACCACTGAGCTATTCGGGAACTCTAACCGACACCGATCCAATTTTTCCCTATATATCCACAGACCTCAAAGTGGGCTGACAACCGTCAAGCATCCAACTTCGAGTGCACACCAACTCCGTGTGACTTAAATTGTGGTTTTCTGTTAACGAACAGAGATATGTATTATGCAAATCAAGTTTTCAGGTATAACACCCTTTAAAGTTGATTTGAATAATTTCGAGGGAAAAATTGTTCCGGAGCCGGATATCGAACCCAGGACCTTTGGTTTAATTTACCAACGCTCTACCACTGAGCTACTCGGGAACTCTAACCGACGCCGATCCAATTTTTCCCTCTATATCCTCAGAAATCAAAGTGGGCCGATAACCGTCAAGCATCCAACTTCGAGTGCACACTAACTCCGAGTGAATTAAATTGTCGTTTTCTGTTAACGAAAAGTGACGTGTATTATGCAAATCAAGATTTCAGATATAACTCCCTATAAAGTTGATTTGAATAATTTCGTAGGAAAAATTGTTCCGGAGCCGGGTATCGAACCCGGGACCTTTGGTTTAACGTACCAACGCTCTACCACTGAGCAACTCGGGAACTCTAACCGACACCGATCCAATTTTTCCCTCTATATCCACAGACCTCAAATTGGGCTGACAGCCGTCAAGCATCCAAAATTGAGTGCACACTAACTACGTGTGACTTAAATTGTGGTTGTCTGTTAACGAACAGTGACGTGTATTATGCAAATCAAGATTTCAGGTATAACTCCCTGTAAAGTTAATTTGAATAATTTCGTAGGAAAAATTGTTCCGGAGCCGGGTATCGTACCCGGGACCTTTGATTTAACGCACCAACGCTGTTCCACTCAGCAACTCGGGAACTCTAACCGACACCGATCCAATTTTTCCCTCTATGTCCACAGACCTCAAAGTGGGCTGACAACCTTCAAGCATTCAACTTCGAGTGCACACTAACTCCGTGTGACTTAAATTGTGGTTTTCTGTTAACGAACAGTGACGTGTATTATGCAAATCAAGATTTCAGGTATAAATCCCTGTAAAGTTGATTTGAATAATTTCGAGAGAAAAATTGTTCCGGAGCCGGGTATCGAACCCGGGACCTTTGGTTTAACGTACCAACGCTCTACCACTGAGCTTCTCGGGAACTCTAACCGACACCGATCCAATTTTTCCCTCCATATCCACAGACCTCAAAGTGGGCTGACAACCGTCAAGCATCCAACTTCGAGTGCACACTAACTCCGTGTGACTTTAATTGAGGTTTTCTGTTAACGAACAGTGACGTGAATTATGCAAATCAAGATTTCAGGTATAAATCCCTGTTAAGATGATTTGAATAATTTCGTGGGATAAATTGTTCCGGCGCCGAGTATCGAACCCGGGACCTTTGGTTTAACGTACCAAAGCTCTACCACTGAGCTACTCGGGAACTCTAACCGACACCGAACCAATTTTTCCCTCTATATCCACAGATCTCAAAGTGGGCTGACAACCGTCAAGCATCCAACTTCGAGTGCACACTAACTCCGTGTGACTTAAATTGTGGTTTTCTGTTAACGAACAGTGACGTGTATTATGCAAATCTCGATTTCAGCTATAACTCCCTATAAAGTTGATTTGAATAATTTCGAGGGAAAAATTGTTCCGGAGCCTGTTATCGAACCCGGGACCTTTGGTTTAATGTACCAACGCTCTACCACTGAGCTATTCGGGAACTCTAACCGACAGCAATCCTATTTTTCCCTCTATATCCACAGACCTCAAATTGGGCTGACAACCGTCAAGCATCCAACTTCGAGTGCACATTAACTCCGTGTGACTTAAATTGTGGTTTTCTGTTAACGAACAGTGACGTGTATTATGCTAATCAAGACTTCAGGTATAACTAACTGTAAAGTTGATTTGAATAATTTCGAGGGAAAAATTGTTCCGGAGCCTGGTATCGAACCCGGGACCTTTGGTTTAACATACCAACGCTCTACAACTGAGCTAGTCGGGAACTCTAACCGACACCGATCCAATTTTTCCCTCTTTATCCACAGACCTCAAAGTGGGCTGACAACCCTCAAGCATCCAACTTCGAGTGCACACTAACTCCGTGTGACTTAAATTGTAGTTTTCTGTTAACGAACAGTGACGTGTATTATGCAAATCAAGATTTGAGGTATAACTCCCTGTAAAGTTGATTTGAATAATTTCGAGGGAAAAATTTTTCCGGAGACGGGTATCGAACCCGGGACCTTTGGTTTAACGTACCAACGCTCTACCACTGAGCTACTCGGGAACTCTAACCGACACCGATCAAATTTTTCCCTCTGTATCCACAGACCTCGAAGTGGGCTGACAACCGTTAAGCATCCAACTTCGAGTGCACACTAACTCCGTGTGACTTAAATTGTGGTTTTCTGTTAACGAAGAGTAACGTGTATTATGCAAATCAAGATTTCAGGTATAACTCCCTGTAAAGTTGATTTGAATAATTTCGAGGGAGAAATTGTTCCGGAGCCGTGTATCGAACTCGGGATCTTTGGTTTAACGTACCAACGCTCTACCACTGAGCTACTCGGGAACTCTAACCGACACCGATCCAACTTTTCCCTCTATATCCACAGACCTCAAAGTGGGCTGACAACCGTCAAGCATCCAACTTCGAGTGCACACCAACTCCGTGTGACTTAAATTGTGGTTTTCTGTTAACGAACAGAGACGTGTATTATGCAAATCAAGATTTCAAGTATAACACCCTGGAAAGTTGATTTGAATAATTTCGAGGGAAAAATTGTTCCGGAGCCGAGTATCGAACCCAGGGCCTTTGGTTTAACGTACCAATGCTCTACCACTGAGCTATTCGGGAACTCTAACCGACGCCGATCCAATTTTTACCTCTATATCCACAGACCTCAAAGTGGGCTGACAACCGTCAAGCATCCAACTTCGAGTGCACACTAACTCCGTGTGACTTAAATTGTGGTTTTCTGTTAACGAACAGAGACGTGTATTATGCAAATCAAGATTTCAGATATAACTCCCTGTAAACTTGATTTGAATAATTTCGAGGGAAAAATTGTTCCGGAGCCGGGTATCGAACCCGGGACCTTTGGTTTAACGTACGAGCGCTGTACCACTGAGCTACTCGGGAACTCTAACCGACACCGATCCAATTTTTCCCTCTATATCCACAGACCTCAAATTGGGCTGACAACCGTCAAGCATCCAACATCGAGTGCACACTAACTCCGTGTGACTTAAATTGTGGTTGTCTGTTAACGAACAGTGACGTGTATTATGCAAATCAAGATTTTTGGTATAACTCCCTGTAATGCTGATTTGAATAATTTCGTGGGAAAAATTGTTCCGGAGCCGGGTATCGTACGCGGGACATTTGGTTTAACGTACCAACGCTCTACCACTGAGCTACTCGGGAACTCTAACCGACACCGATCCAATTTTTCCCTCTATATCCACAGACCTGAAAGTGGGCTGACAACCGTCAAGCATCCAACTTCGAGTGCACACTAACACCGTGTGACTTAAATTATGGTTTTCTGTTAACGAACAGTGACGTGTATTATGCAAATCAAGATTTCAGGTATAACTCCCTGTAAAGTTGATTTGAATAATTTCGTGGGAATAATTGTTCCGGAGCCGGGTATCGAACACGGGACCTTTGGTTTAACGGACCAACGCTCTACCACTGAGCTACTCGGGAACTCTAACCGTCACCGATCCAATTTTTCCCTCTATATCCACAGACCTCAAAGTGGGCTGACAACCGTCAAGCATCCAACTTCGAGTGCACACTAACTCCGTGTGACTTAAATTGTGGTTTTCTGTTAACGAACAGTGACGTGTATTATGCAAATCAAGATTTCAGGTATAACTCCCTGTAAAGTTGATTTGAATAATTTCGAGGGAAAAATTGTTCCGGAGCCGGGTATCGAACCCGTGACCTTTGGTTTAACGTACCAACGCTCTTCCACTGAGATACACGGGAATTCTAACCGACACCGATTCAATTTTTTCCAATATATCCACAGAGTTCAAAATGGGCTGACAACCGTCAAGCATCCAACTTCGAGTGCACACTAACTCCGTGTGACTTAAATTTTGGTTTTCTGTTAACGAACAGTGACGTGTATTATGCAAATCAAGATTTCAGGTATAACACCCTATAAAGTTGATTTGAATAATTTCGAGGAAAAAATGGTTCCGGAGCCGGGTATTGAACACGGGACATTTGGTTTAACGTACCAACGCTCAACCACTGATCTACTCGGGAACTCTAACCGACACCGTTCTAATTTTTCCCTCTATATCCATAGACCTCAAAGTGGGTTGACAACCTTCAAGCATCCAACTTCGAGTGCACACTAACTCCGTGTGACTTAAATTGTGGTTTTCTGTTAGCGAACAGTGACGTGTATTATGCAAATCAAGATGTCAGGTATAACTCCCTATAAAGTTGATTTGAATAATTTCGAGGAAAAAATTGTTCCGGAGCCGGGTATTGAACCCGGGACATTTGGTTTAACGTACCAACACTCTATCACTGAGCTACTCGGGAACTCTAACCGACACCGATCCAATTTTTCCCTCTATATACACAGACCTCAATTTGGGCTGACAACCGTCAAGCATCCAACTTCGAGTGCACACTAACTCCGTGTGACTTAAATTGTGGTTTTCTGTTAACGAACAGTGACGTGTATTATGCAAATCAAGATTTCAGGTATAACTCCCTGTAAAGTTGATTTGAATAATTTCGAGGGAAAAATTGTTCCGGAGCCGGGTATCGAACCCGGGAACTTTGGTTTAACGTACCACCGCTCTACCACTGAGCTACTCGGGAACTCTAACCGACACCGTTCCAATTTTTCTCTCTATATCCACAGACCTCAAAGTGGGCTGACAACCGTCAAGCATCCAAATTCGAGTGCACACTAACTCCGTGTGACTTAAATTGTGGTTTTCTGTTAACGAACAGTGACGTGTATTATGCAAATCAAAATTTCAGGTATAACTCCCTGTAAAGTTGATTTGAATAATTTCGAGGGAAAAATTGTTCCGGAGGCGGGTGTCGAACCCGGGACCTTTGGTTTAACGTACCAAAGCTCTTCCACTGAGCTACTCGGTAACTCTAACCGACACCGATTCAATTTTTCCCTCTATATCCACAGACCTCAAAGTGGGCTGACAACCGTCAAGCATCCAACTTCGAGTGCACACTAACTCCGTGTGACTTAAATTGTGGTTTTCTGTTAACGAACAGTGACGTGTATTATGCAAATCAAGATTTCAGGTATAACTAACTGTAAAGTTGATTTGAATAATTTCGACTGAAAAATTGTTCCGGAGTCGGGTATATAACCCGGGACATTTGGTTTAACGTAGCAACGCTCTACCACGGGGCCGCGTATCGATCCCGGGACCTTTGGTTTAACGTACCAACGCTCTACCACTGAGCTACTCGGGAACTCTGACCGACACCGATCCAATTTTTCCCCCTATATCCACAGACCTCAAAGTGGGCTGACAACCGTCAAGCATCCAACTTCGAGTGCACACTAACTCCGTGTGACTTAAATTGTGGTTTTCTGTTAACGAACAGTGACGTGTATTATGCAAATCAAGATTGCAGGTATAAATCCGAGTAAAGTTGATTTGAATAATTTCGAGGAAAGAATTGTTCCGGAGCCGGGTATCGAACCCGGGACCTTTGGATTAACGTACCAACGCTCTACCACTGAACTACTCGGGAACTCTAACCGACACCGATCCAATTTTTCCTTCTATATCCACAGATCTCAAATTGGGCTGACAACCGTCAAGCATCCAACTTCGAGTGCACACTAACTCCGTGTGACTTAAATTGTGGTATTCTGTTAACGAACAGTGACGTGTATTATGCAAATCAAGATTTCAGGTATAACTCCCTGTAAAGTTGATTTGAATAATTTCGAGGGAAAAATTGTTCCGGAGCCTGTTATCGAACCCGGGACCTTTGGTTTAACGTACTAACGCTCTACCACTAAGCTACTCGGGAAATCTAACCGACACCGATCCAATTTTTTCCACTATATCCACAGACCTCAAAGTGGGCTGACAACCGTCAAGCATCCAACTTCGAGTGCACACTAACTCCGTGTGACTTAAATTGTGGTTGTCTGTTAACGAACAGTGACGTGTATTATGAAAATCAAGATTGCAGGTATAAATCCGAGTAAAGTTGATTTGAATAATTTCGAGGAAAGAATTGTTCCGGAGCCGGGTATCGAACCCGGGACCTTTGGATTAACGTACCAACGCTCTACCACTGAACTACTCGGGACCTCTAACCGACACCGATCCAATTTTTCCTTCTATATCCACAGATCTCAAATTGGGCTGACAACCGTCAAGCATCCAACTTCGAGTGCACACTAACTCCGTGTGACTTAAATTGTGGTATTCTGTTAACGAACAGTGACGTGTATTATGCAAATCAAGATTTCAGGTATAACTCCCTGTAAAGTTGATTTGAATAATTTCGAGGGAAAAATTGTTCCGGAGCCTGGTATCGAACCCGGGACATTTGGCTTAACGTACTAACGCTCTACCACTAAGCTACTCGGGAACTCTAACCGACACCGATCCAATTTTTTCCACTATATCCACAGACCTCAAAGTGGGCTGACAACCGTCAAGCATCCAACTTCGAGTGCACACTAACTCCGTGTGACTTAAATTGTGGTTTTCTGTTAACGAACAGTGACGTGTATTATGCAAATCAAGATTGCAAGTATAAATCGCTGTAAAGTTGATTTGAATAATTTCGAGGGAAAAAATGTTCCGGAGCCGGGTATGGAACCCTTGACTTTTGGTTTAACGTACCAACGCTCTACCACTGAGCTACTCGGGAACTCTAACCGACACCGATCCAATTTTTCCTTCTATATCCACAGACCTCAAATTGGGCTGACAACCGTCAAGCATCCAACTTCGAGTGCACACTACCTCCGTGTGACTTAAATTGTGGTTTTCTGTTAACGAACAGTGACGTGTATTATGCAAATCAAGGTTTCAGGTATAACTTCCTGTAAAGTTGATTTGAATAATTTCGAGGGAAATATTGTTCCGGAGCTGGGTATCGAACCCGGGACCTTTGGATTAACGTCCAACGTTCTACCACTGACCTACTCGGGAACTCTAACCGAAACCGATCCAATTTTTCCCTCTATATTCACTGACCTCAAGGTGGGCTGACAACCGTCAAGCATCCAACTTCGAGTGCACACTAACTCCGTGTGACTTAAATTGTGGTATTCTGTTAACGAAGAGTGACGTGTATTATGCAAATCAAGATTTCAGGTATAACTCCCTGTAAAGTTGATTTGAATAATTTCGAGGGAAAAATTGTTCCGGTGCCGGGTATCTAACCCGGGACCTTTGGTTTAACGTACTAACGCTCTACCACTGAGCTACTCGGGAACTCTAACCGACACCGTTCCAATTTTTTTCCTCTATATCCACAGACCTCAAATTGGGCTGACAACCGTCAAGCATCCAACTTCGAGTGCACACTAACTCCGTGTGACTTAAATTGTGGTTTTCTGTTAACGAACAGTAACGTGTATTATGCAAATCAAGGTTTCAGGTATAACTCCCTGTAAAGTTGATTTGAATAATTTCGAGGGAAAAATTGTTCCGCAGCCGGGTATCGAACCCGGGACCTTTGGTTTAACTTACCAACGCCCTACCACTGAGCTACTCGGGAACTCTAACCGACACCGATCCAATTTTTCCCTCTATATCCACAGACCTCAAAGTGGGCTGACAACCGTCAAGCATCCAACTTCGAGTGCACACCAACTCCGTGAGACTTAAATTGTGGTTTTCTGTTAACGAACAGAGACGTGTATTATGCAAATCAAGATTTCAGGTATAACACCCTGTAAAGTTGATTTGAATAATTTCGAGGGAAAAATTGTACCGTAGCTGGGTATCGAACCCAGGACCTTTGGTTTAACGTACCAACGCACTACCACTGAGCTACTCGGGAACTCTAACCGACGCCGATCCAATTTTTCCCTCTATATCCACAGACCTCAAAGTGGGCTGACAACCGTCAAGCATCCAACTTCGAATACACACTAACTCCGTGTGACTCAAATTGTGGTTGTCTGTTAACGAACAGTGACGTGTATTATGCAAATCAAAATTGCAGATATAAATCCCTGTAAAGTTGATTTGAATAATTTCGAGGAAAAAATTGTTCCGGAGCCGGGTATCGAACCCGTGACCTTTGGTTTAACGTACCAACGCTCTTCCACTGAGATACACGGGAACTCTAATCGACACCGATTCAATTTTTTCCTCTATATCCACAGACCTCAAAGTGGGCTGACAACCGTCAAGCATCCAACTTCGAGTGCACACTAATTCCGTGTGACTTAAATTGTGGTTTTCTGTTAACGAACAGTGACGTGTATTATGCAAATCAAAATTGCAGGTATAAATCCCTGTAAAGTTGATTTGAATAATTTCGAGGAAAAAATTGTTCCGGAGCCGGGTATCGAACCCGGGACCTTTGGTTTAACGTACCAACGCTCTACCACTGAACTACTCGGGAACACAAACCGTCACCGATCCAATTTTTCCTTCTATATCCACAGATCTCAAATTGGGCTGACAACCGTCAAGCATCCAACTTCGAGTGCACACTAACTCCGTGTGACTTAAATTGTGGTTTTCTGTTAACGAACAGTGACGTGTATTATGCAAATCAAGATTTCAGGTATAACTCCCTGTAAAGTTGATTTGAATAATTTCGAGGGAAAAATTTTCCTGAGCCGGGTATCGAACCCGGGACCTTTGGTATAACGTACCAACGCTCTACCACTGACCTACTCGGGAACTCTAACCGACACCGATCCAATTTTTCCTTCTATATTCACAGACCTCAAGGTGGGCTGACAACCGTCAAGCATCCAACTTCGAGTGCACACTAACTCCGTGTGACTTAAATTGTGGTATTCTGTTAACGAACAGTGACGTGTATTATGCAAATCAAGATTTCAGGAATTACTCCCTGTAAAGTTGATTTGAATAATTTCGAGGGAAAAATTGTTCCGGAGCCGGGTATCGAACCCGGGACCTTTGGTTTAACGTACTAACGCTCTACCACTAAGCTACTCGGGAACTCTAACCGACACCGATCCAATTTTTCCCTCTATATCCACAGACCTCAATTTGGGCTGACAAACGTCAAGCTTCCAACTTCGAGTGCACACTAACTCCGTTTGACTTAAATTGTAGTTTTCTGTTAACGAACAGTGACGTGTATTATGCGATTCAAGATTTCAGGTATAACTCCCTGTAAAGTTGAATTGAATAATTTCGAGGGAAAAATTGTTCCGGAGCCGGGTATCGAACCCGGGACCTTTGGTTTAACGTACCAACGCTCTACCACTGAACTACCCGGGAACTCTAACCGACACCGATCCAATTTTTCCCTCTGTATCCACAGAACTCGAATTGGGCTGACAACCGTCAAGCATCCAACTTCGAGTGCACACTAACTCCGTGTGATAAAATTGTGGTTTTCTGGTAACGAACAGTAACGTGTATTATGGAAATCAAGATTTCAGGTATAACTCCCTGTAAAGTTGATTTGAATAATTTCGAGGGAAAAATTTTTCCGGAGCCGGGTATCGAACACGGGACCTTTGGTTTAACTTACCAACGCTCTACCACTGAGCTACTCGGGAACTCTAACCGACACCGATCCAATTTTTCCCTCTATATCCACAGACCTCAAAGTGGGCTGACAACCGTCAACCATCCAACTTCGAGTGCACACCAACTCCGTGTGACTTAAATTGTGGTTTTCTGTTAACGAACAGAGACGTGTATTATGCAAATCAAGATTTCAGCTATAACACCCTGTAAATTTGATTTGAATAATTTCGAGGGAAAAATTGTTCCGGAGCCGGGAATCGAACCCAGGACCTTTGGTTTAACGTACCAACGCTCTACCACTGAGCTACTTGGGAACTCTAGCCGACACCGATCCAATTTTTTCCTCTATATCCACAGACCTCATAGTGGGCTGACAACAGTCAAGCATCCAACTTCGAGTGCACACTAACTCCGTTTGACTTAAATTGTGGTTTTCTGTTAACGAACAGTGACGTGTATTATGCAAATCAAGATTGCAGGTATAAATCCCTGTAAAGTTGATTTGAATAATATCGAGGATAAAATTGTTCCGGAGCCGGGTATCGAACCCGGGACCTTTGGTTTAACGTACCATCGCTCTACCACTGAGCTTCTCGGGAACTCTGACCGACACCGATCCAATTTTTCCCTCTATATCCACAGACCTCAAAGTGGGCTGACAACCGTCAAGCATCCAACTTCGAGTGCACACTAACTCCGTGTGATTTAAATTGTGGTTTTCTGTTAACGTACAGTGAAGTGTATTATGCAAATCAAGATTTCAGGTATAATTCCATGTAAAGTTGATTTGAATAATTTCGAGGGAAAAAATGTTGCGGAGCCGGGTGTCGAACCCGTGACCTTTGGTTTAACGTACCAACGCTCTACCACTGAGCTACTCGGGAACTATAACCGACACCGATCCAAATTTTCCTTCTATATCCACAGACCTCAAATTGGGCTGACAACCGTCAAGCATCCAACTTCGAGTGCACACTAACTCCGTGTGACTTAAATTGTGGTTTTCTGTTAACGAACAGTGACGTGTATTATGTAAATCAAGATTTCAGGTATAACTCCCTGTAAAGTTGATTTGAATAATTTGGAGGGAAAATTTTTTCCTGTGCCGGGTATCGAACCCGGGACCTTTGGTTTAACGTACCAACGCTCTACCACTGAGCTACTCGAGAACTCTAACCGACACCGATCCAATTTTTTCCTCTATATCCACAGATCTCAAAGTGGGCTGACAACCGTCAAGCATCCAACTTCGAGTGCACACTAACTCCGTGTGACTTAAATTGTGGTTTTCTGTTAACGAACAGTGACGTGTATTATGCAAATCAAGATTTCAAGTATAACTCCCTGTAAAGTTGATTTGAATAATTTCGAGGGAAAAATTGTTCCAGAGCTCGGTATCGAACACGGCACCTTTGGTTTAACGTCCAACGTTCTACCACTGACCTACTCGGGAACTCTAACCGACACCGATCCAATTTTTCCCTCTATATTCACACACCTCAAGGTGGGCTGACAACCGTCAAGCATCCAACTTCGAGTGCAGACTAACTCCGTGTGACTTAAATTGAGGTATTCTGTTAACGAACAGTGACGTGTATTATGCAAATCTCGATTTCAGGTATAACTCCCTATAAAGTTGATTTGAATTATTTCGAGGCAAAAATTGTTCCGGAGGCGGTTATCGAACCCGGGACCTTTGGTTTAACGTACCAACGCTCTACCACTGAGCTATTCGGGAACTCTAACCGACACCGATCCAATTTTTCCCTCTATATCCACAGACGTCAAATTGGGCTGACAACAGTCAAGCATCCAACTTCGAGTGCACACTAACTCCGTGTGACTTAAATTGTGGTTTTCTGTTAACGAACAGTGACGTGTATTATGCTAATCAAGATTTCAGGTATAACTCCCTGTAAAGTTGATTTGAATAATTTCGAGGGAAAAATTGTTCCTGAGCCTGGTATCGAACTCGGGACCTTTCGTTTAACATACCAACGCTCTACCACTGAGCTAGTCGGGAAATCTAACCGACACCGATCCAATTTTCCCTCTATATCCACAGACCTCAAAGTGGGCTGACAACCGTCAAGCATCCAACTTCGAGTGCACACTAACTCCGTGTGACTTAAATTGTGGTTTTCTGTTAACGAACAGTGACGTGTATTATGCAAATCAAGATTTAATGTATAACTCCCTGTAAAGTTGATTTGAATAATTTCGAGGGAAAAATTGTTCCGGAGCCGGGTATCGAAGCCGGGACCTTTGGTTTAACGGACCAACGCTCTACCACTGAGCTACTCGGGAACTCTAACCGACACCGATCCAATTTTTCCCTCTATATCCACAGACCTCAAATTGGGCTGACAACCGTCAAGCATCCAACTTCGTGTGCACACTAACTCCGTGTGACTTAAATTGTGGTTTTGTGTTAACGAACAGTGACGTGTATTATGCAAATCTCGATTTCAGGTATAACTCCCTATAAAGTTGATTTGAATAATTTCGAGGGAAAAATTGTTCCAGAGGCGGTTATCGAACCCGGGACTTTTGGTTTAACGTACCAACGCTCTACCACTGAGCTATTCGGGAACTCTAACCGACACCGATCCAATTTTTCCCTCTATATCCACAGACCTCAAAGTGGGCTGACAACCGTCAAGCATCCAACTTCGAGTGCACACTAACTCCGTGTGACTTAAATTGTGGTTTTCTGTTAACGAACAGTGACGTGTATTATACAAATCAAGATTTCAGATATAACTCCCTGTAAAGTTGATTTGAATAATTTCGAGGGAAAAATTGTTCCGGAGCCGGGTATTGAACCCGGGACCTTTGGTTTAACGTAATAACGCTCTACCACTGAGCTACTCGGGAACTCTAACCGACACCGATCCAATTTTTCCCTTTATATCCACAGACCTCAAATTGGGCTGACAACCGTCAAGCATCCAACTTCGAGTGCACACTAACTCCGTGTGACTTAATTTGTAGTTTTCTGTTAACGAACAGTGACGTGTATAATGCAAATCAAGATTTCAGGTATAACTCCCTGTAAAGTTGATTTGAATAATTTCGAGGGAAAAATTTTTCCGGAGCCGAGTATCGAACCCGGGACCTTTGGTTTAACGTACCAACGCTCTACCACTGAGCTACTCGGGAACTCTAACCGACACCGATCCAATTTTTCCCTCTGTATCCACAGAACTCGAAGTGGGCTGACAACCGTCAAGCTTCCAACTTCGAGTGCACCCTAACTCCGTGTGACTTAAATTGTGGTTTTCTGTTAACGAACAGTAACGTGTATTATGGAAATCAAGATTTCAAGTATAACTCCCTGTAAAGTTGATTTGAATAATTTCGAGGGAAAAATTGTTCCGTGGCCGGGTATCGAACCCAGGGCCTTTGGTTTAACGTACCAACGCCCTACCACTGAGCTACTCGGGAACTCTAACCGACGCAGATCCAATTTTTCCCTCTATATCCACAGACCTCAAAGTGGGCTGACAACCGTCAAGCATCCAACTTCGAGTGCACACTAACTCCGTGTGACTTAAATTGTGGTTTTCTGTTAACTAAAAGTGACGTGTATTATGCAAATCAAGATTTCAGATATAACTGCCTGTAAAGTTGATTTGAATAATTTCGAGGGAAAAATTGTTCCGGAGCCGGGTATAGAACACGGGACCTTTGGTTTAACGTACCAGCGCTCTACCACTGAGCTACTCGGGAACTCTAACCGACACCGATCCAATTTTTCCCTCTATATCCACAGACCTCAAAGTGGGCTGACAACAGTCAAGCATCCATCATCGAGTGCACACTAACTCCGTGTGACTTAATTTGTGGTTGTCTGTTAACGAACAGTGACGTGTATTATGCAAATCAAGATTTCAGGTATAACTCCCTGTATAGCTGATTTGAATAATTTCGTGGGAAAAATTGTTCCGGAGCCGGGTATCGTACCCGGGACATTTGGTTTAACGTACCAACGCTCTACCACTGAGCTACTCGGGAACTCTAACCGACACCGATCCAATTTTTCCCTCTATATTCACAGACCTCAAAGTGGGCTGACAACCGACAAGCATCCAACTTCGAGCGCACACTAACTCCGTGTGACTTAAATTATGGTTTTCTGTTAACGAACAGTGACGTGTATTATGCAAATCAACCCTTCAGGTATAACTCCCTGTAAAGTTGATTTGAATAATTTCGATGGAAAAATTATTCCGGAGCCGGGTATCGAACCCGGGACCTTTGGTTTAACGTACCAACGCTCTACCACTGAGCTACTCGGGAACTCTAACCGACACCGATCCAATATTTCCCTCTATATCCACAGAGCTCAAAGTGGGCTGACAACCGTGAAGCATCCAACTTCGAGTGCACACTAACTCCGTGTGACTTAAATTGTGGTTTTCTGTTAACGAACAGTGACGTGTATTATGCAAATCAAGATTTCAGACATAAATCCCTGTAAAGTTGATTTGAATAATTTCGAGGGAAAAATTCTTCCGGAGCCGGGTATCGAAACCGGGACCTTTGGTTTAACGTACTAACGCTCTACCACTGAGCTACTCGGGAACTCTAACCGACACCGATCCAATTTTTCCCTCTATATCCACAGACCTCAAATTGGGCTGACAACCGTCAAGCATCCAACTTCGTGTGCACACTAACTCCGTGTGACTTAAATTGTGGTTTTCTGTTAACGAACAGTGACGTGTATTATGCAAATCTCGATTTCAGGTATAACTCCCTATAAAGTTGATTTGAATAATTTCGAGGGAAAAATTGTTCCGGAGGCGGTTATCGAACCCGGGACCTTTGGTTTAACGTACCAACGCTCTACCACTGAGCTATTCGGTAAATCTAACCGACACCGATCCAATTTTTCCCTCTATATCCACAGACCTCAAAGTGGGCTGACAACCGTCAAGCATCCAACTTCGAGTGCACACTAACTCCGTGTGACTTAAATTGTGGTTTTCTGTTAACGAACAGTGACGTGTATTATGCAAATCAAGATTTCAGATATAACTCCCTGGAAAGTTGATTTGAACAATTTCGAGGGAAAAATTGTTCCGGAGCCGGGTATTGAACCCGGGACTTTTGGTTTAACGTAATAACGCTCTACCACTGAGCTACTCGGGAACTCTAACCGACACCGATCCAATTTTTCCCTCTATATCCACAGACCTCAAATTGGGCTGACAACCGTCAAGCATCCAACTTCGAGTGCACACTAACTCCGTGTGACTTAAATTGTAGTTTTCTGTTAACGAACAGTGACGTGTATTATGCAAATCTAGATTTCAGGTATAACTCCCAGTAAAGTTGATTTGAATAATTTCGAGGGAAAAATTATTCCGGAGCCGAGTATCGAACCCGGGACCTTTGGTTTAACGTACCAACGCTCTACCACTGAACTACTCGGGAACTCTAACCGACACCGATCCAATTTTTCCCTCACTATCCACAGAACTCGAAGTGGGCTGACAACCGTCAAGCATCCAACTTCGAGTGCACACTAACTCCGTGTGACTTAAATTGTGGTTTTCTGTTAACGAACAGTAACGTGTATTATGAAAATCAAGATTTCAAGTATAAATCCCTGTAAAGTTGATTTGAATAATTTCGAGGGAAAAATTGTTCCGTCGCCGGGTATCGAACCCAGGGCCTTTGGTTTAACGTACCAACGCCCTACCACTGAGCTACTCGGGAACTCTAACCGACGCAGATCCAATTTTTCCATCTATATCCACAGACCTCAAAGTGGGCTGACAACCGTCAAGCATCCAACTTCGAGTGCACACTAACTCCGTGTGACTTAAATTGTGGTTTTCTGTTAACGAAAAGTGACGTGTATTATCCAAATCAAGATTTCAGATATAACTGCCTGTAAAGTTGATTTGAATAATTTCGAGGGAAAAATTGTTCCGGAGCCGGGTATAGAACACGGGACCTTTGGTTTAACGTACCAGCGCTCTACCACTGAGCTACTCGGGAACTCTAACCGACACCGATCCAATTTTTCCCTCTATATCCACAGACCTCAAATTAGGCTGACAACCGTCAAGCATCCAACATCGAGTGCACACTAACTCCGTGTGACTTAAATTGTGGTTGTCTGTTAACGAACAGTGACGTGTATTATGCAAATCAAGATTTCAGGTATAACTCCCTGTATAGCTGATTTGAATAATTTCGTGGGAAAAATTGTTCCGGAGCCGGGTATCGTACCCGGGACATTTGGTTTAACGTACCAACGCTCTACCACTGAGCTACTCGGGAACTCTAACCGACACCGATCCAATTTTTCCCTCTATATCCACAGACCACAAAGTGGGCTGACAACCGACAAGCATCCAACTTCGAGCGCACACTAACTCCGTGTGACTTAAATTATGGTTTTCTGTTAACGAACAGTGACGTGTATAATGCAAATCAAGACTTCAGGTATAACTCCCTGTAAAGTTGATTTGAATAATTTCGAGGGAAAAATTTTTCCGTAGCCGGGTATCGAACCCGGGACCTTTGGTTTAACGTACCAACGCTCTACCACTGAGCTACTCGGGAACTCTAACCGACACCGTTCCAATATTTCCCTCTATATCCACAGAGCTCAAAGTGGGCTGACAACTGTGAAGCATCCAACTTCGAGTGCACACTAACTCCGTGTGACTTAAATTGTGGTTTTCTGTTAACGAACAGTGACGTGTATTATGCAAATCAAGATTTCAGATATAAATCCCTGTAAAGTTGATTTGAATAATTTCGAGGGAAAAATTGTTCCGGAACCGGGTATCGAACCCGGGACCTTTGGTTTAACGTACTAACGCTCTACCACTGAGCTACTCGGGAACTCTAACCGACACCGATCCAATTTTTCCCTCTATATCCACAGACCTCAAATTGGGCTGATAACCGTCAATCATCCAACTTCGAGTGCACACTAACTCCGTGTGACTTAAATTGTAGTTTCCTGTTAACGAAGAGTGACGTGTATTATGCAAATCAAGATTTCAGGTATAACTCCCTGTAAAGTTGATTTGAATAATTTCGAGGGAAAAATTTTTCCGGAGCCGAGTATCGAACCCGGGACCTTTGGTTTAACGTACCAACGCTCTACCACTGAGCTACTCGGGAACTCTAACCGACACCGATCCAATTTTTCCCTCTGTATCCATAGAACTCGAAGTGGGCTGACAACCGTCAGGCATCCAACTTCGAGTGCACACTAACTCCGTGTGAATTAAATTGTGGTTTTCTGTTAACGAACAGTAACGTGTATTATGCAAATCAAGATTTCAGGTATAACTCCCTGTAAAGTTGATTTGAATAATTTCAAGGGAAAAATTGTTCCGTGGCCGGGTATCGAACCCAGGGCCTTTGGTTTAACGTACAAACGCCCTACCACTGAGCTACTCGGGAACTCTAACCGACGCCGATCCAATTTTTCCCTCTATATCCACAGACATCAAAGTGGGCTCACAACCGTCAAGCATCCAACTTCGAGTGCACACTAACTCCGTGTGACTTAAATTGTGGTTTTCTGTTAACGAAAAGTGACGTGTATTATGCAAATCAAGATTTCAGATATAACTGCCTGTAAAGTTGATTTGAATAATTCCGAGGGAAAAATTGTTCCGGAGCCGGGTATCGAACCCGGGACCTTTGGTTTAACGTACCAGCGCTCTACCACTGAGCTACTCGGGAACTCTAAACGACACCGATCCAATTTTTCCCTCTATATCCACAGACCTCAAATTGGGCTGACAACCGTCAAGCATCCAACATCGAGTGCACACTAACTCCGTGTGACTTAAATTGTGGTTGTCTGTTAACGAACAGTGACGTGTATTATGCAAATCATGATTTCAGGTATAACTCCCTGTAAAGCTGATTTGAATAATTTCGTGGGAAAAATTGTTCCGGAGCCGGGTATCATAACCGGGACATTTGGTTTAACGTACCTACGCTCTACCACTGAGCTACTCGGGAATTCTAACCGACACCGATCCAATTTTTCCCTCTATATCCAAAGACCTAAAAGTGGGCTGACAACCGACAAGCATCCAACTTCGAGTGCAAACTAACTCCGTGTGACTTAAATTATGGTTTTCTGTTAACGAACAGTGACGTGTATTATGCAAATCAAGATTTCAGGTATAACTCCCTGTAAAGTTGATTTGAATAATTTCGAGGGAAAAATTATTCCTGAGCCGGGTCTCGAACCCGGGACCTTTGGTTTAACGTACCAACGCTCTACCACTGAGCTACTCGGGAACTCTAACCGACACCGATCCAATTTTTCCCTCTATATCCACAGAGCTCAAAGTGGGCTGACAACCGTGAAGCATCCAAATTCGAGTGCACACTAACTCCGTGTGACTTAAATTGTGGTTTTCTGTTAACGAACAGTGACGTGTATTATGCAAATCAAGATTTCGGGAATAACAAACTGTAAAGCTGATTTGAATAATTTCGAGGGAAAAATTGTTCCGGAGCCGGGTATCGAACCCGGGACCTTTGGTTTAACGTAGCAACGCACTACCACGGGGCCGGGTGTCGATCCCGGGACCTTTGGTTTAACGTACCAACGCTCTACTCCTGAGCTACTCGGGAAATCTAACCGACACAGATCCAATATTTCCTCTATATCCACAGACCTCAAAGTGGGCTGACAATCGTCAAGCATTCAACTTCGAGTGCACACTAAATCCGTGTGACTTAAATTGTGGTTTTCTGTTAACGAACAGTGACGTGTATTATGCAAATCAAGATTTTAGGTATAACTCCCCGTAAAGTTGATTTGAATAATTTCGAGGGAAAAATTGTTCCGGAGCCGGGTATCGAAGCCGGGACCTTTGGTTTAACGGACCAACGCTCTACCACTGAGCTACTCGGGAACTCTAACCGACACGGATCCAATTTTTCCTTCTATATCCACAGACCTCAAATATGGCTGACAACCGTCAAGCATCCAACTTCGTGTGCACACTAACTCCGTGTCACTTAAATTGTGGTTTTCTGTTAACGAACAGTGACGTGTATTATGCAAATCTCGATTTCAGGTATAACTCCCTATAAAGTTGATTTGAATAATTTCGAGGCAAAAATTGTTCCGGAGGCGGTTATCGAACCCGGGACCTTTGGTTTAACGTACCAACGCTCTACCACTGAGCTATTCGGGAACTCTAACCGACACAGATCCAATTTTTCCCTCTATATCCACAGACCTCAAATTGGGCTGACAACAGTCAAGCATTCAACTTCGAGTGCACACTAACTCCGTGTGACTTAAATTGTGGTTTTCTGTTAACGAACAGTGACGTGTATTATGCTAATCAAGATTTCAGGTATAACTCCCTGTAAAGTTGATTTGATAATTTCGAGGGAAAAATTGTTCCTGAGCCTGGTATCGAACTCGGGACTTTTCGTTTAACATACCAACGCTCTACCACTGAGCTAGTCGGGAACTCTAACCGACACCGATCCAATTTTTCCCTCTATATCCACAGACCTCAAATTGGGCTGACAACAGTCAAGCATCCAACTTCGAGTGCACACTAACTCCGTGTGACTTAAATTGTGGTTTTCTGTTAACGAACAGTGACGTGTATTATGCAAATCAAGATTTCAGATATAACTCCCTGTAAAGTTGATTTGAATAATTTCGAGGGAAAAATTTTTCCGGAGCCGAGTATCGAACCCGGACCTTTGGTTTAACGTACCAACGCTCTACCACTGAGCTACTCGGGAACTCTAACCGACACCGATCCAATTTTTCCCTGTGTATCCACAGAACTCGAAGTGGGCTGACAACCGTCAAGCATCCAACTTCGAGTGCACACTAACTCCGTGTGACTTAAATTGTGGTTTTCTGTTAACGAACAGTGACGTGTATTATGCAAATCAAGATTTCAGGTATAACTCCCTGTATAGCTGATTTGAATAATTTCGTGGGAAAAATTGTTCCGGAGCCGGGTATCATACCCGGGACATTTGGTTTAACGTACCAACGCTCTACCACTGAGCTACTCGGGAACTCTAACCGACACCGATCCAATTTTTCCCTCTATATCCACAGACATCAAAGTGGGCTGACAACCGACAAGCATCCAACTTCGAGTGCACACTAACTCCGTGTGACTTAAATTATGGTTTTCTGTTAACGAACAGTGACGTGTATTATGCAAATCAAGATTTCAGGTATAAATGCCTGTAAAGTTGATTTGAATAATTTCGAGGGAAAAATTATTCCGGAGCCGGGTATCGAACCCGGGACCTTTGGTTTAACGTACCAACGCTCTACCACTGAGCTACTCGGGAACTCTAACCGACACCAATCCAATTTTTCCCTCTATATCCACAGAGCTCAAAGTGGGCTGACAACCGTGAAGCATCCAAATTCGAGTGCACACTAACTCCGTGTGACTTAAATTGTGGTTTTCTGTTAACGAACAGTGACGTGTATTATGCAAATCAAGATTTCGGGTATAACTAAATGTAAAGTTGATTTGAATAATTTCGAGGGAAAAATTGTTCCGGAGCCGGGTATCGAACCCGGGACCTTTGGTTTAACGTAGCAACGCACTACCACGGGGCCGGGTGTCGATCCCGGGACCTTTGGTTTAACGTACCAACGCTCTACCCCTGAGCTACTCGGGAGCTCTAACCGACACATATCCAATATTTCCTCTATATCCACAGACCTCAAAGTGGGCTGACAACCGTCAAGCATCCAACTTCGAGTGCACACCAACTCCGTGTGACTTAAATTGTGGTTTTCTGTTAACGAACAGAGACGTGTATTATGCAAATCAAGATTTCAGGTATAAAACCCTGTAAAGTTGATTTGAATAATTTCGAGGGAAAAATTGTTCCGTAGCTGGGTATCGAACCCAGGACATTTGGTTTAACGTACCAACGCTCTACCACTGAGCTACTCGGGAACTCTAACCGACGCCGATCCAATTTTTCCCTCTATATCCACAGACCTCAAAGTGGGCTGACAACCGTCAAGCATCCAACTTCGAGTGCACACTAACTCCGTGTGACTTAAATTGTGGTTTTCTGTTAACGAACATTCACGTGTATTATGCAAATCAAAATTGCAGGTATAAATCCCTGTAAAGGTGATTTGAATAATTTCGAGGAAAAAATTGTTCCGGAGCCGGGTATCGAACCCGTGACCTTTGGTTTAACGTACCAACGCTCTTCCACTGAGAAACACGGGAACTCTAACCGACACCGATTCAATTTTTTCCTCTATATCCACAGACTTCAAAATGGGCTGACAACCGTCAAGCATCCAACTTCGAGTGCACACTAACTCCGTGTGACTTAAATTGTGGTTTTCTATTAACGAACAGTGACGTGTATTATGCAAATCAAGATTTCAGGTATAACTCCCTATAAAGTTGATTTGAATAATTTCGAGGAAAAAATTGTTCCGGAGCCGGGTATTGAACCCGGGACATTTGGTTTAACGTACCAACCCTCTATCACTGAGCTACTCGGGAACTCTAACCGACACCGATCCAATTTTTCCCTCTATATCCACAAACCTCAATTTGGGCTGACAACCGTCAAGCATTCAACTTCGAGTGCACACTAACTCCGTGTGACTTAAATTGTGGTTTTCTGTTAACGAACAGTGACGTGTATTATGCAAATCAAGATTTCAGGTATAACTCCCTGTAAAGTTGTATTGAATAATTTCGAGGAAAAAATTTTTACGGAGACAAGTATCGAACCCGGGACCTTTGGTTTAACGTACCAACGCTCTACCACTGAGCTACTCGGGAACTCTAACCGACACCGATCCAATTTTTCCCTCTGTATCCATAGAACTCGAAGTGGGCTGACAACCGTCAAGCATCCAACTTCGAGTGCACACTAACTCCGTGTGAATTAAATTGTGGTTTTCTGTTAACGAACAGTAACGTGTATTATGCAAATCAAGATTTCAGTTATAACTCCCTGTAAAGTTGATTTTAATAATTTCGAGGGAAAAATTGTTCCGTGGCCGGGTATCGAACCCAGGGCCTTTGGTTTAACGTACCAACGGCCTACCACTGAGCTACTCGGGAACTCTAACCGACGCCGATCCAATTTTTCCCTCTATATCCACAGACATCAAAGTGGGCTGACAACCGTCAAGCATCCAACTTCGAGTGCACACTAACTCCGTGTGACTTAAATTGTGGTTTTCTGTTAACGAAAAGTGACGTGTATTATGCAAATCAAGATTTCAGATATAACTGCCTGTAAAGATGACTTTAATAATTTCGAGGGAAAAATTGTTCCGGAGCCGGGTATCGAACCCGGGACCTTTGGTTTAACGTACCAGCGTTCTACCTCTGAGCTACTCGGGAACTCTAAACGACACCGATCCAATTTTTCCCTCTATATCCACAGACCTCAAATTGGGCTGACAACCGTCAAGCATCCAACATCGAGTGCACACTAACTCCGTGTG
Organism: Periplaneta americana; assembly: GCF_040183065.1. Classification (NCBI taxonomy): domain Eukaryota; kingdom Metazoa; phylum Arthropoda; class Insecta; order Blattodea; family Blattidae; genus Periplaneta; species Periplaneta americana. The sequence goes on along the minus strand of NW_027185501.1, from coordinate 1,144,602 downwards.
ACTTAAATTGTGGTTGTCTGTTAACGAACAGTGACGTGTATTATGCAAATCAAGATTTCAGGTTTAACTCCCTGTAAAGCTGATTTGAATAATTTCGTGGGAAAAATTGTTCCGGAGCCGGGTATCGTACCCGGGACATTTGGTTTAACGTACCTACGCTCTACCACTGAGCTACTCGGGAACTCTAACCGACACCGATCCAATTTTTCCCTCTATATCCACAGAGCTCAAAGTGGGCTGACAACCGTGAAGCATCCAAATTCGAGTGCACACTAACTCCGTGTGACTTAAATTGTGGTTTTCTGTTAACGAACAGTGACGTGTATTATGCAAATCAAGATTTCGGGAATAACTAACTGTAAAGTTGATTTGAATAATTTCGAGGGAAAAATTGTTCCGGAGCCGGGTATCGAACCCGGGACCTTTGGTTTAACGTAGCAACGCACTACCACGGGGCCGGGTGTCGATCCCGGGACTTTTGGTTTAACGTACCAACGCTCTACCCCTGAGCTACTCGGGAACTCTAACCGACACCGATCCAATATTTCCTCTATATCCACAGACCTCAAAGTGGGCTGACAATCGTCAAGCATTCAACTTCGAGTGCACACTAACTCCGTGTGACTTAAATTGTGGTTTTCTGTTAACGAACAGTGACGTGTATTATGCAAATCTCGATTTCAGGTATAACTCCCTATAAAGTTGATTTGAAAAATTTCGAGGGAAAACTTGTTCCGGAGGCGGTTATCGAACCCGGGACCTTTGGTTTAACGTACCAACGCTCTACCACTTAGCTATTCGGGAACTCTAACCGACACCGATCAAATTTTTCCCTCTATATCCACAGACCTCAAAGTGGGCTGACAACCGTCAAGCATCCAACTTCGAGTGCACACTAACTCCGTGTGACTTAAATTGTGGTTTTCTGTTAACGAACAGTGACGTGTATTATGCAAATCAAGATTTCAGATATAACTCCCTGTAAAGTTGATTTGAATATTTCCGAGGGAAAAATTGTTCCGGAGCCGGGTATTGAACCCGGGACCTTTGGTTTAACGTAATAACGCTCTACCACTGAGCTACTCGGGAACTCTAACCGACACCGATCCAATTTTTCCCTCTATATCCACAGACCTCAAATTGGGCTGACAACCGTCAAGCATCCAACTTCGAGTGCACACTAACTCCGTGTGACTTAAATTGTAGTTTTCTGTTAACAAACAGTGACGTGTATTATGCAAATCAAGATTTCAGGTATAACTCCCTGTAAAGTTGATTTGAATAATTTCGAGGGAAAAATTTTTTCGCAGCCGAGTATCGAACCCGGGACCTTTGGTTTAACGTACCAACGCTCTACCTCTGAGCTACTCGGGAACTCTAACCGACACCGATCCAATTTTTCCCTCAGTATCCACAGAACTCGAAGTGGGCTGACAACCGTCAAGCATCCAACTTCGAGTGCACACTAACTCCGTGTGACTTAAATTGTGGTTTTCTGTTAACGAACAGTAACGTGTATTATGGAAATCAAGATTTCAAGTATAACTCCCTGTAAAGTTGATTTGAATAATTTCGAGGGAAAAATTATTCCGGAGCCGGGTATCGAACCCGGGACCTTTGGTTTAACGTACCAACGCTCTACCACTGAGCTACTCGGGAACTCTAACCGACACCGATCCAATATTTCCCTCTATATCCACAGAGCTCAAAGTGGGCTGACAACCGTGAAGCATCCAACTTCGAGTGCACACTAACTCCGTGTGACTTAAATTGTGGTTTTCTGTTAACGAACAGTGACGTGTATTATGCTAATCAAGATTTCAGGTATAACTCCCTGTAAAGTTGATTTGATAATTTCGAGGGAAAAATTGTTCCTGAGCCTGGTATCGAACTCGGGACTTTTCGTTTAACATACCAACGCTCTACCACTGAGCTAGTCGGGAACTCTAACCGACACCGATCCAATTTTTCCCTCTATATCCACAGACCTCAAATTGGGCTGACAACAGTCAAGCATCCAACTTCGAGTGCACACTAACTCCGTGTGACTTAAATTGTGGTTTTCTGTTAACGAACAGTGACGTGTATTATGCAAATCAAGATTTCAGATATAACTCCCTGGAAAGTTGATTTGAATAATTTCGAGGGAAAAATTTTTCGGGAGACGAGTATCGAACCCGGGACCTTTGGTTTAACGTACCAACGCTCTACCACTGAGCTACTCGGGAACTCTAACCGACACCGATCCAATTTTTCCCTGTGTATTCACAGAACTCGAAGTGGGCTGACAACCGTCAAGCATCCAACTTCGAGTGCACACTAACTCCGTGTGACTTAAATTGTGGTTTTCTGTTAACGAACAGTAACGTGTATTATGCAAATCAAGATTTCAAGTATAACTCCCTGTAAAGTTGATTTGAATAATTTCGAGGGAAAAATTGTTCCGTGGCCGGGTATCGAACCCAGGGCCTTTGGTTTAACGTACCAACGCCCTACCACTGAGCTACCCGGGAACTCTAACCGACGCCGATCCAATTTTACCCTCTATATCCACAGACCTCAAAGTGGGCTGACAACCGTCAAGCATCCAACATCGAGTGCACACTAACTCCGTGTGACTTAAATTGAGGTTGTCTGTTAACGAACAGTGACGTGTATTATGCAAATCAAGATTTCAGGTATAACTTCCTGTATAGCTGATTTGAATAATTTCGTGGGAAAAATTGTTCCGGAGCCGGGTATCGTACCCTGGACATTTGGTTTAACGTACCAACGCTCTACCACTGAGCTACTCGGGAACTCTAACCGACACCGATCCAATTTTTCCCTCTATATCCACAGACCTCAAAGTGGGCTGACAACCGACAAGCATCCAACTTCGAGTGCACACTAACTCCGTGTGACTTAAATTATGGTTTTCTGTTAACGAACAGTGACGTGTATTATGCAAATCAAGATTTCATGTATAAATCCCTGTAAAGTTGATTTGAATAATTTCGAGGGAAAAATTATTCCGGAGCCGGGTATCGAACCCGGGACCTTTGGTTTAACGTACCAACGCTCTACCACTGAGCTACTCGGGAACTCTAACCGACACCGATCCAATTTTTCCCTCTATATCCACAGAGCTCTAAGTGGGCTGACAACCGTGAAGCATCCAATTTCGAGTGCACACTAACTCCGTGTGACTTAAATTGTGGTTTTCTGTTAACGAACAGTGACGTGTATTATGCAAATCAAGATTTCGGGTATAACTAACTGTAAAGTTGATTTGAATAATTTCGAGGGAAAAATTGTTCCGGAGCCGGGTATCGAACCCGGGACCTTTCGTTTAACGTAGCAACGCACTACCACGGGGCCGGGTGTCGATCCCGGGACCTTTGGTTTAACGTACCAACGCTCTACCCCTGAGCTACTCGGGAACTCTAACCGACACCGATCCAATTTTTCCTCTATATCCACAGACCTCAAAGTGGGCTGACAACCGTCAAGCATCCAACTTCGACTGCACACCTACTCCGTGTGACTTAAATTGTGGTTTTCTGTTAACGAAGAGAGACGTGTACTATGCAAATCAAGATTTCAGGTATAAAACCCTGTAAAGTTGATTTGAATAATTTCGAGGGAAAAATTGTTCCGTAGCTGGGTATCGAACCCATGACCTTTGGTTTAACGTACCAACGCTCTACCACTGAGCTACTCGGGAACTCTATCCGACGCCGATCCAATTTTTCCCTCTATATCCACAGACCTCAAATTGGGCTGACAACCGTCAAGCATCCAACTTCGAGTGCACACTAACTCCGTGTGACTTAAATTGTGGTTTTCTGTTAACGAACATTGACGTGTATTATGCAAATCAAAATTGCAGGTATAACTCCCTGTAAAGTTGATTTGAATAATTTCGAGGGAAAAATTGTTCCGGAGCCGGGTATCGAACCCGGGAACTTTGGTTTAACGTACCAACGCTCTACCACTGAGCTACTCGGGAACTCTAACCGACACCGTTCCAATTTTTCTCTCTATATCCACAGACCTCAAAGTGGGCTGACAACCGTCAAGCATCCAACTTCGAGTGCACACTAACTCCGTGTGACTTAAATTGTGGTTTTCTGTTAACGAACAGTGACGTGTATTATGCAAATCAAAATTTCAGGTATAACTCCCTGTAAAGTTGATTTGAATAATTTCGAGGGAAAAATTGTTTCGGAGCCGGGTGTCAAACCCGGGACCTTTGGTTTAACGTACCAAAGCTCTTCCACTGGCTACTCGGTAACTCTAACCGACACCGATTCCATTTTTCCCTCTATATCCACAGACCTCAAAGTGGGCTGACAACCGTCAAGCATCCAACTTCGAGTGCACACTATCTCCGTGTGACTTAAATTGTGGTTTTCTGTTAACGAACAGTGACGTGTATAGTGCAAATCAAGATTTCAGGTATAAATAACTGTAAAGTTGATTTGAATAATTTCGACTGAAAAATTGTTCCGGAGCCGGGTATCTAACCCGGGACATTTGGTTTAACGTAGCAACGCTCTACCATGGGGCCGCGTATCGATCCCGGGACCTTTGGTATAACGTACCAAAGCTCTACCACTGAGCTTCTCGGGAACTCTAACCGACACCGTTCCAATTTTTCTCTCTATATCCACAGACCTCAAAGTGGGCTGACAACCGTCAAGCATCCAACTTCGAGTGCACACTAACTCCGTGTGACTTAAATTGTGGTTTTCTGTTAACGAACAGTGACGTGTATTATGCAAATCAAAATTTCAGGTATAACTCCCTGTAAAGTTGGTTTGAATAATTTCGAGGGAAAAATTGTTCCGGAGCCGGGTATCGAAACCGGGACCTTTGGTTTAACGTACCAACGCTCTACCACTGAGCTACCCGGGAACTCTAACCGACACCGATCCAATTTTTCCCTCTGTATCCACAGACCACGAATTGGGCTGACAACCGTCAAGCATCCAACTTCGAGTGCACACTAACTCCGTGTGATAAAATTGTGGTTTTCTGGTAACGAACAGTAACGTGTATTATGCAAATCAAGATTTCAGGTATAACTCCCTGTAAAGTTGATTTGAATAATTTCGAGGGAAAAATTGTTCCGGAGCCGGGTATCGAACACGGGACCTTCGGTTTAACGTACCAACGCTCTACCACTGAGCTACTTGGGAACTCTAACCGACACCGATCCAATTTTTCCCTCTATATCCACAGACCTCATAGTGGGCTGACAACCGTCAAGCATCCAACTTCGAGTGCACACTAACTCCGTGTGACTTAAATTATGGTTTTCTGTTAACGAACAGTGACGTGTATTATGCAAATCAAGATTGCAGGTGTAAATCCCTGTAAAGTTGATTTGAATAATTTCGAGGAAAAAATTGTTCCGGAGCCGGGTATCGAACCCGGGACCTTTGGTTTAACGTACCATCGCTCTACCACTGAGCTTCTCGGGAACTCTGACCGACACAGATCCAATTTTTCCCTCTATATCCACAGACCTCAAAGTGGGCTGACAACCGTCAAGCATCCAACTTCGAGTGCACACTAACTCCGTGTAATTTAAATTGTGGTTTTCTGTTAACGTACAGTGAAGTGTATTATGCAAATCAAGATTTCAGGTATAACTCCATGTAAAGTTGATTTGAATAATTTCGAGGGAAAAATTGTTCCGGAGCCGGGTATCGAACCCGTGACCTTTGGTTTAACGTACCAACGCTCTACCACTGAGCTACTCGGGAACTCTAACCGACACCGATCCAATTTTTCCTTCTATATCCACAGACCTCAAATTGGGCTCACAACCGTCAAGCATCCAACTTAGAGTGCACACTAACTCCGTGTGTCTTAAATTGTGGTTTTCTGTTAACGAACAGTGACATGTATTATGCAAATCAAGATTTCAGGTATAACTCCCTGTAAAGTTGATTTGAATAATTTCGAGGGAAAATTTTTTCCTGAGCCGGGTATCGAACCCGGGACCTTTGGTTTAACGTACCAACGCTCTACCACTGAGCTACTCGAGAACTCTAACCGACACCGATCCAATTTTTTCCCCTATATCCACAGACCTCAAAGTGGGCTGACAACCGTCAAGCATCCAACTTCGAGTGCACACTAACTCCGTGTGACTTAAATTGTGGTTTTCTGTTAACGAACAGTGACGTGTATTATGTAAATCAAGATTTCAAGTATAACTCCCTGTAAAGTTGATTTGAATAATTTCGAGGGAAAAATTGTTCCAGAGCTGGGTATCGAACCCGGGACCTTTGGTTTAACGTCCAACGTTCTACCACTGACCTACTCGGGAACTCTAAACGACACCGATCCAATTTTTCCCTCTATATTCACAGACCTCAAGGTGGGCTGACAACCGTCAAGCATCCAACTTCGGTTGCAGACTAACTCCGTGTGACTTAAATTGTGGTATTCTGTTAACGAACAGTGACGTGTATTATGCAAATCAAGATTGCAGGTATAAATCCCTGTAAAGTTGATTTGAATAATTTCGAGGAAAAAATAGTTCCGGAGCCGGGTATCGAACCCGGGACCTTTGGTTTAACGTACCATCGCTCTAGAACTGAACTACTCGGGAACTCTAACCGACACCGATCCAATTTTTCCTTCTATATCCACAGATCTCAAATTGGGCTGACAACCGTCAAGCATCCAACTTCGAGTGCACACTAAATCCGTGTGACTTAAATTGTGGTTTTCTGTTAACGAACAGTGACGTGTATTATGCAAATCAAGATTTCAGGTATAACTCCCTGTAAAGTTGATTTGAATAATTTCGAGGGAAAATTTTTTCCTGAGCCGGGTATCGAACCCGGGGCCTTTGGTTTAACGTACCAACGCTCTACCACTGACCTACTCGGGAACTCTAACCGACACCGATCCAATTTTTCCCTCTATATTCACAGACCTCAAGGTGGGCTGACAACCGTCAAGCCTCCAACTTCGAGTGCACACTAACTCCGTGTGACTTAAATTGTTGTATTCTGTTAACGAACAGTGACGTGTATTATGAAAATCAAGATTTCAGGTATAACTCCCTGTAAAGTTGATTTGAATAATTTCGAGGGAAAAATTGTTCCGGAGCCGGGTATCGAACCCGGGACATTTGGTTTAACGTACTAACGCTCTACCACTAAGCTACTCGGGAACTCTAACCGACACCGATCCAATTTTTTCCTCTATATCCACAGACCTCAAATTGGGCTGACAACCGTCAAGCTTCCAACTTCGAGTGCACACTAACTCCGTTTGACTTAAATTGTAGTTTTCTGTTAACGAACATTGACGTGTATTATGCGATTCAAGATTTCAGGTATAACTCCCTGTAAAGTTGATTTGAATAATTTCGAGGGAAAAATTGTTCCGGAGCCGGGTATCGAAACCGGGACCTTTGGTTTAACGTACCAACACTCTACCACTGAGCTACCCGGGAACTCTAACCGACACCGTTCCAATTTTTCCCTCTGTATCCACAGACCTCGAATTGGGCTGACAATCGTCAAGCATCCAACTTCGAGTGCACACTAACTCCGTGTGATAAAATTGTGGTTTTCTGTTAACGAACAGAGACGTGTATTATGCAAATCAAGATTTCAGGTATAACACCCTGTAAATATGATTTGAATAATTTCGAGGGAAAAATTGTTCCGGAGCCGGGTATCGAACCCAGGACCTTTGGTTTAACGTACCAACGCTCTACCACTGAGCTACTTGGGAACTCTAACCGACACCGATCCAATTTTTCCCTCTATATCCACAGACCTCATAGTGGGCTGACAACCGTCAAGCATCCAACTTCGAGTGCACACTAACTCCGTGTGACTTAAATTATGGTTTTCTGTTAACGAACAGTGACGTGTATTATGCAAATCAAGATTGCAGGTATAAATCCCTGTAAAGTTGATTTGAATAATTCCGAGGAAAAAATTGTTCCGGAGCCGGGTATCGAACCCGGGACCTTTGGTTTAACCTACCATCGCTCTACCACTGAGCTTCTCGGGAACTCTGACCGACACCGATCCAATTTTTCCCTCTATATCCACAGACCTCAAAGTGGGCTGACAACCGTCAAGCATCCAACTTCGAGTGCACACTAACTCCGTGTAATTTAAATTGTGGTTTTCTGTTAACGTACAGTGAAGTGTATTATGCAAATCAAGATTTCAGGTATAACTCCATGTAAAGTTGATTTGAATAATTTCGAGGGAAAAATTGTTCCGGAGCCGGGTATCGAACCCGTGACCTTTGGTTTAACGTACCAACGCTCTACCACTGAGCTACTCGGGAACTCTAACCGACACCGATCCAATTTTTCCTTCTATATCCACAGACCTCAAATTGGGCTGACAACCGTCAAGCATCCAACTTCGAGTGCACACTAACTCCGTGTGTCTTAAATTGTGGTTTTCTGTTAACGAACAGTGACGTGTATTATGCAAATCAAGATTTCAGGTATAACTCCCTGTAAAGTTGATTTGAATAATTTCGAGGGAAAATTTTTTCCTGAGCCGGGTATCGAACCCGGGACCTTTGGTTTAACGTACCAACGCTCTACCACTGAGCTACTCGAAAACTCTAACCGACACCGATCCAATTTTTTCCCCTATATCCACAGACCTCAAAGTGGGCTGACAACCGTCAAGCATCCAACTTCGAGTGCACACTAACTCCGTGTGACTTAAATTGTGGTTTTCTGTTAACGAACATTGACGTGTATTATGCAAATCAAAATTGCAGGTATAACTCCCTGTAAAGTTGATTTGAATAATTTCGAGGGAAAAATTGTTCCGGAGCCGGGTATCGAACCCGGGAACTTTGGTTTAACGTACCAACGCTCTACCACTGAGCTACTCGGGAACTCTAACCGACACCGTTCCAATTTTTCTCTCTATATCCACAGACCTCAAAGTGGGCTGACAACCGTCAAGCATCCAACTTCGAGTGCACACTAACTCCGTGTGACTTAAATTGTGGTTTTCTGTTAACGAACAGTGACGTGTATTATGCAAATCAAAATTTCAGGTATAACTCCCTGTAAAGTTGATTTGAATAATTTCGAGGGAAAAATTGTTCCGGAGCCGGGTGTCAAACCCGGGACCTTTGGTTTAACGTACCAAAGCTCTTCCACTGGCTACTCGGTAACTCTAACCGACACCGATTCAATTTTTCCCTCTATATCCACAGACCTCAAAGTGGGCTGACAACCGTCAAGCATCCAACTTCGAGTGCACACTATCTCCGTGTGACTTAAATTGTGGTTTTCTGTTAACGAACAGTGACGTGTATTATGCAAATCAAGATTTCAGGTATAACTAACTGTAAAGTTGATTTGAATAATTTCGACGGAAAAATTGTTCCGGAGCCGGGTATCTAACCCGGGACATTTGGTTTAACGTAGCAACGCTCTACCACGGGGCCGCGTATCGATCCCGGGACCTTTGGTATAACGTACCAAAGCTCTACCACTGAGCTTCTCGGGAACTCTGACCGACACCGATCCAATATTTCCCTCTATATCCACAGAACTCAAAGTGGGCTGACAACCGTCAAGCATCCAACTTCGAGTGCACACTAACTCCGTGTGACTAAAATTGTGGTTTTCTGTTAACGAACAGTGACGTGTATTATGCAAATCAAGATTGCAGGTATAAATCCCTGTTAAGTTGATTTGAATAATTTCGAGGAAAAAATTGTTCCGGAGCCGGGTATCGAACCCGGGACCTTTGGTTTAACGTACCAACGCTCTAGCACTGAACTACTCGGGAACTCTAACCGACACCGATCCAATTTTTCCTTCTATATCCACAGATCTCAAATTGGGCTGACAACCGTCAAGCATCCAACTTCGAGTGAACACTAAATCCGTGTGACTTAAATTGTGGTTTTCTGTTAACGAACAGTGACGTGTATTATGCAAATCAAGATTTCAGGTATAACTCCCTGTAAAGTTGAATTGAATAATTTCGAGGGAAAATTTTTTCCTGAGCCGGGTATCGAACCCGGGACCTTTGGTTTAACGTACCAACGCTCTACCACTGACCTACTCTGGAACTCTAACCGACACCGATCCAATTTTTCCCTCTATATTCACAGACCTCAAGGTGGGCTGACAACCGTCAAGCATCAAACTTCGAGTGCACAATAACTCCGTGTGACTTAAATTGTGGTATTCTGTTAACGAACAGTGACGTGTATTATGCAAATCAAGATTTCAGGTATAACTCCCTGTAAAGTTGATTTGAATAATTTCGAGGGAAAAATTGTTCCGGAGCCGGGTATCGAACCCGGGACCTTTGGTTTAACGTACTAACGCTCTACCACTAAGCTACTCGGGAACTCTAACCGACACCGATCCAATTTTTTCCTCTATATCCACAGACCTCAAATTGGGCTGACAACCATCAAGCTTCCAACTTCGAGTGCACACTAACTACGTTTGACTTAAATTGTAGTTTTCTGTTAACGAACAGTGACGTGTATTATGCGATTCAAGATTTCAGGTATAACTCCCTGTAAAGTTGATTTGAATAATTTCGAGGGAAAAATTGTTCCGGAGCCGGGTATCGAACCCAGGACCTTTGGTTTAACGTACCAACGCTCTACCACTGAGCTACACGGGAACTCTAACCGACACCGATCCAATTTTTCCCTCTGTATCCACAGACCACGAATTGGGCTGACAACCGTCAAGCATCCAACTTCGAGTGCACACTAACTCCGTGTGATAAAATTGTGGTTTTCTGGTAACGAACAGTAATGTGTATTATGCAAATCAAGATTTCAGGTATAACTCCCTGTAAAGTTGATTTGAATAATTTCGAGGGAAAAATTGTTCCGGAGCCGAGTATCGAACACGGGACCTTCGGTTTAACTTACCAACGCTCTACCACTGAGCTACTCGGGAACTCTAACCGACACCGATCCAATTTTTCCCTCTATATCCACAGACCTCAAAGTGGGCTGACAACCGTCAACCATCCAACTTCGAGTGCACACCAACTCCGTGTGACTTAAATTGTGGTTTTCTGTTAACGAACAGAGACGTGTATTATGCATATCAAGATTTCAGGTATAACACCCTGTAAATATGATTTGAATAATTTCGAGGGAAAAATTTTTCCGGAGCTGGGTATCGAACCCAGGACCTTTGGTTTAACGTACCAACGCTCTACCACTGAGCTACTTGAGAACTCTAACCGACACCGATCCAATTTTTCCCTCTATATCCACAGACCTCATAGTGGGCTGACAACCGTCAAGCATCCAACTTCGAGTGCACACTAACTCCGTGTGACTTAAATTATGGTTTTCTGTTAACGAACAGTGACGTGTATTATGCAAATCAAGATTGCAGGTGTAAATCCCTGTAAAGTTGATTTGAATAATTTCGAGGAAAAAATTGTTCCGGAGCCGGGTATCGAACCCGGGACCTTTGGTTTAACGTACCATCGCTCTACCACTGAGCTTCTCGGGAACTCTGACCGACACAGATCCAATTTTTCCCTCTATATCCACAGACCTCAAAGTGGGCTGACAACCGTCAAGCATCCAACTTCGAGTGCACACTAACTCCGTGTAATTTAAATTGTGGTTTTCTGTTAACGTACAGTGAAGTGTATTATGCAAATCAAGATTTCAGGTATAATTCCATGTAAAGTTGATTTGAATAATTTCGAGGGAAAAATTGTTCCGGAGCCGGGTATCGAACCCGTGACCTTTGGTTTAACGTACCAACGCTCTACCACTGAGCTACTCGGGAACTCTAACCGACACCGATCCAATTTTTCCTTCTATATCCACAGACCTCAAATTGGGCTGACAACCGTCAAGCATCCAACTTCGAGTGCACACTAACTCCGTGTGTCTTAAATTTTGGTTTTCTGTTAACGAAGAGTGACGTGTATTATGCAAATCAAGATTTCAGGTATAACTCCCTGTAAAGTTGATTTGAATAATTTCGAGGGAAAATTTTTTCCTGAGCCGGGTATCGAACCCGGGACTTTTGGTTTAACGTACCAACGCTCTACCACTGAGCTACTCGAGAACTCTAACCGACACCGATCCAATTTTTTCCCCTATATCCACAGACCTCAATGTGGGCTGACAACCGTCAAGCATCCAACTTCGAGTGCACACTAACTCCGTGTGACTTAAATTGTGGTTTACTGTTAACGAACAGTGACGTGTATTATGCAAATCAAGATTTCAAGTATAAATCCCTGTAAAGTTGATTTGAATAATTTCGAGGGAAAAATTGTTCCAGAGCTGGGTATCGAACCCGGGACCTTTGGTTTAACGTCCAACGTTCTACCACTGACCTACTCGGGAACTCTAACCGACACCGATCCAATTTTTCCCTCTATATTCACAGACCTCAAGGTGGGCTGACAACCGTCAAGCATCCAACTTCGGTTGCAGACTAACTCCGTGTGACTTAAATTGTGGTATTCTGTTAACGAACAGTGACGTGTATTATGCAAATCAAGATTTCAGGTATAAATCCCTGTAAAGTTGATTTGAATAATTTCGAGGAAAAAATTGTTCCGGAGCCGGGTATCGAACCCGGGACCTTTGGTTTAACGTACCAACGCTCTAGCACTGAACTACTCGGGAACTCTAACCGACACCGATCCAATTTTTCCTTCTATATCCACAGATCTCAAATTGGGCTGACAACCTTCAAGCATCCAACTTCGAGTGCACACTAAATCCGTGTGACTTAAATTGTGGTTTTCTGTTAACGAACAGTGACGTGTATTATGCAAATCAAGATTTCAGATATAACTCCCTGTAAAGTTGATTTGAATAATTTCGAGGGAAAATTTTTTCCTGAGCCGGGTATCGAACCCGGGGCCTTTGGTTTAACGTACCAACGCTCTACCACTGACCTACTCGGGAACTCTAACCGACACCGATCCAATTTTTCCCTCTATATTCACACACCTCAAGGTGGGCTGACAACCGTCAAGCATCCAACTTCGAGTGCACACTAACTCCGTGTGACTTAAATTGTTGTATTCTGTTAACGAACAGTGGCGTGTATTATGCAAATCAAGATTTCAGGTATAACTCCCAGTAAAGTTGATTTGAATAATTTCGAGGGAAAAATTGTTCCGCAGCCGGGTATCGAACCCGGGACCTTTGGTTTAACGTACTAACGCTCTACCACTAAGCTACTCGGGAACTCTAACCGACACCGATCCAATTTTTTCCTCTATATCCACAGACCTCAAATTGGGCTGACAACCGTCAAGCTTCTAACTTCGAGTGCACACTAACTCCGTTTGACTTAAATTGTAGTTTTCTGTTAACGAAGAGTGACGTGTATTATGCGATTCAAGATTTCAGGTATAACTCCCTGTAAAGTTGATATGAATAATTTCGAGGGAAAAATTGTTCCGGAGCCGGGTATCGAAACCGGGACCTTTGGTTTAACGTACCAACGCTCTACCACTGAGCTACCCGGGAACTCTAACCGACACCGTTCCAATTTTTCCCTCTGTATCCACAGACCTCGAATTGGGCTGACAACCGTCAAGCATCCAACTTCGAGTGCACACTAACTCCGTGTGATAAAATTGTGGTTTTCTGGTAACGAACAGTAACGTGTATTATGCAAATCAAGATTTCAGGTATAACTCCCTGTAAAGTTGATTTGAATAATTTCGAGGGAAAAATTGTTCCGGAGCCGGGTATCGAACACGGGACCTTCGGTTTATCTTACCAACGCTCTACCACTGAGCTACTCGGGAACTCTAACCGACACCGATCCAATTTTTCCCTCTATATCCACAGACCTCAAAGTGGGCTGACAACCGTCAACCATCCAACTTCGAGTGCACACCAACTCCGTGTGACTTAAATTGTGGTTTTCTGTTAACGAACAGAGACGTGTATTATGCAAATCAAGATTTCAGGTATAACACCCTGTAAATATGATTTGAATAATTTCGAGGGAAAAATTGTTCCGGAGCCGGGTATCGAACCCAGGACCTTTGGTTTAACGTACCAACGCTCTACCACTGAGCTACTTGGGAACTCTAACCGACACCGATCCAATTTTTCCCTCTATATCCACAGACCTCATAGTGGGCTGACAACCGTCAAGCATCCAACTTCGAGTGCACACTAACTCCGTGTGACTTAAATTATGGTTTTCTGTTAACGAACAGTGACGTGTATAATGCAAATCAAGATTGAAGGTATAAATCCCTGTAAAGTTGATTTGAATAATTTCGAGGAAAAAATTGTTCCGGAGCCGGGTATCGAACCCGGGACCTTTGGTTTAACGTACCATCGCTCTACCACTGAGCTTCTCGGGAACTCTGACCGACACCGATCCAATTTTTCCCTCTATATCCACAGACCTCAAAGTGGGCTGACAACCGTCAAGCATCCAACTTCGAGTGCACACTAACTCCGTGTAATTTAAATTGTGGTTTTCTGTTAACGTACAGTGAAGTGTATTATGCAAATCAAGATTTCAGGTATAACTCCATGTAAAGTTGATTTGAATAATTTCGAGGGAAAAATTGTTCCGGAGCCGGGTATCGAACCCCGTGACCTTTGGTTTAACGTACCACCGCTCTACCACTGAGCTACTCGGGAAATCTAACCGACACCGATCCAATTTTTCCTTCTATATACACAGACCTCAAATTGGGCTGACAACCGTCAAGCATCCAACTTCGAGTGCACACTAACTCCGTGTGTCTTAAATTGTGGTTTTCTGTTAACGAACAGTGACGTGTATTATGCAAATCAAGATTTCAGGTATAACTCCCTGTAAAGTTGATTTGAATAATTTCGAGGGAAAATTTTTTCCTGAGCCGGGTATCGAACTGGGACCTTTGGTTTAACGTACCAACGCTCTACCACTGAGCTACTCGAAAACTCTAACCGACACCGATCCAATTTTTCCCTCTATATTCACAGACCTCAAGGTGGGCTGACAACAGTCAAGCATCCAACTTCGGTTGCAGACTAACTCCGTGTGACTTAAATTGTGGTATTCTGTTAACGAACAGTGACGTGTATTATGCAAATCAAGATTGCAGGTGTAAATCCCTGTAAAGTTGATTTGAATAATTTCGAGGAAAAAATTGTTCCGGAGCCGGGTATCGAACCCGGGACCTTTGGTTTAACGTACCATCGCTCTACCACTGAGCTTCTCGGGAACTCTGACCGACACAGATCCAATTTTTCCCTCTATATCCACAGACCTCAAAGTGGGCTGACAACCGTCAAGCATCCAACTTCGAGTGCACACTAACTCCGTGTAATTTAAATTGTGGTTTTCTGTTAACGTACAGTGAAGTGTATTATGCAAATCAAGATTTCAGGTATAACTCCATGTAAAGTTGATTTGAATAATTTCGAGGGAAAAATTGTTCCGGAGCCGGGTATCGAACCCGTGACCTTTGGTTTAACGTACCAACGCTCTACCACTGAGCTACTCGGGAACTCTAACCGACACCGATCCAATTTTTCCTTCTATATCCACAGACCTCAAATTGGGCTGACAACCGTCAAGCATCCAACTTCGAGTGCACACTAACTCCGTGTGTCTTAAATTGTGGTTTTCTGTTAACGAAGAGTGACGTGTATTATGCAAATCAAGATTTCAGGTATAACTCCCTGTAAAGTTGATTTGAATAATTTCGAGGGAAAATTTTTTCCTGAGCCGGGTATCGAACCCGGGACTTTTGGTTTAACGTACCAACGCTCTACCACTGAGCTACTCGAGAACTCTAACCGACACCGATCCAATTTTTTCCCCTATATCCACAGACCTCAATGTGGGCTGACAACCGTCAAGCATCCAACTTCGAGTGCACACTAACTCCGTGTGACTTAAATTGTAGTTTTCTGTTAACGAACAGTGACGTGTATTATGGAAATAAAGATTTCAGGTATAAATCCCTGTAAAGTTGATTTGAATAATTTCGAGGGAAAAATTTTTCCGGAGCCGAGTATCGAACCCGGGGCCTTTGGTTTAACGTACCAACGCTCTACCACTGAGCTACTCGGGAACTCTAACCGACACAGATCCAATTTTTCCCTCTATATCCACAGATCTCAAATTGGGGTGACAACCGTCAGGCATCCAACATCAAGTGCACACTAACTCCGTGTGACTTAAATTGTGGTTTTCTGTTAACGAACAGTGACGTGTATTATGCAAATCTCGATTTCAGGTATAACTACCTATAAAGTTGATTTGAATAATTTCGAGGCAAAAATTGTTCCGGAGGCGGTTATCGAACCCGGGACCTTTGGTGTAACGTACCAACGCTCTACCACTGAGCTATTCGGGAACTCTAACCGACACCCATCCAATTTTTCCCTCTATATCCACAGACCTCAAATTGGGCTGACAACAGTCAAGCATCCACCTTCAAGTGCACACTAACTCCGTGTGACTTAAATTGTGGTTTTCTGTTAACGAACAGTGACGTGTATTATGCTAATCAAGATTTCAGGTATAACTCCCTGTAAAGTTGATTTGAATAATTTCGAGGGAAAAATTGTTCCTGAGCCTGGTATCGAACTCGGGACCTTTCGTTTAACATACCAACGCTCTACCACTGAGCTAGTCGGGAAATCTAACCGACACCGATCCAATTTTCCCTCTATATCCACAGACCTCAAAGTGGGCTGACAACCGTCAAGCATCCAACTTCGAGTGCACACTAACTCCGTGTGACTTAAATTGTGGTTTTCTGTTAACGAACAGTGACGTGTATTATGCAAATCAAGATTTCAGATATAAATCCCTGTAAAGTTGATTTGAATAATTTCGAGGGAAAAATTGTTCCGGAGCCGGGTATCGAACCCGGGACTTTTGGTTTAACGTACTAACGCTCTACCACTGAGCTACTCGGGAACTCTAACCGACACCGATCCAATTTTTCCCTCTATATCCACAGACCTCAAATTGGGCTGACAACCGTCAAGCATCCAACTTCGAGTGCACACTAACTCCGTGTGACTTAAATTGTAGTTTTCTGTTAACGAACAGTGACGTGTATTATGGAAATAAAGATTTCAGGTATAAATCCCTGTAAAGTTGATTTGAATAATTTCGAGGGAAAAATTTTTCCGGAGCCGAGTATCGAACCCGGGGCCTTTGGTTTAACGTACCAACGCTCTACCACTGAGCTACTCGGGAACTCTAACCGACACCGATCCAATTTTTCCCTCTGTATCCATAGAACTCGAAGTGGGCTGACAACCGTCAAGCATCCAACTTCGAGTGCACACTAACTCCGTGTGAATTAAATTGTGGTTTTCTGTTAACGAACAGTAACGTGTATTATGCAAATCAAGATTTCAGGTATAACTCCCTGTAAAGTTGATTTGAATAATTTCGAGGGAAAAATTTTTCCGTGGCCGGGTATCGAACCCAGGGCCTTTGGTTTAACGTACCAACGGCCTGCCACTGAGCTAATCGGGAACTCTAATCGACGCCGATCCAATTTTTCCCTCTATATCCACAGACATCAAAGTGGGCTGACAACCGTCAAGCATCCAACTTCGAGTGCACACTAACTCCGTGTGACTTAAATTGTGGTTTTCTGTTAACGAAAAGTGACGTGTATTATGCAAATCAAGATTTCAGATATAACTGCCTGTAAAGATGATTTGAATGATTTCGAGGGAAAAATTGTTCCGGAGCCGGGTATCGAACCCGGGACCTTTGGTTTAACGTACCAGCGCTCTACCACTGACCTACTCGGGAACTCTAAACAACACCGATCCAATTTTTCCCTCTATATCCACAGACCTCAAATTGGGCTGACAACCGTCAAGCATCCAACATCGAGTGCACACTAACTCCGTGTGACTTAAAATGTGGTTGTCTGTTAACGAACAGTGACGTGTATTATGCAAATCATGATTTCAGGTATAACTCCCTGTAAAGCTGATTTGAATAATTTCGTGGGAAAAATTGTTTCGGAGCCGGGTATCGTACCCGGGACATTTGGTTTAACGTACCTACGCTCTAGCACTGAGCTACTCGGGAACTCTAACCGACACCGATCCAATTTTTCCCTCTATATCCACAGACCTCAAAGTGGGCTGACAACCGACAATTATCCAACTTCGAGTGCACACTAACTCCGTGTGACTTAAATTATGGTTTTCTGTTAACGAACAGTGACGTGTATTATGCAAATCAAGATTTCAGGTATAACTCCCTGTAAAGTTGATTTGAATAATTTCGAGGGAAAAATTATTCCGGAGCCGGGTATCGAACCCGGGACATTTGGTTTAACGTACCAACGCTCTACCACTGAGCTACTCGGGAACTCTAACCGACACCGATCCAATTTTTCCCTCTATATCCACAGAGCTCAAAGTGGGCTGACAACCGTGAAGCATCCAAATTCGAGTGCACACTAACTCCGTGTGACTTAAATTGTGGTTTTCTGTTAACGAACAGTGACGTGTTTTATGCAAATCAAGATTTCGGGAATAACTAACTGTAAAGTTGATTTGAATAATTTCGAGGGAAAAATTGTTCCGGAGCCGGGTATCGAACCCGGGACCTTTGGTTTAACGTAGCAACGCACTACCACGGGGCCGGGTGTCGATCCCGGGGCCTTTGGTTTAACGTACCAACGCTCTACCGCTGAGCTACTCGGGAACTCTAACCGACACAGATCCAATATTTCCTCTATATCCACAGACCTCAAAGTGGGCTGACAATCGTCAAGCATTCAACTTCGAGTGCACACTAACTCCGTGTGACTTAAATTGTGGTTTTCTGTTAACGAACAGTGACGTGTATTATGCAAATCAAGATTTCAGGTATAACTCCCTGTAAAGTTGATTTGAATAATTTCGAGGGAAAAATTGTTCCGGAGCCGGATAACGAAGCCGGGTCCTTTGGTTTAACGGACCAACGCTCTACCACTGAGCTACTCGGGAACTCTAACCGACACCGATCCAATTTTTCCTTCTATATCCACAGACCTCAAATTGGGCTGACAACCGTCAAGCATCCAACTTCGTGTGCACACTAACTCCGTGTGACTTAAATTGTGGTTTTCTGTTAACGAACAGTGACGTGTATTATGCAAATCTCGATTTCAGGTATAACTCCCTATAAAGTTGATTTGAATAATTTCGAGGGAAAAATTGTTCCGGAGGCGGTTATCGAACCCGGGACCTTTGGTTTAACGTACCAACGCTCTACCACTGAGCTACTCGGGAACTCTAACCGACACCGATCCAATTTTTCCCTCTATATCCACAGACCTCGAATTGGGCTGACAACAGTCAAGCATCCAACTTCGAGTGCACACTAACTCCGTGTGACTTAAATTGTGGTTTTCTGTTAACGAACAGTGACGTGTATTATGCAAATCAAGATTTCAGGTATAACTCCCTGTAAAGTTGATTTGATAATTTCGAGGGAAAAATTGTTCCTGAGCGTAGTATCGAACTCGGGACCTGTCGTTTAACATACCAACGCTCTACCACTGAGCTAGTCGGGAACTCTAACCGACACCGATCCAATTTTCCCTCTATATCCACAGAACTCAAAGTGGGCTGACAACCGTCAAGCATCCAACTTCGAGTGCACACTAACTCCGTGTGACTTAAATTGTGGTTTTCTGTTAACGAACAGTGACGTGTATTATGCAAATCAAGATTTCAGATATAACTCCCTGTAAAGTTGATTTGAATAATTTCGAGGGAAAAATTGTTCCGGAGCCGGGTATCGAACCCGGGACCTTTGGTTTAACGTACTAACGCTCTACCACTGAGCTACTCGGGAACTCTAACCGACTCCGCTCCAATTTTTCCCTCTATATCCACAGACCTCAAATTGGGCTGACAACCGTCAAGCATCAAACTTCGAGTGCACACTAACTCCGTGTGACTTAAATTGTAGTTTTCTGTTAACGAACAGTGACGTGTATTATGCAAATCAAGATTTCAGGTATAACTCCCTGTAAAGTTGATTTGAATAATTTCGAGGGAAAAATTTTTCCGGAGCCGAGTATCGAACCCGGGAACTTTGGTTTAACGTACCAACGCTCTACCACTGAGCTACTCGGGAACTCTAACCAACACCGATCCAATTTTTCCCTCTGTATCCACAGAACTCGAAGTGGGCTGACAACCGTCAAGCATCCAACTTCGAGTGCACACTAACTCCGTGTGACTTAAATTGTGGTTTTCTGTTAACGAACAGTAACGTGTATTATGCAAATCAAGATTTCAAGTATAACTCCCTGTAAAGTTGATTTGAATAATTTCGAGGGAAAAATTGTTCCGTGGCCGGGTATCGAACCCAGGGCCTTTGGTTTAACGTACCAACGCCCTACCACTGAGCTACTCGGGAACTCAAACCGACGCCGATCCCATTTTTCCCTCTATATCCACAGACTTCAAAGTGGGCTGACAACCGTCAAGCATCCAACTTCGAGTGCACACTAACTCCGTGTCACTTAAATTGTGGTTTTCTGTTAACGAAAAGTGACGTGTATTATGCAAATCAAGATTTCAGATATAACTGCCTGTAAAGTTGATTTGAATAATTTCGAGGGAATAATTGTTCCGGAGCCCGGTATCGAACCCGGGACCTTTGGTTTAACGTACCAACGCTCTACCACTGAGCTACTCGGGAACTCTAACCGACACCGATCCAATTTTTCCCTCTGTATCCATAGAACTCGAAGTGGGCTGACAACCGTCTAGCATCCAACTTCGAGTGCACACTAACTCCGTGTGAATTAAATTGTGGTTTTCTGTTAACGAACAGTGACGTGTATTATGCAAATCAAGATTTCTGGTATAACTCCCTGTAAAGTTGATTTGAATAATTTCGAGGGAAAAATTATTCCGGAGCCGGGTATCGAACCCGGGACCTTTGGTTTAACGTACCAACGCTCTACCACTGAGCTACTCGGGAACTCTAACCGACACCGATCCAATTTTTCCCTCTACATCCACAGAGCTCAAAGTGGGCTGACAACCGTGAAGCATCCAACTACGAGTGCACACTAACTCCGTGTGACTTAAATTGTGGTTTTCTGTTAACGAACAGTGACGTGTATTGTGCAAATCAAGATTTCAGATATAAATCCCTGTAAAGTTGTTTTGAATAATTTCTAGGGAAAAAATTGTTCCGGAGCCGGGTATCGACCCGGGACCTTTGGTTTAACGTACTAACGCTCTACCACTGAGCTACTCGGGAACTCTAACCGACACCGATCCAATTTTTCCCTCTATATCCACAGACCTCAAATTGGGCTGACAACCGTCAAGCATCCAACTTCGAGTGCACACTAACTCCGTGTGACTTAAATTGTAGTTTTCTGTTAACGAACAGTGACGTGTATTATGCAAATCAAGATTTCAGGTATAACTCCCTGTAAAGTTGATTTGAATAATTTCGAGGGAAAAATTTTTCCGGAGCCGAGTATCGAACCCGGGACCTTTGGTTTAACGTACCAACGCTCTACCACTGAGCTACTCGGGAACTCTAACCGACACCAATCCAATTTTTCCCTCTGTATCCATAGTACTCGAAGTGGGCTGACAACCGTCAACCATCCAACTTCGAGTGCACACTAACTCCGTGTGACTTAAATTGTAGTTTTCTGTTAACGAACAGTGACGTGTATTATGCAAATCAAGATTTCAGGTATAAATCCCTGTAAAGTTGATTTGAATAATTTCGAGGGAAAAATTTTTCCGGAGCCGAGTTCGAACCCGGGACCTTTGGTTTAACGTACCAACGCTCTACCACTGAGCTACTCGGGAACTCTAACCGACACCGATCCAATTTTTCCCTCTGTATCCATAGAACTCGAAGTGGGCTGACAACCGTCTAGCATCCAACTTCGAGTGCACACTAACTCCGTGTGAATTAAATTGTGGTTTTCTGTTAACGAACAGTGACGTGTATTATGCAAATCAAGATTTCGGGAATAAATAACTGTAAAGTTGATTTGAATAATATCGAGGGAAAAATTGTTCCGGAGCCGGGTATCGAACCCGGGACCTTTGGTTTAACGTAGCAACGCACTACCACGGGGCCGGGTGTCGATCCCGGGGCCTTTGGTTTAACGTACCAACGCTCTACCCCTGAGCTACTCGGGAACTCTAACCGACACATATCCAATATTTCCTCTATATCCACAGACCTCAAAGTGGGCTGACAATCGTCAAGCATTCAACTTCGAGTGCACACTAACTCCGTGTGACTTAAATTGTGGTTTTCTGTTAACGAACAGTGACGTGTATTATGCAAATCAAGATTTCAGGTATAAATCCCTGTAAAGTTGATTTGAATAATTTCGAGGGAAAAATTGTTCCGGAGCCGGATATCGAAGCCGGGTCCTTTGGTTTAACGGACCAACGCTCTACCACTGAGCTACTCGGGAACTCTAACCGACACCGATCCAAAGTTTTCCTTCTATATCCACAGACCTCAAATTGGGCTGACAACCGTCAAGCATCCAACTTCGTGTGCACACTAACTCCGTGTGACTTAAATTGTGGTTTTCTGTTAACGAACAGTGACGTGTATTATGCAAATCTCGATTTCAGGTATAACTCCCTATAAAGTTGATTTGAATAATTTCGAGGGAAAAATTGTTCCGGAGGCGGTTATCGAACCCGGGACCTTTGGTTTAACGTACCAACGCTCTACCACTGAGCTATTCGGGAACTCTAACCGACACCGATCCAATGTTTCCCTCTATATTCACAGAAATCAAATTGGGCTGACAACAGTCAAGCATCCAACTTCGAGTGCACACTAACTCCGTGTGACTTAAATTGTGGTTTTCTTTTAACGAACAGTGACGTGTATTATGCAAATCAAGATTTCAGGTATAACTCCCTGTAAAGTTGATTTGATAATTTCGAGGGAAAAATTGTTCCTGAGCGTGGTATCGAACTCGGGACCTGTCGTTTAACATACCAACGCTCTACCACTGAGCTAGTCGGGAACTCTAACCGACACCGATCCAATTTTCCCTCTATATCCACAGACCTCAAAGTGGGCTGACAACCGTCAAGCATCCAACTTCGAGTGCACACTAACTCCGTGTGACTTAAAATGTGGTTTTCTGTTAACGAACAGTGACGTGTATTATGCAAATCAAGATTTCAGATATAACTCCCCGTAAAGTTGATTTGAATAATTTCGAGGGAAAAATTGTTCCGGAGCCGGGTATCGCACCCGGGACCTTTGGTTTAACGTACCAGCGCTCTACCACTGAGCTACTCGGGAACTCTAAACGACACCGATCCAATTTTTCCCTCTTTATGCACAGACCTCAAATTGGGCTGACAACCGTCAAGCATCAACATCGAGTGCACACTAACTCCGTGTGACTTAAATTGTGGTTGTCTGTTAACGAACAGTGACGTGTATTATGCAAATCATGATTTCAGGTATAACTCCCTGTAAAGCTGATTTGAATAATTTCGTGGGAAAAATTGTTCCGGAGCCGTGTATCGTACCCGGGACATTTGGTTTAACGTACCTACGCTCTACCACTGAGCTACTCGGGAACTCTAACCGACACCGATCCAATTTTTCCCTCTATATCCACAGACCTCAAAGTGGGCTGACAACCGACAAGCATCCAACTTCGAGTGCACACTAACTCCGTGTGACTTAAATTGTAGTTTTCTGTTAACGAACAGTGACGTGTATTATGCAAATCAAGATTTCAGGTATAACTCCCTGTAAAGTTGATTTGAATAATTTCGAGGGAAAAATTATTCCGGAGCCGGGTATCGAACCCGGGACCTTTGGTTTAACGTACCAACGCTCTACCACTGAGCTACTCGGGAACTCTAACCGACACCGATCCAATTTTTCCCTCTATATCCACAGAGCTCAAAGTGGGCTGACAACTGTGAAGCATCCAAATTCGAGTGCACACTAACTCCGTGTGACTTAAATTGTGGTTTTCTGTTAACGAACAGTGACGTGTATTATGCAAATCAAGATTTCGGGAATAACTAACTGTAAAGTTGATTTGAATAATTTCGAGGGAAAAATTGTTCCGGAGCCGGGTATCGAACCCGGGACCTTTGGTTTAACGTAGCAACGCACTACCACGGGGCCGGGTGTCGATCCCGGGGCCTTTGGTTTAACGTACCAACGCTCTACCCTTGAGCTACTCGGGAACTCTAACCGACACAGATCCAATATTTCCTCTATATCCACAGACCTCAAAGTGGGCTGACAATCGTCAAGCATTCAACTTCGAGTGCACACTAACTCCATGTGACTTAAATTGTGGTTTTCTGTTAACGAACAGTGACGTGTATTATGCAAATCTCGATTTCAGGTATAACTCCCTGCAAAGTCGATTTCAATAATTTCGATGGAAAAATTCTTCCGGAGCCGGGTTTCGAACCCGGGACCTTTGGTTTAACGTACTAACGCTCTACCACTGAGCTACTCGGGAACTCTAACCGACACCGATCCAATTTTTCCCTCCATATACACAGGCCTCTAAGTGGGCTGACAACCGTCAAGCATGCAACTTCGAGTGCACACTAACTCCGTGTGACTTAAATTGTGGTTTTCTGTTAACGAACAGTGACGTGTATTATGCAAATCAAGATTTCAGGTATAACTCCCTGTAAAGTTGATTTGAATAATTTAGAGGGAAAAATTGTTCCGGAGCCGGGTATCGAACCCGGGACCTTTGGCTTAACGTACCAACGCTCTACCACTGAGCTACTCGGGAACTCTAACCGACACCGATCCAATTTTGCCCTCTATATCCACAGACCTCAAAGTGGGCTGACAACCGTCAAGCATGCAACTTCGAGTGAACACTAACTCCGTGTGACTTAAATTGTGGTTTTCTGTTAACGAACAGTGACGTGTATTATGCAAATCAATATTTCAGGTATACTTCCCTGTAAAGTTGATTAGAATAATTTCGAGGGAAAAATTGTTCCGGAGCCGGGTATCTAACCCGGGACCTTTGGTATAACGTACCAACGCTCTACGACTGTGCTACTCGGGAACTCTAACCGACACCGATCCAATTTTTTCCTCCATATAGACAGGCCTCAAAGTGGGCTGACAACCGTCAATCATGCATCTTCGAGTGCACACTAACTCCGTGTGAGTTAAATTGTGGTTTTCTGTTAACGAACAGTGACGTGTATTATGCAAATCAAGATTTCAGGTATAACTCCCTGTAAAGACGATTTGAATAATTTCGAGGGAAAAATTGATCCGGAGCCGGGCATCGAACCCGGGACCTTTGGCTTAACGTACCAACGCTCTACCACTGAGCTACTCGGAAACTCTAACCGACACCGATCCAATTTTTCCCTCTATATCCACAGACCTCAAAGTGGGCTGACAACCGTCAAGCATGCAACTTCGAGTGCACACTAATTCCGTGTGACTTAAATTGTGGTTTTCTGTTAACGAACATTGACGTATATTACGCAAATCAAGATTTCAGGTATAACTCCCTGTAAAGTTGATTTGAATAATTTCGAGGGAAAAATTGTTCCGGAGCCGGGTATCGAACCCGGGACCTTTGGTTTAACGTACCAACGCTCTACGACTGAGCTAGTCGGGAACTCTATCCGACACCGATCCAATTTCTCCCTCTATATCCACAGACCTCAAAGTGGGCTGACAACCGACAAGCATCCAACTTCGAGTGCACACTAATTCCGTGTGATTTAAATTGTGGTTTTCTGTTAACGACAGTGACGTGTATCAAGATTTCAGGTATAACTCCCTGTAAAGTTGATTTTAATAATTTCTTGGAAAAAATTGTTCCTGAGCCGGGTATCGAACCCGGGACCTTTGGTTTAACGTACCAACGCTCTACCACTGAGCTACTCGGGAACTCTAACCGACACCGTTCCAATTTTTCCCTCTATATCCACAGACCTCAAAGTGGGCTGACAATCGTCAAGCATCCAACTTCGAGTGCACACTAACTCCGTGTGACTTAAATTGTGGTTTACTGTTAACGAACAGTGACGTGTATTATGCAAATCAAGATTTCAGGTATAAATCCCTGTAAAGTTGATTTGAATAATTTCGATTGAAAAATTGTTCCGGAGCCGGGTATCGAACCCGGGACCTTTGGTTTTACGTACCAACGCTCTACCACTGAGCTACTCGGGAACTCTAACCGACACCGATCCAATTTTTCCCTCTATATCCACAGACCACAAAGTGGGCTGTCAACCGTCAAGCATGCAACTTCGAGTGCACACTAACTCCGTGTGACTTAAATTATGGTTTTCTGTTAACGAACAGTGACGTGTATTATGCAAATCAAGATTTCAGGTATAAATCCCTGTAAAGTTGATTTGAATAATTTCGAGAGAAAAATTGTTCCGTAGCCGGGTATCGAACCCGGGACCTTTAGTTTAACGTACCAACGCTCTACCACTGAGCTACTCGGGAACTCTAACCGACACCGATCCAATTTTTCCCTCTATATCCACAGACCTCAAAGTGGGCTGACAACCGTCAAGCATCCAACTTCGAGTGCACACTAACTCCGTGTGACTTAAATTGTGGTTTCCTGTTAACGAACAGTGACGTGTATTATGCAAATCAAGATTTAAGGTATAACTCCCTGTAAAGTTGATTTGAATAATTTCGAGGGAAAAATTGTTCCGGAGCCGGGTATCGAACCCGGGACCTTGGTTTAACGTAGCAACGCTCTACCACGTGGTCGGGTATCGATCCCGGGACCTTTGGTTTAACGTACCAACGCTCTACCACTGAGCTACTCGGGAACTCTAATCGACACCGATCCAATATATCCTCTATATCCACAGTCCTCAAAGTGGGCTGACAACCGTCAAGCATCCAACTTCGAGTGCACACACACTCCGTGTGACTTAAATTGTGGTTTTCTGTTAACGAACAGTGACGTGTATTATGCAAATCAAGATTTCAGGTATAAATCCCTGTAAAGTTGATTTGAATAATTTCGAGGGAAAATTTTTTCCGTTGCCGGGTATCGAACCCGGGACCTTTGGTTTAACGTACCAACGCTCTAACACTGAGCTACTCGAGAACTCTAACCGACACCGATCCAATTTTCCCCTCTATATCCACAGACCTCAAAGTGCGCTGACAACCGTCAAGCATTCAACTTCGAGTGCACACTAACTCCGTGTGACTTAAATTGTGGTTTTCTGTTAACGAACAGTGACGTGTATTGTGCAAATCAAGATTTCAGGTATAACTCCCTGTAAAGTTGATTTGAATAATTTCGAGGGAAAAATTGTTCCGGAGCTGGCTATCGAACCCGGGACCTTTGGTTTAACATCCAACGTTCTACCACTGACCTACTCGGGAACTCTAACCGACACCGATCCAATCTTTCCGTATATATTCACAGACCTCAAAGTGGGCTGACAACCGTCAAGCATCCAACTTCGAGTGCACACTAACTCCGTGTGACTTAAATTGTGGTATTCTGTTAACGAACAGTGACGTGTATTATGCAAATCAAGATTTCAGGTATAACTCCCTCTAAAGTTGATTTGAATAATTTCGAGGGAAAAATTGTTCCGGAGCCGGGTATCGAACCAGGGACTTTTGGTTTAACGTACCAACGCTCTACCACTGAACTACTCGGGAACTCTAACCGACACCAATCCAATGTTTTTCTCTATATCCACAGACCTCAAAGTGGGCTGACAACCGTCAAGCAACCAACTTCGAATGCACACTAACTCCGTGTGACTTAAATTGTGGTTTTCTGTTAACGAACAGTGACGTGTATTATGCAAATCAAGATTTCAGGTATAAAACCCTGTAAAGTTGATTTGAATAATTTCGAGGGAAAAATAGTTCCGGAGCCGGGTATCGAACCCGGGACCTTTGGTTTAACGTACCAACGCTCTACCACAGAGCTACTCGGGAACTCTAACCGACACTAATCCAATTTTTCCCTCTGTATCCACAGACCTCAAAGTGGGCTGACAATCGTCAAGCATCCAACTTCGAATGCAAACTAACTCCGTGTGACTTAAATTGTGGTTTTCTGTTAAAGAACAGTGACGTGTATTATGCAAATCAAGATTTCAGGTATAAATCCCTGTAAAGTTGATTTGAAAAATTTCGAGGGAAAAATTGTTCCGGAGCCGGGTATCGAACCCGGGACCTTTGGTTTAACGTACCAACGCTCTACCACTGAGCTACTCGGGAACTCTAACCGACACCGATCCAATTCTTCCCTATATATTCACAGAACTCAAATTGGGCTGACAACCGTCAAGCATCCAACTTCGAGTGCACACTAACTCCGTGTGACTTAAATTGTGGTTTTCTGTTAACGAACAGTGACGTGTATTATGCAAATCAAGATTTCAGGTATAACTCCCTGTAAAGTTGATTTGAATAATTTCGAGGGAAAAATTGTTCCGGAGCCGGGTATCGAACCCGGGATCTTGGTTTAACGTAGCAACGCTCTACCACGGTGTCGGGTATCGATGCCGGGACCTTTGGTTTAACGTACCAACGCTCTACTACTGAGCTACTCGGGAACTCTAACCGACACCGATCCAATATTTCCTCTATATCCACAGTCCTCAAATTGGGCTGACAACCGTCAAGCATCCAACTTCGAGTGCACACAAACTCCGTGTGACTTAAATTGTGGTTTTCTGTAAACGAACAGTGACGTGTATTATGCAAATCAAGATTTCTCGTTTAACTCCCTGTAAAGTTGATTTGAATAATTTCGAGGGAAATATTGTTCCGGAGCCGGGTATCGAACCCGGGACCTTTGGTTTAACGTACCAAAGCTCTACCACTGAGCTACTTGGGAACTCTCACCGACACCGATCCAATTTTTCCCTCTATATCCACAGACCTCAAAGTGGGCTGACAACCGTCAAGCATCCATCTTCGAGTGCACACTAACTCCGTGTGACTTAAATTGTGGTTTCCTGTTAACGAACAGTGACTGTATTATGCAAATCAAGATTTCAGGTATAACTCCCTGTAAAGTTGATTTGAATAATTTCGAGGGAAAAATTGTTCCGGAGCCGGATATCGAACCCGGAAACGTTGGTTTAACGTACCAACGCTCTACCACTGAGCTACTCGGGAACTGTAACCGACACCGATCAAATTTTTCCCTCTATTTCCACTGACATCAAATTGGGCTGACAACCGTCAAGCATCCAACTTCGAGTGCACACTAACTCCGTTTGACTTAAATTGTGGTTTTCTGTTAACGAACAGTGACGTGTATTATGCAAATCAAGATTTCAGGTATAACTCCCTGTAAAGTTGATTTGAATAATTTCGAGGGAAAAATTGTTCCGGAGCCTGGTATCGAACCCGGGACCTTTGGTTTAACTTACCAACGCTCTACCACTGAGCTACTCGGGAACTCTAACCGACACCGATCCAATTTTTCCCTCTATATTCACAGACCTCAAAGTGGTCTGACAACCGTCAAGCATCCAACTTCGAGAACACACTAACTACGTGTGACTTAAATTGTGGTTTTCTGTTAACGAACAGTGACGTGTATTATGCAAATCAAGATTTCAGGTATAACTAACTGTAAAGTTGATTTGAATAATTTCGAGGGAAAAATTGTTCCGGAGCCGGGTATCGAACCCGGAACCTTTGCTTTAACGTAGCAACGCTCTACCACGGGGCCGGGTATCGATCCCGGGACCTTTGTTTTAACGTACCAACGCTCTACCTCTGAGCTACTCGGGAACTCTAACCGACACCGATCCAATATTTCCTCTATATCCACAGACCTCAAAGTGAGCTGACAACCGTCAAGCATCCAACTTCGAGTGCACACTAACTCCGTGTGACTTAAATTGTGGTTTTCTGTTTACGAACAGTGACGTGTATTATGCAAAACAAGATTTCAGGTATAACTCCCTGTAAAGTTGATTTGAAAAATTTCGAGGGAAATATTGTTCCGGATACGGATATCGAACCCGGGACCTTTGGTTTAACGTACCAACGCTCTACCACTATACTACTCGGGAACTCTAACCGACACCGATCCAATTTTTTCCCCTATATATACAGACCTCAAAGTGGGCTGACAACCGTCTAGCATCAAACTTCGAGTGCACACTAACTCCGTGTGACTTAAATTGTGGTTTTCTGTTTACGAACAGTGACGTGTATTATGCAAAACAAGATTTCAGGTATAACTCCCTGTAATGTTGATTTTTATAATTTCGAGGGAAAAATTGTTCCGGAGCCGTGTATCGAACACGGGACCTTTGGTTTAACGTACCAACGCTCTACCACTGTGCTACTCGGGAACTCTAACCGACACCTATCCAATTTTTCCCTCTGTATCCACAGACCTCAAAGTGCGCTAACAACCGTCAGGCTTTCAACTTCGAGTGCACACTAACTCCGTGTGACTTAAATTGTGGTTTTCTGTTAACGAACAGTGACGTGTATTGTGCAAATCAAGATTTCAGGTATAAATCCCTGTAAAGTTGATTTGAATAATTTCGAGGGAAAAATTGTTCCGGAGCTGGCTATCGAACCCGGGACCTTTGGTTTAACATCCAACGTTCTACCACTGACCTACTCGGGAAATCTAACCGACACCGATCCAATTTTTCCGTATATATTCACAGACCTCAAAGTGGGCTGACAACCGTCAAGCATCCAACTTCGAGTGCACACTAAATGCGTGTGACTTAAATTGTGGTATTCTGTTAACGAACAGTGACGTGTATTATGCAAATCAAGATTTCAAGTATAACTCCCTCTAAAGTTGATTTGAATAATTTCGAGGGAAAAATTTTTCCGGAGCCGGGTATCGAACCAGGGACCTTTGGTTTAACGTACCAACGCTCTACCACTGAACTACTCGGGAACTCTAACCGACACCAATCCAATATTTTTCTCTATATCCACAGACCTCAAAGTGGGCTGACAACCGACAAGCAACCAACTTCGAATGCACACTAACTCCGTGTGACTTAAATTGTGGTTTTCTATTAACGAACAGTGACGTGTATTATGCAAATCAAGATTTCAGGTATAAAAGCCTGTAAAGTTGATTTGAATAATTTCGAGGGAAAAATAGTTCCGGAGCCGGGTATCGAACCCGGGACCTTTGGTTTAACGTACCAACGCTCTACCACTGAGCTACTCGGGAACTCTAACCGACACTAATCCAATTTTTCCCTCTGTATCCACAGACCTCAAAGTGGGCTGACAACCGTCAAGCATCCAACTTCGAATGCACACTAACTCCGTGTGACTTAAATTGTGGTTTTCTGTTAACGAACAGTGACGTGTATTATGCAAATCAAGATTTCAGGTATAACTCCCTGTAAAGTTGATTTGAATAATTTCGAGGGAAAAATTGTTCCGGAGCCGGGTATCGAACCCGGGACCTTTGGTTTAACGTACCAACGCTCTACCACTGAGCTACTCGGAAACTCTAACCGACACCGATCCAATTCTTCCCTCTATATCCACAGAACTCAAATTGGGCTGACAACCGTCAAGCATCCAACTTCGAGTGCACACTAACTCCGTGTGACTTAAATTGTGGTTTTCTGTTAACGAACAGTGACGTATTTTATGCAAATCAAAATTTCAGGTATAACTCCCTGTATAGCTGATTTGAATAATTTCGAGGGAAAAATTGTTCCGCAGCCGGGTATCGAACCCGGGACCTTTGGTTTAACGTTCCAACGCTCTTCCACTGAGCTACTCGGGAAATCTAACCGACACCGATTCAATTTTTCCCTCTATATACACAGACCTCAAAGTGGCCTGACAACCGTAAAATATCCAACTTCCAGTGCACACTAACTCCGTGTGACTTAAATTGTGGTTTTCTGTTAACGAACAGTGACGTGTATTATGCAAATCAAGATTTCAGGTATAACTCCCTGTAAAGTTGATTTGAATAATTTCGAGGGAAAAATTGTTCCGAAGCCGGGTATCGAACCCGGGAACTTGGTTTAACGTAGCAACGCTCTACCTCGTGGTCGGGTATCGATCCCGGGACCTTTGGTTTAACGTACCAACGCTCTACCACTGAGCTACTCGGGAACTCTAATCGACAGCGATCCAATATATCCTCTATATCCACAGTCCTCAAAGTGGGCTGACAACCGTCAAGCATCCAACTTCGAGTGCACACAAACTCCGTGTGACTTAAATTGTGGTTTTCTGTTAACGAACAGAGACGTGTATTATGCAAATCAAGATTTCAGGTATAACTCCCTGTAAAGTTGATTTGATTAATTTCGAGGGAAAAATTATTCCGGAGCCGGGTATCGAACCCGGGACCTTTGGTTTAACGTACCAACGCTCTACCACTGAGCTACTCGGGAACTCTCACCGACACCGATCCAATTTTTCCCTCCATATACACAGGCCTTTAAGTAGGCTGACAACCGTCAAGCATGCAACTTCGAGTGCACACTAACTCCGTGTGACTTAAATTGTGGTTTTCTGTTAACGAACAGAGACGTGTATTATGCAAATCAAAATTTCAGGTATAACTCCCTGTAAAGTTGATTTGAATAATTTCGAGGGAAAAATTATTCCGGAGCCGGGTATCGAACCCGGGACCTTTGGTTTAACGTACCAACATTCTACCACTGAGCTACTCGGGAACTCTAACCGACACCGATCCAATTTTTCCCTCTATATCCACAGACCTCAAAGTGGGGTGACAACCGTCAAGCATGCAACTTCGAGTGCACACTAATTCCGTGTGCTTAAATTGTGGTTTTCTGTTAACGAACATTGACGTATATTACGCGAATCAAGATTTCAGGTATAACTCCCTGTAAAGTTGATTTGAATAATTTCGAGGGAAAAATTGTTCCGGAGCCGGGTATCGAACCCGGGACCTTTGGTTTAACGTACCAACGCTCTACGACTGAGCTAGTCGGGAACTCTATCCGACACCGATCCAATTTCTCCCTCTATATCCACAGACCTCAAAGTGGGCTGACAACCGACAAGCATCCAACTTCGAGTGCACACTAATTCCGTGTGATTTAAATTGTGGTTTTCTGTTAACGACAGTGACGTGTATCAAGATTTCAGGTATAACTCCCTGTAAAGTTGATTTTAATAATTTCTTGGAAAAAATTGTTCCTGAGCCGGGTATCGAACCCGGGACCTTTGGTTTAACGTACCAACGCTCTACCACTGAGCTACTCGGGAACTCTAACCGACACCGTTCCAATTTTTCCCTCTATATCCACAGACCTCAAAGTGGGCTGACAATCGTCAAGCATCCAACTTCGAGTGCACACTAACTCCGTGTGACTTAAATTGTGGTTTACTGTTAACGAACAGTGACGTGTATTATGCAAATCAAGATTTCAGGTATAAATCCCTGTAAAGTTGATTTGAATAATTTCGATTGAAAAATTGTTCCGGAGCCGGGTATCGAACCCGGGACCTTTGGTTTTACGTACCAACGCTCTACCACTGAGCTACTCGGGAACTCTAACCGACACCGATCCAATTTTTCCCTCTATATCCACAGACCACAAAGTGGGCTGTCAACCGTCAAGCATGCAACTTCGAGTGCACACTAACTCCGTGTGACTTAAATTATGGTTTTCTGTTAACGAACAGTGACGTGTATTATGCAAATCAAGATTTCAGGTATAAATCCCTGTAAAGTTGATTTGAATAATTTCGAGAGAAAAATTGTTCCGTAGCCGGGTATCGAACCCGGGACCTTTAGTTTAACGTACCAACGCTCTACCACTGAGCTACTCGGGAACTCTAACCGACACCGATCCAATTTTTCCCTCTATATCCACAGACCTCAAAGTGGGCTGACAACCGTCAAGCATCCAACTTCGAGTGCACACTAACTCCGTGTGACTTAAATTGTGGTTAACTGTTAACGAACAGTGACGTGTATTATGCAAATCAAGATTTAAGGTATAACTCCCTGTAAAGTTGATTTGAATAATTTCGAGGGAAAAATTGTTCCGGAGCCGGGTATCGAACCCGGGACCTTGGTTTAACGTAGCAACGCTCTACCACGTGGTCGGGTATCGATCCCGGGACCTTTGGTTTAACGTACCAACGCTCTACCACTGAGCTACTCGGGAACTCTAATCGACACCGATCCAATATATCCTCTATATCCACAGTCCTCAAAGTGGGCTGACAACCGTCAAGCATCCAACTTCGAGTGCACACACACTCCGTGTGACTTAAATTGTGGTTTTCTGTTAACGAACAGTGACGTGTATTATGCAAATCAAGATTTCAGGTATAACACCCTGTAAAGTTGATTTGAATAATTTCGAGGGATATATTGTTCCGGAGCCGGGTATCGAACCCGGGACCTTTGGTTTAACGTACCAACGCTCTACCACTGAGCTACTCGGGAACTCTCACCGACACCGATCCAATTTTTCCCTCCATATACACAGGCCTTTAAGTAGGCTGACAACCGTCAAGCATGCAACTTCGAGTGCACACTAACTCCGTGTGACTTAAATTGTGGTTTTCTGTTAACGAACAGAGACGTGTATTATGCAAATCAAGATTTCAGGTATAACTCCCTGTAAAGTTGATTTGAATAATTTCGTGGAAAAATTATTCCGGAGCCGGGTATCGAACCCGGGGCCTTTGGTTTAACGTACCAACGCTCTACCACTGAGCTACTCGGGAACTCTAACCGACACCGATCCAATTTTTCCCTCTATATCCACAGACTTCAAAGTGGGCTGACAACCGTCAAGCATCCAACTTCGAGTGCACACTAACTCCGTGTGACCTAAAATTGTGGTTTTCTGTTAACGAACAGTGACGTGTATTATGCAAATCAAGATTTCAGGTATAAATCCCTGTAAAGTTGATTTGAATAATTTCGAGGGAAAAATTGTTCCGGAGCCGGGTATCTAACCCGGGACCTTTGGTTTAACGTACCAACGCTCTACGACTGTGCTACTCGGGAACTCTAACCGACACCGATCCAATTTTTCCCTCCATATAGACAGGCCTCAAAGTGGGCTGACAACCGTCAATCATGCATCTTCGAGTGCACACTAATACCGTGTGAGTTAAATTGTGGTTTTCTGTTAACGAACAGTGACGAGTATTATGCAAATCAAGATTTCAGGTATAAATCCCTGTAAAGACGATTTGAATAATTTCGAGGGAAAAATTGTTCCGGAGCCGGGTATCGAACCCGGGACTTATGGTTTAACGTACCAACGCTCTACCACTGAGCTACTCAGGAACTCTAACCGACACCGATGCAATTTTTCCCTCTATATCCACAGACCTCAAAGTGGGCTGACAACCGTCAAGCATGCAACTTCGAGTGCACACTAACTCCGTGTGACTTAAATTGTGGTTTTCTGTTAACGAACATTGACGTATATTACGCAAATCAAGATTTCAGGTATAACTCCCTGTAAAGTTCATTCGAATAATTTCGAGGGAAAAATTGTCCCGGAGCCGGGTATCGAACCCGGGACCTTTGGTTTAACGTACCAACGCTCTACCACTGTGCTACTCGGGAACTCTATCCGACACCGATCCAATTTTTCCCTCTATATACACAGACCTCAAAGTGGGCTGACAACCGACAAGCATCCAACTTCGAGTGCACACGAACTCCGTGTGACTTAAATTGTGGTTTTCTGTTAACGAACAGTGACGTGTATCAAGATTTCAGGTATAACTAACTGTAAAGTTGATTTGAATAATTTCGAGGGAAAAATTGTTCCGGAGCCGGGTATCGAACCCGGGACCTTTGGTTTAACGTAGCAACGCACTACCACGGGGCCGGGTGTCGATCCCGGGACCTTTGGTTTAACGTACCAACGCTCTACCCCTGAACTACTCGGGAACTCTAACCGACACAGATCCAATATTTCCTCTATATCCACAGACCTCAAAGTGGGCTGACAATCGTCAAGCATTCAACTTCGAGTGCACACTAACTCCGTGTGACTTAAATTGTGGTTTTCTGTTAACGAACAGTGACGTGTATTATGCAAATCAAGATTTCAGGTATAACTCCCTGTAAAGATGATTTGAATAATTTCGAGGGAAAAATTGTTCCGGAGCCGGGTATCGAAGCCGGGACCTTTGGTTTAACGTACCAACGCTCTACCACTGAGCTACTCGGGAACTCTAACCGACACCGATCCAATTTTTCCTTCTATATCCACAGACCTCAAATTGGGCTGACAACCGTCAAGCATCCAACATCGTGTGCACACTAACTCCGTGTGACTTAAATTTTGGTTTTCTGTTAACGAACAGTGACGTGTATTATGCAAATCAAGATTTCAGGTATAACTCCCTGTAAAGTTGATTTGAATAATTTCGAGGGAAAAATTGTTCCGGAGCCGCGTATCGAACCCAGGAGTTTGGTTTAAAATACCAACGCTCTACTACTGAGCTACTCGGGAACTCTAACCGACACCGATCCAATTTTTCCCTATATATCCACAGAATTAAAAGTGGGCTGACAACCGTCAAGCATCCAACTTCGAGTGCACACTAAATCCGTGTGAATTAAATTGTGGTTTTCTGTTAACGAACAGTGACGTGTATTATGCAAATCAAGATTTCAGGTATAAATCCCTGTAAAGTTGATTTGAATAATTTCGAGGGAAAATTTTTTCCGTTGCCGGGTATCGAACCCGGGACCTTTGGTTTAACGTACCAACGCTCTAACACTGAGCTACTCGAGAACTCTAACCGACACCGATCCAATTTTCCCCTCTATATCCACAGACCTCAAAGTGCGCTGACAACCGTCAAGCATTCAACTTCGAGTGCACACTAACTCCGTGTGACTTAAATTGTGGTTTTCTGTTAACGAACAGTGACGTGTATTGTGCAAATCAAGATTTCAGGTATAACTCCCTGTAAAGTTGATTTGAATAATTTCGAGGGAAAAATTGTTCCGGAGCTGGCTATCGAACCCGGGACCTTTGGTTTAACATCCAACGTTCTACCACTGACCTACTCGGGAACTCTAACCGACACCGATCCAATTTTTCCCTCTATATCCACAGACCTCAAAGTGGGCTGACAACCGTCAAGCAACCAACTTCGAATGCACACTAACTCCGTGTGACTTAAATTGTGGTTTTCTGTTAACGAACAGTGACGTGTATTATGCAAATCAAGATTTCAGGTATAAAACCCTGTAAAGTTGATTTGAATAATTTCGAGGGAAAAATAGTTCCGGAGCCGGGTATCGAACCCGGGACCTTTGGTTTAACGTACCAACGCTCTACCACAGAGCTACTCGGGAACTCTAACCGACACTAATCCAATTTTTCCCTCTGTATCCACAGACCTCAAAGTGGGCTGACAATCGTCAAGCATCCAACTTCGAATGCAAACTAACTCCGTGTGACTTAAATTGTGGTTTTCTGTTAAAGAACAGTGACGTGTATTATGCAAATCAAGATTTCAGGTATAAATCCCTGTAAAGTTGATTTGAATAATTTCGAGGGAAAAATTGTTCCGGAGCCGGGTATCGAACCCGGGACCTTTGGTTTAACGTACCAACGCTCTACCACTGAGCTACTCGGGAACTCTAACCGACACCGATCCAATTCTTCCCTATATATTCACAGAACTCAAATTGGGCTGACAACCGTCAAGCATCCAACTTCGAGTGCACACTAACTCCGTGTGACTTAAATTGTGGTTTTCTGTTAACGAACAGTGACGTGTATTATGCAAATCAAGATTTCAGGTATAACTCCCTGTAAAGTTGATTTGAATAATTTCGAGGGAAAAATTGTTCCGGAGCCGGGTATCGAACCCGGGATCTTGGTTTAACGTAGCAACGCTCTACCACGGTGTCGGGTATCGATGCCGGGACCTTTGGTTTAACGTACCAACGCTCTACTACTGAGCTACTCGGGAACTCTAACCGACACCGATCCAATATTTCCTCTATATCCACAGTCCTCAAAGTGGGCTGACAACCGTCAAGCATCCAACTTCGAGTGCACACAAACTCCGTGTGACTTAAATTGTGGTTTTCTGTAAACGAACAGTGACGTGTATTATGCAAATCAAGATTTCTCGTTTAACTCCCTGTGAAGTTGATTTGAATAATTTCGAGGGAAATATTGTTCCGGAGCCGGGTATCGAACCCGGGACCTTTGGTTTAACGTACCAAAGCTCTACCACTGAGCTACTTGGGAACTCTCACCGACACCGATCCAATTTTTCCCTCTATATCCACAGACCTCAAAGTGGGCTGACAACCGTCAAGCATCCATCTTCGAGTGCACACTAACTCCGTGTGACTTAAATTGTGGTTTCCTGTTAACGAACAGTGACTGTATTATGCAAATCAAGATTTCAGGTATAACTCCCTGTAAAGTTGATTTGAATAATTTCGAGGGAAAAATTGTTCCGGAGCCGGATATCGAACCCGGAAACGTTGGTTTAACGTACCAACGCTCTACCACTGAGCTACTCGGGAACTGTAACCGACACCGATCAAATTTTTCCCTCTATTTCCACTGACATCAAATTGGGCTGACAACCGTCAAGCATCCAACTTCGAGTGCACACTAACTCCGTTTGACTTAAATTGTGGTTTTCTGTTAACGAACAGTGACGTGTATTATGCAAATCAAGATTTCAGGTATAACTCCCTGTAAAGTTGATTTGAATAATTTCGAGGGAAAAATTGTTCCGGAGCCTGGTATCGAACCCGGGACCTTTGGTTTAACTTACCAACGCTCTACCACTGAGCTACTCGGGAACTCTAACCGACACCGATCCAATTTTTCCCTCTATATTCACAGACCTCAAAGTGGTCTGACAACCGTCAAGCATCCAACTTCGAGAACACACTAACTACGTGTGACTTAAATTGTGGTTTTCTGTTAACGAACAGTGACGTGTATTATGCAAATCAAGATTTCAGGTATAACTAACTGTAAAGATGATTTGAATAATTTCGAGGGAAAAATTGTTCCGGAGCCGGGTATCGAACCCGGAACCTTTGCTTTAACGTAGCAACGCTCTACCACGGGGCCGGGTATCGATCCCGGGACCTTTGTTTTAACGTACCAACGCTCTACCTCTGAGCTACTCGGGAACTCTAACCGACACCGATCCAATATTTCCTCTATATCCACAGACCTCAAAGTGAGCTGACAACCGTCAAGCATCCAACTTCGAGTGCACACTAACTCCGTGTGACTTAAATTGTGGTTTTCTGTTTACGAACAGTGACGTGTATTATGCAAAACAAGATTTCAGGTATAACTCCCTGTAAAGTTGATTTGAATAATTTCGAGGGAAATATTGTTCCGGATACGGATATCGAACCCGGGACCTTTGGTTTAACGTACCAACGCTCTACCACTATACTACTCGGGAACTCTAACCGACACCGATCCAATTTTTTCCCCTATATATACAGACCTCAAAGTGGGCTGACAACCGTCTAGCATCAAACTTCGAGTGCACACTAACTCCGTGTGACTTAAATTGTGGTTTTCTGTTTACGAACAGTGACGTGTATTATGCAAAACAAGATTTCAGGTATAACTCCCTGTAATGTTGATTTTTATAATTTCGAGGGAAAAATTGTTCCGGAGCCGTGTATCGAACACGGGACCTTTGGTTTAACGTACCAACGCTCTACCACTGTGCTACTCGGGAACTCTAACCGACACCTATCCAATTTTTCCCTCTGTATCCACAGACCTCAAAGTGCGCTAACAACCGTCAGGCTTTCAACTTCGAGTGCACACTAACTCCGTGTGACTTAAATTGTGGTTTTCTGTTAACGAACAGTGACGTGTATTGTGCAAATCAAGATTTCAGGTATAAATCCCTGTAAAGTTGATTTGAATAATTTCGAGGGAAAAATTGTTCCGGAGCTGGCTATCGAACCCGGGACCTTTGGTTTAACATCCAACGTTCTACCACTGACCTACTCGGGAAATCTAACCGACACCGATCCAATTTTTCCGTATATATTCACAGACCTCAAAGTGGGCTGACAACCGTCAAGCATCCAACTTCGAGTGCACACTAAATGCGTGTGACTTAAATTGTGGTATTCTGTTAACGAACAGTGACGTGTATTATGCAAATCAAGATTTCAAGTATAACTCCCTCTAAAGTTGATTTGAATAATTTCGAGGGAAAAATTTTTCCGGAGCCGGGTATCGAACCAGGGACCTTTGGTTTAACGTACCAACGCTCTACCACTGAACTACTCGGGAACTCTAACCGACACCAATCCAATATTTTTCTCTATATCCACAGACCTCAAAGTGGGCTGACAACCGACAAGCAACCAACTTCGAATGCACACTAACTCCGTGTGACTTAAATTGTGGTTTTCTGTTAACGAACAGTGACGTGTATTATGCAAATCAAGATTTCAGGTATAAAAGCCTGTAAAGTTGATTTGAATAATTTCGAGGGAAAAATAGTTCCGGAGCCGGGTATCGAACCCGGGACGTTTGGTTTAACGTACCAACGCTCTACCACTGAGCTACTCGGGAACTCTAACCGACACTAATCCAATTTTTCCCTCTGTATCCACAGACCTCAAAGTGGGCTGACAACCGTCAAGCATCCAACTTCGAATGCACACTAACTCCGTGTGACTTAAATTGTGGTTTTCTGTTAACGAACAGTGACGTGTATTATGCAAATCAAGATTTCAGGTATAACTCCCTGTAAAGTTGATTTGAATAATTTCGAGGGAAAAATTGTTCCGGAGCCGGGTATCGAACCCGGGACCTTTGGTTTAACGTACCAACGCTCTACCACTGAGCTACTCGGAAACTCTAACCGACACCGATCCAATTCTTCCCTCTATATCCACAGAACTCAAATTGGGCTGACAACCGTCAAGCATCCAACTTCGAGTGCACACTAACTCCGTGTGACTTAAATTGTGGTTTTCTGTTAACGAACAGTGACGTATTTTATGCAAATCAAAATTTCAGGTATAACTCCCTGTATAGCTGATTTGAATAATTTCGAGGGAAAAATTGTTCCGCAGCCGGGTATCGAACCCGGGACCTTTGGTTTAATGTTCCAACGCTCTTCCACTGAGCTACTCGGGAAATCTAACCGACACCGATTCAATTTTTCCCTCTATATACACAGACCTCAAAGTGGCCTGACAACCGTAAAATATCCAACTTCCAGTGCACACTAACTCCGTGTGACTTAAATTGTGGTTTTCTGTTAACGAACAGTGACGTGTATTATGCAAATCAAGATTTCAGGTATAACTCCCTGTAAAGTTGATTTGAATAATTTCGAGGGAAAAATTGTTCCGAAGCCGGGTATCGAACCCGGGAACTTGGTTTAACGTAGCAACGCTCTACCTCGTGGTCGGGTATCGATCCCGGGACCTTTGGTTTAACGTACCAACGCTCTACCACTGAGCTACTCGGGAACTCTAATCGACAGCGATCCAATATATCCTCTATATCCACAGTCCTCAAAGTGGGCTGACAACCGTCAAGCATCCAACTTCGAGTGCACACAAACTCCGTGTGACTTAAATTGTGGTTTTCTGTTAACGAACAGAGACGTGTATTATGCAAATCAAGATTTCAGGTATAACTCCCTGTAAAGTTGATTTGATTAATTTCGAGGGAAAAATTATTCCGGAGCCGGGTATCGAACCCGGGACCTTTGGTTTAACGTACCAACGCTCTACCACTGAGCTACTCGGGAACTCTCACCGACACCGATCCAATTTTTCCCTCCATATACACAGGCCTTTAAGTAGGCTGACAACCGTCAAGCATGCAACTTCGAGTGCACACTAACTCCGTGTGACTTAAATTGTGGTTTTCTGTTAACGAACAGAGACGTGTATTATGCAAATCAAAATTTCAGGTATAACTCCCTGTAAAGTTGATTTGAATAATTTCGAGGGAAAAATTATTCCGGAGCCGGGTATCGAACCCGGGACCTTTGGTTTAACGTACCAACATTCTACCACTGAGCTACTCGGGAACTCTAACCGACACCGATCCAATTTTTCCCTCTATATCCACAGACTTCAAAGTGGGCTGACAACCGTCAAGCATCCAACTTCGAGTGCACACTAACTCCGTGTGACCTAAAATTGTGGTTTTCTGTTAACGAACAGTGACGTGTATTATGCAAATCAAGATTTCAGGTATAACTCCCTGTAAAGTTGATTTGAATAATTTCGAGGGAAAAATTGTTCCGGAGCCCGGTATCTAACCCGGGACCTTTGGTTTAACGTACCAACGCTCTACGACTGTGCTACTCGGGAACTCTAACCGACACCGATCCAATTTTTCCCTCCATATAGACAGGCCTCAAAGTGGGCTGACAACCGTCAATCATGCATCTTCGAGTGCACACTAATTCCGTGTGAGTTAAATTGTGGTTTTCTGTTAACGAACAGTGACGAGTATTATGCAAATCAAGATTTCAGGTATAACTCCCTGTAAAGACGATTTGAATAATTTCGAGGGAAAAATTGTTCCGGAGCCGGGTATCGAACCCGGGACTTATGGTTTAACGTACCAACGCTCTACCACTGAGCTACTCAGGAACTCTAACCGACACCGATGCAATTTTTCCTCTATATCCACAGACCTCAAAGTGGGCTGACAACCGTCAAGCATGCAACTTCGAGTGCACACTAACTCCGTGTGACTTAAATTGTGGTTTTCTGTTAACGAACATTGACGTATATTACGCAAATCAAGATTACAGGTATAACTCCCTGTAAAGTTGATTTGAATAATTTCGAGGGAAAAATTGTTCCGGAGCCGCGTATCGAACCCGGGACCTTTGGTTTAACGTACCAACGCTCTACCACTGTGCTACTCGGGAACTCTATCCGACACCGATCCAATTTTTCCCTCTATATACACAGACCTCAAAGTGGGCTGACAACCGACAAGCATCCAACTTCGAGTGCACACGAACTCCGTGTGACTTAAATTGTGGTTTTCTCTTAACGAACAGTGACGTGTATCAAGATTTCAGGTATAACTAACTGTAAAGTTGATTTGAATAATTTCGAGGGAAAAATTGTTCCGGAGCCGGGTATCGAACCCGGGAACTTTGGTTTAACGTAGCAACGCACTACCACGGGGCCGGGTGTCGATCCCGGGACCTTTGTTTTAACGTACGAACGCTCTACCCCTGAACTACTCGGGAACTCTAACCGACACAGATCCAATATTTCCTCTATATCCACAGACCTCAAAGTGGGCTGACAATCGTCAAGCATTCAACTTCGAGTGCACACTAACTCCGTGTGACTTAAATTGTGGTTTTCTGTTAACGAACAGTGACGTGTATTATGCAAATCAAGATTTCAGGTATAACTCCCTGTAAAGTTGATTTGAATAATTTCGAGGGAAAAATTGTTCCGGAGCCGGGTATCGAAGCCGGGACCTTTGGTTTAACGTACCAACGCCCTACCACTGAGCTACTCGGGAACTCTAAACGACACCGATCCAATTTTTCCTTCTATATCCACAGACCTCAAATTGGGCTGACAACCGTCAAGCATCCAACTTCGTGTGCACACCAACTCCGTGTGACTTAAATTTTGGTTTTCTGTTAACGAACAGTGACGTTTATTATGCAAATCAAGATTTCAGGTATAACTCCCTGTAAAGTTGATTTGAATAATTTCGAGGGAAAAATTGTTCCGGAGCCGCGTATCGAACCCAGGAGTTTGGTTTAACATACCAACGCTCTACTACTGAGCTACTCGGGAACTCTAACCGACACCGATCCAATTTTTCCCTATATATCCACAGAATTAAAAGTGGGCTGACAACCGTCAAGCATCCAACTTCGAGTGCACACTAAATCCGTGTGAATTAAATTGTGGTTTTCTGTTAACGAACAGTGACGTATTTTATGCAAATCAAAATTTCAGGTATAACTCCCTGTAAAGTTGATTTGAATAATTTCGAGGGAAAAATTGTTCCGAAGCCGGGTATCGAACCCGGGAACTTGGTTTAACGTAGCAACGCTCTACCTCGTGGTCGGGTATCGATCCCGGGGCCTTTGGTTTAACGTACCAACGCTCTACCACTGAGCTACTCGGGAACTCTAATCGACAGCGATCCAATATATCCTCTATATCCACAGTCCTCAAAGTGGGCTGACAACCGTCAAGCATCCAACTTCGAGTGCACACAAACTCCGTGTGACTTAAATTGTGGTTTTCTGTTAACGAACAGTGACGTGTAT
Source organism: Periplaneta americana (assembly GCF_040183065.1). Taxonomy (NCBI): domain Eukaryota; kingdom Metazoa; phylum Arthropoda; class Insecta; order Blattodea; family Blattidae; genus Periplaneta; species Periplaneta americana. The sequence continues at coordinate 1,100,354 of NW_027185501.1, read as the reverse complement.
TATGCAAATTAAGATTTCAGGTATAACTCCCTGTAAAGTTGATTTGAATATTTTCGAGGGATATATTGTTCCGGAGCCGGGTATCGAACCCGGGACCTTTGGTTTAACGTACCAACGCTCTACCACTGAGCTACTCGGGAACTCTCACCGACACCGATCCAATTTTTCCCTCTATATCCACAGACCTCAAAGTGGGCTGACAACCGTCAAGCATCCAACTTCGAGTGCACACTAACTCCGTGTGACTTAAATTGTGGTTTTCTGTTAACGAACAGTGACGTGTATTATGCAAATCAAGATTTCAGTTATAAATCCCTGTAAAGTTGATTTGAATAATTTCGAGGGAAAAATTGTTCCGGAGCCGGATATCGAACCCGGGACCTTTGGTTTAACGTTCCAACGCTCTTCTACTGACCTACTCGGGAAATCTAACCGACACCGATTCAATTTTTCCCTCTATATACACAGACCTCAAAATGGGCTGACAACCGTAAAATATCCAACTTCCAGTGCACACTAACTCCGTGTGACTTAAATTGTGGTTTTCTGTTAACGAACAGTGACGTGTATTATGCAAATCAAGATTTCAGGTATAACTCCCTGTAAAGTTGATTTGAATAATTTCGTGGGAATAATTGTTCCGGAGCAGGGTATCGAACCCGGGACCTTTGGTTTAACGGACCAACGCTCTACCACTGAGCTACTCGGGAACTCTAACCGTCACCGATCCAATTTTTCCCTCTATATCCACAGACCTCAAAGTGGGCTGACAACCGTCAAGCATCCAACTTCGAGTGCACACTAACTCCGTGTGACTTAAATTGTGGTTTTCTGTTAACGAACAGTGACGTGTATTATGCAAATCAAGATTTCAGGTATAACTCCCTGTAAAGTTGATTTGAATAGTTTCGAGGGAAAAATTGTTCCGGAGCCGGGTATCGAACCCGTGACCTTTGGTTTAACGTACCAACGCTCTTCCACTGAGATACACGGGAATTCTAACCGACACCGATTCAATTTTTTCCTCTATATCCACAGACTTCAAAATGGGCTGACAACCGTCAAGCATCCAACTTCGAGTGCACACTAACTCCGTGTGACTTAAATTTTGGTTTTCTGTTAACGAACAGTGACGTGTATTATGCAAATCAAGATTTCAGGTATAACACCCTATAAAGTTGATTTGAATAATTTCGAGGAAAAAATGGTTCCGGAGCCGGGTATTGAACACGGGACATTTGGTTTAACGTACCAACGCTCTACCACTGAGCTACTCGGGAACTCTAACCGACACCGTTCTAATTTTTCCCTCTATATCCACAGACCTCAAAGTGGGTTGACGACCTTCAAGCATCCAACTTTGAGTGCACACTAACTCCGTGTGACTTAAATTGTGGTTTTCTGTTAGCGAACAGTGACGTGTATTATGCAAATCAAGATTTCAGGTATAACTCCCTGTAAAGTTGATTTGAATAATTTCGAGGGAAAAATTGTTCCGGAGCCGGATATCGAACCCGGGACCTTTGGTTTAACGTACAAACCCTCTATCACTGAGCTACTCGGGAACTCTAACCGACACCGATCCAATTTTTCCCTCTATATCCACAGACCTCAAATTGGGCTGACAACCGTCAAGCATCCAACTTCGAGTGCACACTAACTCCGTGTGACTTAAATTGTGGTTTTCTGTTAACGAACAGTGACGTGTATTATGCAAATCAAGATTTCAGGTATAACTCCCTGTAAAGTTGATTTGAATAATTTCGAGGGAAAAATTGTTCCGGAGCCGGGTATCGAACCCGGGAACTTTGGTTTAACGTACCAACGCTCTACCACTGAGCTACTCGGGAACTCTAACCGACACCGTTCCAATTTTTCTCTCTATATCCACAGAACTCAAAGTGGGCTGACAACCGTCAAGCATCCAACTTCGAATGCACACTAACTCCGTGTGACTTAAATTGTGGTTTTCTGTTAACGAACAGTGACGTGTATTATGCAAATCAAGATTTCATGTATAACTCTCTGTAAAGTTGATTTGAATAATTTCGAGGGAAAAATTGTTCCGTAGCCGGGTATCGAACGCGGGGCCTTTGGTTTAACGTACCTACGCTCTACCACTGAACTTCTCGGGAACTCTAACCGACACCGATTCAATTTTTCCCTCTATATCCACAGACCTCAAAGTGGGCTGACAACTGTCAAGCATCCTACTTCGAGTGCACACTAACTCCGTGTGACTTTAATTGTGGTTTTCTGTTTACGAACAGTGACGTGTATTATGCAAAACAAGATTTCAGGTGTAACTCCCTGTAAAGATGATTTGAATAATTTCGAAGGAAAAATTGTTCCGGAGCCGGGTATCGAACCCGGGACCTTTGGTTTAACGTACCAACGCTCTACCACTGAGCTACTTGGGAACTCTAACCGACACCGATCCAATTTTTCCCTCTATATCCACTGACCTCAAAGTGGGCTGACAACCGTCAAGCATCCAACTTCGAGTGCACACTAACTCCGTGTGACTTAAATTGTGGTTTTCTGTTAACGAACAGTGACGTGTATTATGCAAACCAAGATTTCAGGTATGACTCCCTGTAAAGTTGATTTGAATAATTTGGAGGGAAAAATTGTTCCGGGGCCGGTTATCGAACTCGGGACCTTTGGTTTAACGTACCAACGCTCTACCACTGAGCTACTCGGGAACTCTAACCGACACCGATCCAATTTTTTCCTCTATATCCACAGACCTCAAATTGGGCTGACAACCGTCAAGCATCCAACTTCGAGTGCACACTAACTCCGTGTGACTTAAATTGTGGTTTTCTGTTAACGAACAGTAACGTGTATTATGCAAATCAAGGTTTCAGGTATAACTCCCTGTAAAGTTGATTTGAATAATTTCGAGGGACAAATTGTTCCGCAGCCGGGTATCGAACCCGGGACCTTTGGTTTAACTTACCAACGCCCTACCACTGAGCTACTCGGAAACTCTAACCGACACCGATCCAATTTTTCCCTCTATATCCACAGACCTCAAAGTGGGCTGACAACCGTCAAGCATCCAACTTCGAGTGCACACCAACCCCGTGTGACTTAAATTGTGGTTTTCTGTTAACGAACAGAGACGTGTATTATGCAAATCAAGATTTCAGGTATAACACCCTGTAAAGTTGATTTGAATAATTTCGACTGAAAAATTGTTCCGTAGCTGGGTATCGAACCCAGGACCTTTGGTTTAACGTACCAACGCTCTACCACTGAGCTACTCGGGAACTCTAACCGACGCCGATCCAATTTTTCCCTCTATATCCTCAGACCTCAAAGTGGGCTGACAACCGTCAAGCATCCAACTTCGAGTGCACACTAACTCCGTGTGACTTAAATTGTGGTTTTCTGTTAACGAACAGTGACGTGTATTATGCAAATCAAAATTGCAGGTATAAAACCCTGTAAAGTTGATTTGAATAATTTCGAGGAAAAAATTGTTCCGGAGCAGGGTATCGAACCCGTGACCTTTGGTTTAACGTACCAACGCTCTTCCACTGAGATACACGGGAACTCTAACCGACACCGATTCAATTTTTTACTCTATATCCACAGACTTCAAAATGGGCTGACAACCGTCAAGCATCCAACTTCGAGTGCACACTAACTCCGTGTGACTTAAATTGAGGTTTTCTGTTAACGAACAGTGACGTGTATTATGCAAATCAAGATTTCAGGTATAACTCCCTATAAAGTTGATTTGAATAATTTCGAGGAAAAAATTGTTCCGGAGCCGGGTATTGAACCCGGGACATTTGGTTTAACGTACCAACCCACTATCACCGAGCTACTCGGGGACTCTAACCGACACCGATCCAATTTTTCCCTCTATATCCACAGACCTCAATTTGGGCTGACAACCGTCAAGCATCCATCTTCGAGTGCACACTAACTCCGTGTGACTTAAATTGTGGTTTTCTGTTAACGAACAGTGACGTGTATTATGCAAATCAAGATTTCAGGTATAACTCCCTGTAAAGTTGATTTGAATAATTTCGAGGGAAAAATTGTTCCGGAGCCGGGTATCGAACCCGGGAACTTTGGTTTAACGTACCACCGCTCTACCACTGAGCTACTCGGGAACTCTAACCGACACCGTTCCAATTTTTCTCTCTATATCCACAGACCTCAAAGTGGGCTGACAACCGTCAAGCATCCAAATTCGAGTGCACACTAACTCCGTGTGACTTAAATTGTGGTTTTCTGTTAACGAACAGTGACGTGTATTATGCAAATCAAAATTTCAGGTATAAATCCCTGTAAAGTTGATTTGAATAATTTCGAGGGAAAAATTGTTCCGGAGCCGGGTGTCGAACCCGGGACCTTTGGTTTAACGTACCAAAGCTCTTCCACTGAGCTACTCGGTAACTCTAACCGACACCGATTCAATTTTTCCCTCTATATCCACAGAACTCAAAGTGGGCTGACAACCGTCAAGCATCCAACTTCGAGTGCACACTATCTCCGTGTGACTTAAATTGTGGTTTTCTGTTAACGAACAGTGACGTGTATTATGCAAATCAAGATTTCAGGTATAACTAACTGTAAAGTTGATTTGAATAATTTCGACTGAAAAATTGTTCCGGAGTCGGGTATCTAACCCGGGACATTTGGTTTAACGTAGCAACGCTCTACCACGGGGCCGCGTATCGATCCCGGGACCTTTGGTTTAACGTACCAACGCTCTACCACTGAGCTACTCGGGAACTCTGACCGACATCGATCCAATTTTTCCCCCTATATCCACAGACCTCAAAGTGGGCTGACAACCGTCAAGCATCCAACTTCGAGTGCACACTAACTCCGTGTGACTTAAATTGTGGTTTTCTGTTAACGAACAGTGACGTGTATTATGCAAATCAAGATTTCAGGTATAACTCCCTGTAAAGTTGATTTGAATAATTTCGAGGGAAAAACTGTTCCGGAGCCGGATATCGAACCCGGGACCTTTGGTTTAACGTACTAACGCTCTACCACTAAGCTACTCGGGAACTCTAACCGACACCGATCCAATTTTTTCCACTATATCCACAGACCTCAAAGTGGGCTGACAACCGTCAAGCATCCAACTTCGAGTGCACACTAACTCCGTGTGACTTAAATTTTGGTTTTCTGTTAACGAACAGTGACGTGTATTATGCAAATCAAGATTGCAAGTATAAATCGCTGTAAAGTTGATTTGAATAATTTCGAGGAAAAAAATTGTTCCGGAGAGGGATATCGAACCGGGGACCTTTGGTTTAACGTACCAAAGCTCTACAACTGAGCTTCTCGGGAACTCTGACCGACAACGATCCAATTTTTCCCTCTATATCCACAGACCTCAAAGTGGGCTGACAACCGTCATGCATCCTACTTCGAGTGCACACTAACTCCGTGTGACTTTAATTGTGGTTTTCTGTTTACGAACAGTGACGTGTATTATGCAAAACAAGATTTCAGGTATAACTCCCTGTAAAGTTGATTTGAATAATTTCGAAGGAAATATTGTTCCGGAGCCGGGTATCAAACCCGGGACCTTTGGTTTAACGTACCAACGCTCTACCACTGAACTACTCGGGAACTCTAACCGACACCGATCCAATTTTTCCCTATATATCCACAGACCTCTAAGTGGGCTGACAACCGTCAAGCATCCAACTTCGAGTGCACACTAACTCCGTGTGATTTAAATTGTGGTTTTCTGTTAACGTACAGTGACGTGTATTATGCAAATCAAGATTTCAAGTATAACACCATGTAAAGTTGATTTGAATAATTTCGAGGGAAAAATTGTTCCGGAGCCGGGTATGGAACCCGGGACCTTTGGTTTAACGTACCAACGCTCTACCACTGAGCTACTCGGGAACTCTAACCGACACCGATCCAATTTTTCCTTCTATATCCACAGACCTCAAATTGGGCTGACAACCGTCAAGCATCCAACTTCGAGTGCACACTAACTCCGTGTGACTTAAATTGTGGTTTTCTGTTAACGAACAGTGACGTGTATTATGCAAATCAAGGTTTCAGGTATAACTTCCTGTAAAGTTGATTTGAATAATTTCGAGGGAAATATTGTTCCGGAGCGGGTTATCGAACCCGGGACCTTTGGATTAACGTCCAACGTTCTACCACTGACCTACTCGGGAACTCTAACCGAAACCGATCCAATTTTTCCCCTCTATATTCACAGACCTCAAGGTGGGCTGACAACCGTCAAGCATCCAACTTCGAGTGCACACTAACTCCGTGTGACTTAAATTGTGGTATTCTGTTAACGAAGAGTGACGTGTATTATGCAAATCAAGATTTCAGGTATAACTTCCTGTAAAGTTGATTTGAATAATTTCGAGGGAAAAATTGTTCCAGAGCCGGGTATCTAACCCGGGACATTTGGTTTAACGTACTAACGCTCTACCACTGAGCTACTCGGGAACTCTAACCGACACCGTTCCAATTTTTTCCTCTATATCCACAGACCTCAAATTGGGCTGACAACCGTCAAGCATCCAACTTCGAGTGCACACTAACTCCGTGTCACTTAAATTGTGGTTTTCTGTTTACGAACAGTAACGTGTATTATGCAAATCAAGGTTTCAGGTATAACTCCCTGTAAAGTTGATTTGAATAATTTCGAGGGAAAAATTGTTCCGCAGCCGGGTATCGAACCCGGGACCTTTGGTTTAACTTACCAACGCCCTACCACTGAGCTACTCGGGAACTCTAACCGACAGCGATCCAATTTTTCCCTCTATATCCACAGACCTCAAAGTGGGCTGACAACCGTCAAGCATCCAACTTCGAGTGCACACCAACTCCGTGAGACTTAAATTGTGGTTTTCTGTTAACGAACAGAGACGTGTATTATGCAAATCAAGATTTCAGGTATAACACCCTGTAAAGTTGATTTGAATAATTTCGAGGGAAAAATTGTACCGTAGCTGGGTATCGAACCCTGGACCTTTGGTTTAACGTACCAACGCACTACCACTGAGCTACTCGGGAACTCTAACCGACGCCGATCCAATTTTTCCCTCTATATCCACAGACCTCAAAGTGGGCTGACAACCGTCAAGCATCCAACTTCGAGTGCACACTAACTCCGTGTGACTTAAATTGTGGTTTTCTGTTAACGAACAGTGACGTGTATTATGCAAATCAAAATTGCATATATAAATCCCTGTAAAGTTGATTTGAATAATTTCGAGGAAAAAATTGTTCCGGAGCCGGGTATCGAACCCGTGACCTTTGGTTTAACGTACCAACGCTCTTCCACTGAGATACACGGGAACTCTAATCGACACCGATTCAATTTTTTCCTCTATATCCACAGACTTCAAAATGGGCTGACAACCGTCAAGCATCCAACTTCGAGTGCACACTAACTCCGTGTGACTTAAATTGTGGTTTTCTGTTAACGAACAGTGACGTGTATTATGCAAATCAAGATTTCAGGTATAACTCCCTATAAAGTTGATTTGAATAATTTCGAGGAAAAAATTGTTCCGGAGCCGGGTATTGAACCCGGGACATTTGGTTTAACGTACCAACCCTATATCACTGAACTACTCGAGAACTCTAACCGACACCGATCCAATTTTTCCCTCTATATCCACAGACCTCAATTTGGGCTGACAACCTTCAAGCATTCAACTTCGAGTGCACAGTAACTCCGTGTGACTTAAATTGTGGTTTTCTGTTAACGAACAGTGACGTGTATTATGCAAATCAAGATTTCAGGTATAACTCCCTGTAAAGTTGATTTGAATAATTTCGAGGGAAAAATTGTTCCGGAGCCGGGTATCGAACCCGGGAACTTTGGTTTAACGTACCACCGCTCTACCACTGAGCTACTCGGGAACTCTAACCGACACCGCTCCAATTTTTCTCTCTATATCCACAGACCTCAAAGTGGGCTGACAACCGTCAAGCATCCAACTTCGAGTGCACACTAACTCCGTGTGAATTAAATTGTGGTTTTCTGTTAACGAACAGTGACGTGTATTATGCAAATCAAAATTTCAGGTATAAATCCCTGTAAAGTTGATTTGAATAATTTCGAGGGAAAAATTGTTCCGGAGCCGGGTGTCGAACCCGGGACCTTTGGTTTAACGTACCAAAGCTCTTCCACTGAGCTACTCGGTAACTCTAACCGACACCGATTCAATTTTTCCCTCTATATCCACAGACCTCAAAGTGGGCTGACAACCGTCAAGCATCCAACTTCGAGTGCACACTATCTCCGTGTGACTTAAATTGTGGTTTTCTGTTAACGAACAGTGACGTGTATTATGCAAATCAAGATTTCAGGTATAACTAAGTGTAAAGTTGATTTGAATAATTTCGACTGAAAAATTGTTCCGGAGCCGGGTATCTAACCCGGGACATTTGGTTTATCGTAGCAACGCTCTACCACGGGGCCGCGTATCAATCCCGGGACCTTTGGTTTAACGTACCAACGCTCTACCACTGAGCTTCTCGGGAACTCTGACCGACACCGATCCAATTTTTCCCTCTATATCCACTGACCTCATAGTGGGCTGACAACCGTCAAGCTTCCAACTTCGAGTGCATACTAACTCCGTGTGACTTAAATTGTGGTTTTCTGTTAACGAACAGTGACGTGTATTATGCAAATCAAAATTGCAGGTATAAATCCCTGTAAAGTTGATTTGAATAATTTCGAGGAAAAAATTGTTCCGGAGCCGGGTATCGAACCCGGGACCTTTGGTTTAACGTACCAACGCTCTACCACTGAACTACTCGGGAACACAAACCGACACCGATCCAATTTTTCCTTCTATATCCACAGATCTCAAATTGGGCTGACAACCGTCAAGCATCCAACTTCGAGTGCACACTAACTCCGTGTGACTTAAATTGTGGTTTTCTGTTAACGTACAGTGACGTGTATTATGCAAATCAAGATTTCAGGTATAACTCCCTGTAAAGTTGATTTGAATAATTTCGAGGGAAAATTTTTTCCTGAGCCGGGTATCGAACCCGGGACCTTTGGTTTAACGTACCAACGCTCTACCACTGACCTACTCGGGAACTCTAACCGACACCGATCCAATTTTTCCCTCTATATTCACAGACCTCAAGGTGGGCTGACAACCGTCAAGCATCCAACTTCGAGTGCACACTAACTCCGTGTGACTTAAATTGTGGTATTCTGTTAACGAACAGTGACGTGTATTATGCAAATCAAGATTTCAGGTATAACTCCCTGTAAAGTTGATTTGAATAATTTCGAGGGAAAAATTGTTCCGGAGCCGGGTATCGAACCCGGGACCTTTGGTTTAACGTACTAACGCTCTACCACTAAGCTACTCGGGAACTCTAACCGACACCGATCCAATTTTTTCCTCTATATCCACAGAACTCAAATTGGGCTGACAAACGTCAAGCTTCCAACTTCGAGTGCACACTAACTCCGTTTGACTTAAATTGTAGTTTTCTGTTAACGAACAGTGACGTGTATTATGCGATTCAAGATTTCAGGTATAACTCCCTGTAAAGTTGATTTGAATAATTTCGAGGGAAAAATTGTTCCGGAGCCGGGTATCGAACCCGGGACCTTTGTTTTAACGTACCAACGCTCTACCACTGAGCTACCCGGGAACTCTAACCGACACCTATCCAATTTTTCCCTCTGTATCCACAGACCTCGAATTGGGCTGACAACCGTCAAGCATCCAACTTCGAGTGCACACTAACTCCGTGTGATAAAATTGTGGTTTTCTGGTAACGAACAGTAACGTGTATTATGGAAATCATGATTTCAGGTATAACTCCCTGTAAAGTTGATTTGAATAATTTCGAGGGAAAAATTGTTCCGGAGCCGGGAATCGAACCCGGGACCTTTGGTTTAACGTACTAACGCTCTACCACTAAGCTACTCGGGAACTCTAACCGACACCGTTCCAATTTTTTCCTCTATATCCACAGACCTCAAATTGGGCTGACAACCGTCAAGCATCCAACTTCGAGTGCACACTAACTCCGTTTGACTTAAATTGTGGTTTTCTGTTAACGAACAGTGACGTGTATTATGCAAATCAAGATTGCAGGTATAAATCCCTGTAAAGTTGATTAGAATAATATCGAGGATAAAATTGTTCCGGAGCCGGGTATCGAACCCGGGACCTTTGGTTTAACGTACCATCGCTCTACCACTGAGCTTCTGGGGAACTCTGACCAACACCGATCCAATTTTTCCCTCTATATCCACAGACCTCAAAGTGGGCTGACAACCGTCAAGCATCCAACTTCGAGTGCACACTAACTTCGTGTGATTTAAATTGTGGTTTTCTGTTAACGTACAGTGAAGTGTATTATGCAAATCAAGATTTCAGGTATAATTCCATGTAAAGTTGATTTGAATAATTTCTAGGGAAAAAATGTTCCGGAGCCGGGTATCGAACCCGTGACCTTTGGTATAACGTACCAACGCTCTACCACTGAGCTACTCGGGAACTCTAACCGACACCGATCCAAATTTTCCTTCTATATCCACAGACATCAAATTGGGCTGACAACCGTCAAGCATCCAACTTCGAGTGCACACTAACTCCGTGTGACTTAAATTGTGGTTTTCTGTTAACGAACAGTGACGTGTATTATGTAAATCTAGATTTCAGGTATAACTCCCTGTAAAGTTGATTTGAATAATTTGGAGGGAAAATTTTTTCCTGAGCCGGGTATCGAACCCGGGACCTTTGGTTTAACGTACCAACACTCTACCACTGAGCTACTCGAGAACTCTAACCGACACCGATCCAATTTTTTCTCTATATCCACAGACCTCAAAGTGGGCTGACAAACGTCAAGCATCCAACTTCGAGTGCACACTAACTCCGTGTGACTTAAATAGTGGTTTTCTGTTAACGAACAGTGACGTGTATTATGCAAATCAAGATTTCAAGTATAACTCCCTGTAAAGTTGATTTGAATAATTTCGAGGGAAAAATTGTTCCAGAGCTGGGTATCGAACCCGGCACCTTTGGTTTAACGTCCAACGTTCTACCACTGACCTACTCGGGAACTCTGACCGACACCGATCCAATTTTTCCCTATATATTCACACACCTCAAGGTGGGCTGACAACCGTCAAGCATCCAACTTCGAGTGCAGACTAACTCCGTGTGACTTAAATTGTGGTATTCTGTTAACGAACAGTGACGTGTATTATGCACATCTCGATTTCAGGTATAACTCCCTATAAAGTTGATTTGAATAATTTCGAGGCAAAAATTGTTCCGGAGGCGGTTATCGAACCCGGGACCTTTGGTTTAACGTACCAACGCTCTACCACTGAGCTATTCGGGAACTCTAACCGACACCGATCCAATTTTTCCCTCTATATCCACAGACGTCAAATTGGGCTGACAAAAGTCAAGCATCCAACTTCGAGTGCACACTAACTCAGTGTGACTTAAATTGTGGTTTTCTGTTAACGAACAGTGACGTGTATTATGCTAATCAAGATTTCAGGTATAACTCCCTGTAAAGTTGATTTGAATAATTTCGAGGGAAAAATTGTTCCTGAGCCTGGTATCGAACTCGGGACCTTTCGTTTAACATACCAACGCTCTACCACTGAGCTAGTCGGGAAATCTAACCGACACCGATCCAATTTTCCCTCTATATCCACAGACCTCAAAGTGGGCTGACAACCGTCAAGCATCCAACTTCGAGTGCACACTAACTCCGTGTGACTTAAATTGTGGTTTTCTGTTAACGAACAGTGACGTGTATTATGCAAATCAAGATTTCAGATATAAATCCCTGTAAAGTTGATTTGTATAATTTCGAGGTAAAATTCTTCCGGAGCCGGGTATCGAACCCGGGACCTTTGGTTTAACGTACTAACGCTCTACCACTGAGCTACTCGGGAACTCTAACCGACACCGATCCAATTTTTCCCTCTATATCCACAGACCTCAAATTGGGCTGACAACCGTCAAGCATCCAACTTGGAGTGCACACTAACTCCGTGTGACTTAAATTGTAGTTTTCTGTTAACGAACAGTGACGTGTATTATGCAAATCAAGATTTCAGGTATAACTCCCTGTAAAGTTGATTTGAATAATTTCGAGGGAAAAATTTTTCCGGAGCCAAGTATCGAACCCGGGACATTTGGTTTAACGTACCAACGCTCTACCACTGAGCTACTCGGGAACTCTAACCGACACCGATCCAATTTTTCCCTCTGTATCCATAGAACTCGAAGTGGGCTGACAACCGTCAAGCATCCAACTTCGAGTGCACACTAACTCCGTGTGAATTAAATTGTGGTTTTCTGTTAACGAACAGTAACGTGTATTATGCAAATCAAGATTTCAGTTATAACTCCCTGTAAAGTTGATTTGAATAATTTCGAGGGAAAAATTGTTCCGTGGCCGGGTATCGAACCCAGGGCCTTTGGTTTAACGTACCAACGGCCTACCACTGAGCTACTCGGGAACTCTAACCGACGCCAATCCAATTTTTCCCTCTATATCCACAGACATCAAAGTGGGCTGACAACCGTCAAGCATCCAACTTCGAGTGCACAATAACTCCGTGTGACTTAAATTGTGGTTTTCTGTTAACGAAAAGTGACGTGTATTATGCAAAACAAGATTTCAGATATAACTGCCTGTAAAGATGATTTTAAAAATTTCGAGGGAAAAATTGTTCCGGAGCCGGGTATCGAACCCGGGACCTTTGGTTTAACGTACCAGCGTTCTACCACTGAGCTACTCGGGAACTCTAACTGTCACCGATCCAATTTTTCCCTCTATATCCACAGACCTCAAATTGGGCTGACAACCGTCAAGCATCCAACATCGAGTGCACACTAACTCCGTGTGACTTAAATTGTGGTTGTCTGTTAACGAACAGTGACGTGTATTATGCAAATCATGATTTCAGGTTTAACTCCCTGTAAAGCTGATTTGAATAATTTCAAGGGAAAAATTGTTCCGGAGCCGGGTATCGAACCCGGGACCTTTGGTTTAACGTAGCAACGCACTACCACGGGGCCGGGTGTCGATCCCGGGACTTTTGGTTTAACGTACCAACGCTCTACCCCTGAGCTACTCGGGAACTCTAACCGACACAGATCCAATATTTCCTCTATATCCACAGACCTCAAAGTGGGCTGACAATCGTCAAGCATTCAACTTCGAGTGCACACTAACTCCGTGTGACTTAAATTGTGGTTTTCTGTTAACGAACAGTGACGTGTATTATGCAAATCAAGATTTAATGTATAAATCCCTGTAAAGTTGATTTGAATAATTTCGAGGGAAAAATTGTTCCAGAGCCGGGTATCGAAGCCGGGACCTTTGGTTTAACGGACCAACGCTCTACCACTGAGCTACTCGGGAACTCTAACCGACACCGATCCAATTTTTCCCTCTATATCCACAGACCTCAAATTGGGCTGACAACCGTCAAGCATCCAACTTCGTGTGCACACTAACTCCGTGTGACTTAAATTGTGGTTTTCTGTTAACGAACAGTGACGTGTATTATGCAAATCTCGATTTCAGGTATAACTCCCTATAAAGTTGATTTGAATAATTTCGAGGGAAAAATTGTTCCGGAGGCGGTTATCGAACCCGGGACTTTTGGTTTAACGTACCAACGCTCTACCACTGAGCTACTCGGGAACTCTAACCGACACCGTTCCAATATTTCCCTCTATATCCACAGAGCTCAAAGTGGGCTGACAACCGTGAAGCATCCAACTTCGAGTGCACACTAACTCCGTGTGACTTAAATTGTGGTTTTCTGTTAACGAACAGTGACGTGTATTATGCAAATCAAGATTTCAGATATAAATCCCTGTAAAGTTGATTTGAATAATTTCGAGGGTAAAATTGTTCCGGAACCGGGTATCGAACCCGGGACCTTTGGTTTAACGTACTAACGCTCTACCACTGAGCTACTCGGGAACTCTAACCGACACCGATCCAATTTTTCCCTCTATATCCACAGACCTCAAATTGGGCTGACAACCGTCAAGCATCCAACTTCGAGTGCACACTAACTCCGTGTGACTTAAATTGTAGTTTTCTGTTAACGAAGAGTGACGTGTATTATGCAAATCAAGATTTCAGGTATAACTCCCTGTAAAGTTGATTTGAATAATTTCGAGGGAAAAATTTTTCCGGAGCCGAGTATCGAACCCGGGACCTTTGGTTTAACGTACCAACGCTCTACCACTGAGCTACTCGGGAACTCTAACCGACACCGATCCAATTTTTCCCTCTGTATCCATAGAACTCGAAGTGGGCTGACAACCGTCAGGCATCCAACTTCGAGTGCACACTAACTCCGTGTGAATTAAATTGTGGTTTTCTGTTAACGAACAGTAACGTGTATTATGCAAATCAAGATTTCAGGTATAACTCCCTGTAAAGTTGATTTGAATAATTTCAAGGGAAAAATTGTTCCGTGGCCGGGTATCGAACCCAGGGCCTTTGGTTTAACGTACCAACGCCCTACCACTGAGCTACTCGGGAACTCTAACCGACGCCGATCCAATTTTTCCCTCTATATCCACAGACATCAAAGTGGGCTGACAACCGTCAAGCATCCAACTTCGAGTGCACACTAACTCCGTGTGAATTAAATTGTGGTTTTCTGTTAACGAACAGTGACGTGTATTATGCAAATCAAGATTTCGGGAATAACTAACTGTAAAGTTGATTTGAATAATTTCGAGGGAAAAATTGTTCCGGAGCCGGGTATCGAACCCGGGACCTTTGGTTTAACGTAGCAACGCACTACCACGGGGCCGGGTGTCGATCCCGGGACTTTTGGTTTAACGTACCAACGCTCTACCCCTGAGCTACTCGGGAACTCTAACCGACACAGATCCAATATTTCCTCTATATCCACAGACCTCAAAGTGGGCTGACAATCGTCAAGCATTCAACTTCGAGTGCACACTAACTCCGTGTGACTTAAATTGTGGTTTTCTGTTAACGAACAGTGACGTGTATTATGCAAATCAAGATTTAATGTATAACTCCCTGTAAAGTTGATTTGAATAATTTCGAGGGAAAAATTGTTCCGGAGCCGGGTATCGAAGCCGGGACCTTTGGTTTAACGGACCAACGCTCTACCACTGAGCTACTCGGGAACTCTAACCGACACCGATCCAATTTTTCCCTCTATATCCACAGACCTCAAATTGGGCTGACAACCGTCAAGCATCAAACTTCGTGTGCACACTAACTCCGTGTGACTTAAATTGTGGTTTTCTGTTAACGAACAGTGACGTGTATTATGCAAATCTCGATTTCAGGTATAACTCCCTATAAAGTTGATTTGAATAATTTCGAGGGAAAAATTGTTCCGGAGGCGGTTATCGAACCCGGGACTTTTGGTTTAACGTACCAACGCTCTACCACTGAGCTATTCGGGAACTCTAACCGACACCGATCCAATTTTTCCCTCTATATCCACAGACCTCAAAGTGGGCTGACAACCGTCAAGCATCCAACTTCGAGTGCACACTAACTCCGTGTGACTTAAATTGTGGTTTTCTGTTAACGAACAGTGACGTGTATTATGCAAATCAAGATTTCAGATATAACTCCCTGTAAAGTTGATTTGAATAATTTCGAGGGAAAAATTGTTCCGGAGCCGGGTATTGAACCCGGGACCTTTGGTTTAACGTAATAATGCTCTACCACTGAGCTACTCGGGAACTCTAACCGACACCGATCCAATTTTTCCCTTTATATCCACAGACCTCAAATTGGGCTGACAACCGTCAAGCATCCAACTTCGAGTGCACACTAACTCCGTGTGACTTAAATTGTAGTTTTCTGTTAACGAACAGTGACGTGTATTATGCAAATCAAGATTTCAGGTATAACTCCCTGTAAAGTTGATTTGAATAATTTCGAGGGAAAAATTTTTCCGGAGCCGAGTATCGAACACGGGACCTTTGGTTTAACGTACCAACGCTCTACCACTGAGCTACTCGGGAACTCTAACCGACACCGATCCAATTTTTCCCTCAGTATCCACAGAACTCGAAGTGGGCTGACAACCGTCAAGCATCCAACTTCGAGTGCTGACTAACTCCGTGTGACTTAAATTGTGGTTTTCTGTTAACGAAAAGTGACGTGTATTATGCAAATCAAGATTTCGGGAATAACTAACTGTAAAGTTGATTTGAATAATTTCGAGGGAAAAATTGTTCCGGAGCCGGGTATCGAACCCGGGACCTTTGGTTTAACGTAGCAACGCACTACCACGGGGCCGGGTGTCGATCCCGGGACCTTTGGTTTAACGTACCAACGCTCTACCCCTGAGCTACTCGGGAAATCTAACCGACACAGATCCAATATTTCCTCTATATCCACAGACCTCAAAGTGGGCTGACAATCGTCAAGCATTCAACTTCGAGTGCACACTAAATCCGTGTGACTTAAATTGTGGTTTTCTGTTAACGAACAGTGACGTGTATTATGCAAATCAAGATTTTAGGTATAACTCCCCGTAAAGTTGATTTGAATAATTTCGAGGGAAAAATTGTTCCGGAGCCGGGTATCGAAGCCGGGACCTTTGGTTTAACGGACCAACGCTCTACCACTGAGCTACTCGGGAACTCTAACCGACAACGATCCAATTTTTCCTTCTATATCCACAGACCTCAAATATGGCTGACAACCGTCAAGCATCCAACTTCGTGTGCACACTAACTCCGTGTGACTTAAATTGTGGTTTTCTGTTAACGAACAGTGACGTGTATTATGCAAATCTCGATTTCTGGTATAACTCCCTATAAAGTTGATTTGAATAATTTCGAGGCAAAAATTGTTAAGGAGGCGGTTATCGAACCCGGGACCTTTGGTTTAACGTACCAACGCTCTACCACTGAGCTATTCGGGAACTCTAACCGACACAGATCCAATTTTTCCCTCTTTATCCACAGACCTCAAATTGGGCTGACAACAGTCAAGCATTCAACTTCGAGTGCACACTAACTCCGTGTGACTTAAATTGTGGTTTTCTGTTAACGAACAGTGACGTGTATTATCCTAATCAAGATTTCAGGTATAATTCCCTGTAAAGTTGATTTGATAATTTCGAGGGAAAAATTGTTCCTGAGCCTGGTATCGAACTCGGGACTTTTCGTTTAACATACCAACGCTCTACCACTGAGCTAGTCGGGAACTCTAACCGACACCGATCCAATTTTTCCCTCTATATCCACAGACCTCAAATTGGGCTGACAACAGTCAAGCATCCAACTTCGAGTGCACACTAACTCCGTGTGACTTAAATTGTGGTTTTCTGTTAACGAACAGTGACGTGTATTATGCAAATCAAGATTTCAGATATAACTCCCTGTAAAGTTGATTTGAATAATTTCGAGGGAAAAATTTTTCCGGAGCCGAATATCGAACCCGGGACCTTTGGTTTAACGTACCAACGCTCTACCACTGAGCTACTCGGGAACTCTAACCGACACCGATCCAATTTTTCCCTGTGTATCCACAGAACTCGAAGTGGGCTGACAACCGTCAAGCATCCAACTTCGAGTTCACACTAACTCCGTGTGACTTAAATTGTGGTTTTCTGTTAACGAACAGTGACGTGTATTATGCAAATCAAGATTTCAGGTATAACTCCCTGTATAGCTGATTTGAATAATTTCGTGGGAAAAATTGTTCCGGAGCCGGGTATCGTACCCGGGACATTTGGTTTAACGTACCAACGCTCTACCACTGAGCTACTCGGGAACTCTAACCGACACCGATCCAATTTTTCCCTCTATATCCACAGAAATCAAAGTGGGCTGACAACCGACAAGCATCCAACTTCGAGTGCACACTAATTCCGTGTGACTTAAATTATGGTTTTCTGTTAACGAACAGTGACGTGTATTATGCAAATCAAGATTTCAGGTATAAATCCCTGTAAAGTTGATTTGAATAATTTCGAGGGAAAAATTATTCCGGAGCCGGGTATCGAACCCGGGACCTTTGGTTTAACGTACCAACGCTCTACCACTGAGCTACTCGGGAACTCTAACCGACACCGATCCAATTTTTCCCTCTATATCCACAGAGCTCAAAGTGGGCTGACAACCGTGAAGCATCCAAATTCGAGTGCACACTAACTCCGTGTGACTTAAATTGTGGTTTTCTGTTAACGAACAGTGACGTGTATTATGCAAATCAAGATTTCGGGTATAACTAACTGTAAAGTTGATTTGAATAATTTCGAGGGAAAAATTGTTCCGGAGCCGGGTATCGAACCCGGGACCTTTGGTTTAACGTAGCAACGCACTACCATGGGCCGGGTGTCGATCCCGGGACCTTTGGTTTAACGTACCAACGCTCTACCCCTGAGCTACTCGGGAACTCTAACCGACACATATCCAATATTTCCTCTATATCCACAGACTTCAAAGTGGGCTGACAACCGTCAAGCATCCAACTTCGAGTGCACACCAACTCCGTGTGACTTAAATTGTGGTTTTCTGTTAACGAACAGTGACGTGTATTATGCAAATCAAGATTTCAGGTATAATTCCCTATAAAGTTGATTTGAATAATTTCGAGGAAAAAATTGTTCCGGAGCCGGGTATTGAACCCGGGACATTTGGTTTAACGTACCAACCCTCTATCACTGAGCTACTCGGGAACTCTAACCTCACCGATCCAATTTTTCCCTCTATATCCACAGACCTCAATTTGGGCTGACAACCGTCAAGCATCCAACTTCGAGTGCACACTAACTCCGTGTGACTTAAATTGTGGTTTTCTGTTAACGAACAGTGACGTGTATTACGCAAATCAAGATTTCAGGTATAACTCCCTGTAAAGTTGATTTGAATAATTTCGAGGGAAAAATTTTTCCGGAGCCAAGTATCGAACCCGGGACCTTTGGTTTAACGTACCAACGCTCTACCACTGAGCTACTCGGGAACTCTAACCGACACCGATCCAATTTTTCCCTCTGTATCCATAGAACTCGAAGTGGGCTGACAACCGTCAAGCATCCAACTTCGAGTGCACACTAACTCCGTGTGAATTAAATTGTGGTTTTCTGTTAACGAACAGTAACGTGTATTATGCAAAACAAGATTTCAGTTATAACTCCCTGTAAAGTTGATTTGAATAATTTCGAGGGAAAAATTGTTCCGTGGCCGGTTATCGAACCCAGGGCCTTTGGTTTAACGTACCAACGGCCTACCACTGAGCTACTCGGGAACTCTAACCGACGCCGATCCAATTCTTCCCTCTATATCCACAGACATCAAAGTGGGCTGACAACCGTCAAGCATCCAACTTCGAGTGCACACTAACTCCGTGTGACTTAAATTGTGGTTTTCTGTTAACGAAAAGTGACGTGTATTATGCAAATCAAGATTTCAGATATAACTGCCTGTAAAGATGACTTTAATAATTTCGAGGGAAAAATTGTTCCGGAGCCGGGTATCGAACCCGGGACCTTTGGTTTAACGTACCAGCGTTCTACCACTGAGCTACTCGGGAACTCTAAACGACACCGATCCAATTTTTCCCTCTATATCCACAGACCTCAAATTGGGCTGACAACAGTCAAGCATCCAACATCGAGTGCACACTAACTCCGTGTGACTTAAATTGTGGTTGTCTGTTAACGAACAGTGACGTGTATTATGCAAATCATGATTTCAGGTTTAACTCCCTGTAAAGCTGATTTGAATAATTTCGTGGGAAAAATTGTTCCGGAGCCGGGTATCGTACCCGGGACATTTGGTTTAACGTACCTACGCTCTACCACTGAGCTACTCGGGAACTCTAACCGACACCGATCCAATTTTTCCCTCTATATCCACAGAGCTCAAAGTGGGCTGACAACCGTGAAGCATCCAAATTAGAGTGCACACTAACTCCGTGTGACTTAAATTGTGGTTTTCTGTTAACGAAAAGTGACGTGTATTATGCAAATCAAGATTTCGGGAATAACTAACTGTAAAGTTGATTTGAATAATTTCGAGGGAAAAATTGTTCCGGAGCCGGGTATCGAACCCGGGACGTTTTGGTTTAACGTAGCAACGCACTACCACGGGGCCGGGTGTCGATCCCGGGACTTTTGGTTTAACGTACCAACGCTCTACCCCTGAGCTACTCGGGAACTCTAACCGACACAGATCCAATATTTCCTCTATATCCACAGACCTCAAAGTGGGCTGACAATCGTCAAGCATTCAACTTCGAGTGCACACTAACTCCGTGTGACTTAAATTGTGGTTTTCTGTTAACGAACAGTGACGTGCATTATACAAATCTCGATTTCAGGTATAACACCCTATAAAGTTGATTTGAATAATTTCGAGGGAAAAATTGTTCCGGAGCCGGGTATCGAAGCCGGGACCTTTGGTTTAACGGACCAACGCTCTACCACTGAGCTACTCGGGAACTCTAACCGACACCGATCCAATTTTTCCCTCTATATCCACAGACCTCAAATTGGGCTGACAACCGTCAAGCATCAAACTTCGTGTGCACACTAACTCCGTGTGACTTAAATTGTGGTTTTCTGTTAACGAACAGTGACGTGTATTATGCAAATCTCGATTTCAGGTATAACTCCCTATAAAGTTGATTTGAATAATTTCGAGGGAAAAATTGTTCCGGAGGCGGTTATCGAACCCGGGACTTTTGGTTTAACGTACCAACGCTCTACCACTGAGCTATTCGGGAACTCTAACCGACACCGATCCAATTTTTCCCTCTATATCCACAGACCTCAAAGTGGGCTGACAACCGTCAAGCATCCAACTTCGAGTGCACACTAACTCCGTGTGACTTAAATTGTGGTTTTCTGTTAACGAACAGTGACGTGTATTATGCAAATCAAGATTTCAGATATAACTCCCTGTAAAGTTGATTTGAATAATTTCGAGGGAAAAATTGTTCCGGAGCCGGGTATTGAACCCGGGACCTTTGGTTTAACGTAATAATGCTCTACCACTGAGCTACTCGGGAACTCTAACCGACACCGATCCAATTTTTCCCTTTATATCCACAGACCTCAAATTGGGCTGACAACCGTCAAGCATCCAACTTCGAGTGCACACTAACTCCGTGTGACTTAAATTGTAGTTTTCTGTTAACGAACAGTGACGTGTATTATGCAAATCAAGATTTCAGGTATAACTCCCTGTAAAGTTGATTTGAATAATTTCGAGGGAAAAATTTTTCCGGAGCCGAGTATCGAACACGGGACCTTTGGTTTAACGTACCAACGCTCTACCACTGTGCTACTCGGGAACTCTAACCGACACCGATCCAATTTTTCCCTCAGTATCCACAGAACTCGAAGTGGGCTGACAACCGTCAAGCTTCCAACTTCGAGTGCACACTAACTCCGTGTGACTTAAATTGTGGTTTTCTGTTAACGAACAGTAACGTGTATTATGGAAATCAAGATTTCAAGTATAACTCCCTGTAAAGTTGATTTGAATAATTTCGAGGGAAAAATTGTTCCGTGGCCGGGTATCGAACCCAGGGCCATTGGTTTAACGTACCAACGCCCTACCACTGAGCTACTCGGGAACTCTAACCGACGCAGATCCAATTTTTCCCTCTATATCCACAGACCTCAAAGTGGGCTGACAACCGTCAAGCATCCAACTTCGAGTGCACACTAACTCCGTGTGACATAAATTGTGGTTTTCTGTTAACGAAAAGTGACGTGTATTATGCAAATCAAGATTTCAGATATAACTGCCTGTAAAGTTGATTTGAATAATTTCGAGGGAAAAATTGTTCCGGAGCCGGGTATAGAACACGGGACCTTTGGTTTAACGTACCAGCGCTCTACCACTGAGCTACTCGGGAACTCTAACCGACACCGATCCAATTTTTCCCTCTATATCCACAGACCTCAAATTGGGCTGACAACCGTCAAGCATCCAACATCGAGTGCACACTAACTCCGTGTGACTTAAATTGTGGTTGTCTGTTAACGAACAGTGACGTGTATTATGCAAATCAAGATTTCAGGTATAACTCCCTGTATAGCTGATTTGAATAATTTCGTGGGAAAAATTGTTCCGGAGCCGGGTATCGTACCCGGGACATTTGGTTTAACGTACCAACGCTCTACCACTGAGCTACTCGGGAACTCTAACCGACACGGATCCAATTTTTCCCTCTATATCCACAGACCTCAAAGTGGGCTGACAACCGACAAGCATCCAACTTCGAGCGCACACTAACTCCGTGTGACTTAAATTATGGTTTTCTGTTAACGAACAGTGACGTGTATTATGCAAATCAAGACTTCAGGTATAACTCCCTGTAAAGTTGATTTGAATAATTTCGAGGGAAAAATTATTCCGGAGCCGGGTATCGAACCCGGGACCTTTGGTTTAACGTACCAACGCTCTACCACTGAGCTACTCGGGAACTCTAACCGACACCGATCCAATATTTCCCTCTATATCCACAGAGCTCAAAGTGGGCTGACAACCGTGAAGCATCCAACTTCGAGTGCACACTAATTCCGTGTGATTTAAATTGTGGTTTTCTGTTAACGACAGTGACGTGTATCAAGATTTCATGTATAACTCCCTGTAAAGTTGATTTTAATAATTTCTTGGAAAAAATTGTTCCTGAGCCGGGTATCGAACACGGGACCTTTGGTTTAACGTACCAACGCTCTACCACTGAGCTACTCGGGAACTCTAACCGACACCGTTCCAATTTTTCCCTCTATATCCACAGACCTCAAAGTGGGCTGACAATCGTCAAGCATCCAACTTCGAGTGCACACTAACTCCGTGTGACTTTAATTGTGGTTTACTGTTAAAGAACAGTGACGTGTATTATGCAAATCAAGATTTCAGGTATAAATCCCTGTAAAGTTGATTTGAATAATTTCGATTGAAAAATTGTTCCGGAGGCGGTTATCGAACCCGGGACCTTTGGTTTAACGTACCAACGCTCTACCACTGAGCTACTCGGGAACTCTAACCGACACCGATCCAATTTTTCCCTCTGTATCCATAGAACTCGAAGTGGGCTGACAACCGTCAAGCATCCAACTTCGAGTGCACACTAACTCCGTGTGAATTAAATTGTGGTTTTCTGTTAACGAACAGTAACGTGTATTATGCAAATCAAGATTTCAGTTATAACTCCCTGTAAAGTTGATTTGAATAATTTCGAGGGAAAAATTGTTCCGTGGCCGGGTATCGAACCCAGGGCCTTTGTTTTAACGTACCAACGGCCTACCACAGAGCTACTCGGGAACTCTAACCGACGCCGATCCAATTTTTCCCTCTATATCCACAGATATCAAAGTGGTCTGACAACCGTCAAGCATCCAACTTCGAGTGCTGACTAACTCCGTGTGACTTAAATTGTGGTTTTCTGTTAACGAAAAGTGACGTGCATTATGCAAATCAAGATTTCAGTTATAACTCCCTGTAAAGATAATTTTAATAATTTCGAGGGAAAAATTGTTCCGGAGCCGGGTATCGAACCCGGGACCTTTGGTTTAACGTACCAGCGTTCTACCACTGAGCTACTCGGGAACTCTAAACGACACCGATCCAATTTTTCCCTCTATATCCACAGACCTCAAATTGGGCTGACAACCGTCAAGCATCCAACATCGAGTGCACACTAACTCCGTGTGACTTAAATTGTGGTTGTCTGTTAACGAACAGTGACGTGTATTATGCAAATCATGATTTCAGGTTTAACTCCCTGTAAAGCTGATTTGAATAATTTCGTGGGAAAAATTGTTCCGGAGCCGGGTATCGTACCCGGGACATTTGGTTTAACGTACCTACGCTCTACCACTGAGCTACTCGGGAACTCTAACCGACACCGATCCAATTTTTCCCTCTATATCCACAGAGCTCAAAGTGGGCTGACAACCGTGAAGCATCCAAATTCGAGTGCACACTAACTCCGTGTGACTTAAATTGTGGTTTTCTGTTAACGAACAGTGACGTGTATTATGCAAATCAAGATTTCGGGAATAACTAACTGTAAAGCTGATTTGAATAATTTCGAGGGAAAAATTGTTCCGGAGCCGGGTATCGAACCCGGGACCTTTGGTTTAACGTAGCAACGCACTACCACGGGGCCGGGTGTCGATCCCGGGACCTTTGGTTTAACGTACCAACGCTCTACCCCTGAGCTACTCGGGAAATCTAACCGACACAGATCCAATATTTCCTCTATATCCACAGACCTCAAAGTGGGCTGACAATCGTCAAGCATTCAACTTCGAGTGCACACTAAATCCGTGTGACTTAAATTGTGGTTTTCTGTTAACGAACAGTGACGTGTATTATGCAAATCAAGATTTTAGGTATAACTCCCCGTAAAGTTGATTTGAATAATTTCGAGGGAAAAATTGTTCCGGAGCCGGGTATCGAAGCCGGGACCTTTGGTTTAACGGACCAACGCTCTACCACTGAGCTACTCGGGAACTCTAACCGACACCGATCCAATTTTTCCTTCTATATCCACAGACCTCAAATATGGCTGACAACCGTCAAGCATCCAACTTCGTGTGCACACTAACTCCGTGTGACTTAAATTGTGGTTTTCTGTTAACGAACAGTGACGTGTATTATGCAAATCTCGATTTCTGGTATAACTCCCTATAAAGTTGATTTGAATAATTTCGAGGCAAAAATTGTTAAGGAGGCGGTTATCGAACCCGGGACCTTTGGTTTAACGTACCAACGCTCTACCACTGAGCTATTCGGGAACTCTAACCGACACAGATCCAATTTTTCCCTCTTTATCCACAGACCTCAAATTGGGCTGACAACAGTCAAGCATTCAACTTCGAGTGCACACTAGCTCCGTGTGACTTAAATTGTGGTTTTCTGTTAACGAACAGTGACGTGTATTATGCTAATCAAGATTTCAGGTATAACTCCCTGTAAAGTTGATTTGATAATTTCGAGGGAAAAATTGTTCCTGAGCCTGGTATCGAACTCGGGACTTTTCGTTTAACATACCAACGCTCTACCACTGAGCTAGTCGGGAACTCTAACCGACACCGATCCAATTTTTCCCTCTATATCCACAGACCTCAAATTGGGCTGACAACAGTCAAGCATCCAACTTCGAGTGCACACTAACTCCGTGTGACTTAAATTGTGGTTTTCTGTTAACGAACAGTGACGTGTATTATGCAAATCAAGATTTCAGATATAACTCCCTGTAAAGTTGATTTGAATAATTTCGAGGGAAAAATTTTTCCGGAGCCGAATATCGAACCCGGGACCTTTGGTTTAACGTACCAACGCTCTACCACTGAGCTACTCGGGAACTCTAACCGACACCGATCCAATTTTTCCCTGTGTATCCACAGAACTCGAAGTGGGCTGACAACCGTCAAGCATCCAACTTCGAGTTCACACTAACTCCGTGTGACTTAAATTGTGGTTTTCTGTTAACGAACAGTGACGTGTATTATGCAAATCAAGATTTCAGGTATAACTCCCTGTATAGCTGATTTGAATAATTTCGTGGGAAAAATTGTTCCGGAGCCGGGTATCGTACCCGGGACATTTGGTTTAACGTACCAACGCTCTACCACTGAGCTACTCGGGAACTCTAACCGACACCGATCCAATTTTTCCCTCTATATCCACAGACATCAAAGTGGGCTGACAACCGACAAGCATCCAACTTCGAGTGCACACTAATTCCGTGTGACTTAAATTATGGTTTTCTGTTAACGAACAGTGACGTGTATTATGCAAATCAAGATTTCAGGTATAAATCCCTGTAAAGTTGATTTGAATAATTTCGAGGGAAAAATTATTCCGGAGCCGGGTATCGAACCCGGGACCTTTGGTTTAACGTACCAACGCTCTACCACTGAGCTACTCGGGAACTCTAACCGACACCGATCCAATTTTTCCCTCTATATCCACAGAGCTCAAAGTGGGCTGACAACCGTGAAGCATCCAAATTCGAGTGCACACTAACTCCGTGTGACTTAAATTGTGGTTTTCTGTTAACGAACAGTGACGTGTATTATGCAAATCAAGATTTCGGGTATAACTAACTGTAAAGTTGATTTGAATAATTTCGAGGGAAAAATTGTTCCGGAGCCGGGTATCGAACCCGGGACCTTTGGTTTAACGTAGCAACGCACTACCATGGGCCGGGTGTCGATCCCGGGACCTTTGGTTTAACGTACCAACGCTCTACCCCTGAGCTACTCGGGAACTCTAACCGACACATATCCAATATTTCCTCTATATCCACAGACTTCAAAGTGGGCTGACAACCGTCAAGCATCCAACTTCGAGTGCACACCAACTCCGTGTGACTTAAATTGTGGTTTTCTGTTAACGAACAGTGACGTGTATTATGCAAATCAAGATTTCAGGTATAATTCCCTATAAAGTTGATTTGAATAATTTCGAGGAAAAAATTGTTCCGGAGCCGGGTATTGAACCCGGGACATTTGGTTTAACGTACCAACCCTCTATCACTGAGCTACTCGGGAACTCTAACCTCACCGATCCAATTTTTCCCTCTATATCCACAGACCTCAATTTGGGCTGACAACCGTCAAGCATCCAACTTCGAGTGCACACTAACTCCGTGTGACTTAAATTGTGGTTTTCTGTTAACGAACAGTGACGTGTATTACGCAAATCAAGATTTCAGGTATAACTCCCTGTAAAGTTGATTTGAATAATTTCGAGGGAAAAATTTTTCCGGAGCCAAGTATCGAACCCGGGACCTTTGGTTTAACGTACCAACGCTCTACCACTGAGCTACTCGGGAACTCTAACCGACACCGATCCAATTTTTCCCTCTGTATCCATAGAACTCGAAGTGGGCTGACAACCGTCAAGCATCCAACTTCGAGTGCACACTAACTCCGTGTGAATTAAATTGTGGTTTTCTGTTAACGAACAGTAACGTGTATTATGCAAAACAAGATTTCAGTTATAACTCCCTGTAAAGTTGATTTGAATAATTTCGAGGGAAAAATTGTTCCGTGGCCGGGTATCGAACCCAGGGCCTTTGGTTTAACGTACCAACGGCCTACCACTGAGCTACTCGGGAACTCTAACCGACGCCGATCCAATTCTTCCCTCTATATCCACAGACATCAAAGTGGGCTGACAACCGTCAAGCATCCAACTTCGAGTGCACACTAACTCCGTGTGACTTAAATTGTGGTTTTCTGTTAACGAAAAGTGACGTGTATTATGCAAATCAAGATTTCAGATATAACTGCCTGTAAAGATGACTTTAATAATTTCGAGGGAAAAATTGTTCCGGAGCCGGGTATCGAACCCGGGACCTTTGGTTTAACGTACCAGCGTTCTACCACTGAGCTACTCGGGAACTCTAAACGACACCGATCCAATTTTTCCCTCTATATCCACAGACCTCAAATTGGGCTGACAACAGTCAAGCATCCAACATCGAGTGCACACTAACTCCGTGTGACTTAAATTGTGGTTGTCTGTTAACGAACAGTGACGTGTATTATGCAAATCATGATTTCAGGTTTAACTCCCTGTAAAGCTGATTTGAATAATTTCGTGGGAAAAATTGTTCCGGAGCCGGGTATCGTACCCGGGACATTTGGTTTAACGTACCTACGCTCTACCACTGAGCTACTCGGGAACTCTAACCGACACCGATCCAATTTTTCCCTCTATATCCACAGAGCTCAAAGTGGGCTGACAACCGTGAAGCATCCAAATTAGAGTGCACACTAACTCCGTGTGACTTAAATTGTGGTTTTCTGTTAACGAACAGTGACGTGTATTATGCAAATCAAGATTTCGGGAATAACTAACTGTAAAGTTGATTTGAATAATTTCGAGGGAAAAATTGTTCCGGAGCCGGGTATCGAACCCGGGACCTTTTGGTTTAACGTAGCAACGCACTACCACGGGGCCGGGTGTCGATCCCGAGACTTTTGGTTTAACGTACCAACGCTCTACCCCTGAGCTACACGGGAACTCTAACCGACACAGATCCAATATTTCCTCTATATCCACAGACCTCAAAGTGGGCTGACAATCGTCAAGCATTCAACTTCGAGTGCACACTAACTCCGTGTGACTTAAATTGTGGTTTTCTGTTAACGAACAGTGACGTGCATTATACAAATCTCGATTTCAGGTATAACACCCTATAAAGTTGATTTGAATAATTTCGAGGGAAAAATTGTTCCGGAGGCGGTTATCGAACCCGGGACCTTTGGTTTAACGTACCAACGCTCTACCACTGAGCTATTCGGGAACTCTAACCGACACCGATGCAATTTTTCCCTCTATATCCACAGACCTCAAAGTGGGCTGACAACCGTCAAGCATCCAACTTCGAGTGCACACTAACTCCGTGTGACTTAAATTGTGGTTTTCTGTTAACGAACAGTGACGTGTATTATGCAAATCAAGATTTCAGATATAAAACCCTGTAAAGTTGATTTGAATAATTTCGAGGGAAAAATTGTTCCGGAGCCGGGTATCGAAACCGGGACCTTTGGTTTAACGTACCAACGCTCTACCACTGAGCTACCCGGGAACTCTAACCGACACCGTTCCAATTTTTCCCTCTGTATCCACAGACCTCGAATTGGGCTGACAACCGTCAAGCATCCAACTTCGAGTGCACACTAACTCCGTGTGATAAAATTGTGGTTTTCTGGTAACGAACAGTAACGTGTATTATGCAAATCAAGACTTCAGGTATAACTCCCTGTAAAGTTGATTTGAATAATTTCGAGGGAAAAATTGTTCCGGAGCGGGTATCGAACACGGGACCTTCGGTTTAACTTACCAACGCTCTAGCACTGAGCTACTCGGGAACTCTAACCGACACCGATCCAATTTTTCCCTCTATATCCACAGACCTCAAAGTGGGCTGACAACCGTCAACCATCCAACTTCGAGTGCACACCAACTCCGTGTGACTTAAATTGTGGTTTTCTGTTAACGAACAGAGACGTGTATTATGCAAATCAAGATTTCGGGTATAACTAACTGTAAAGTTGATTTGAATAATTTCGAGGGAAAAATTCTTCCGGAGCCGGGTATCGAACCCGGGACCTTTGGTTTAACGTAGCAACGCACTACCACGGGGCCGGGTGTCGAACCCGGGACCTTTGGTTTAACGTACCAACGCTCTACCCCTGAGCTACTCGGGAACTCTAACCGACACCGATCCAATTTTTCCTCTATATCCACAGACCTCAAAGTGGGCTGACAACCGTCAAGCATCCAACTTCGAGTGCACACCAACTCCGTGTGACTTAAATTGTGGTTTTCTGTTAACGAACAGAGACGTGTATTATGCAAATCAAGATTTCAGGTATAAAACCCTGTAAAGTTGATTTGAATAATTTCGAGGGAAAAATTGTTCCGTAGCTGGGTATCGAACCCAGGACCTTTGGTTTAACGTACCAACGCTCTACCACTGAGCTACTCGGGAACTCTAACCGACGCCGATCCAATTTTTCCCTCTATATCCACAGACCTCAAAGTGGGCTGACAACCGTCAAGCATCCAACTTCGAGTGCACACTAACTCCGTGTGACTTAAATTGTGGTTTTCTGTTAACGAACATTGACGTGTATTATGCAAATCAAAATTGCAGGTATAACTCCCTGCAAAGTTGATTTGAATAATTTCGAGGGAAAAATTGTTCCGGAGCCGGGTATCGAACCCGGGAACTTTGGTTTAACGTACCAACGCTCTTCCACTGGCTACTCGGTAACTCTAACCGACACCGATTTAATTTTTCCCTCTATATCCACAGACCTCAAAGTGGGCTGACAACCGTCAACCATCCAACTTCGAGTGCACACCAACTCCGTGTGACTTAAATTGTGGTTTTCTGTTAACGAACAGAGACGTGTATTATGCAAATCAAGATTTCATGTATAACACCCTGTAAATATGATTTGAATAATTTCGAGGGAAAAATTGTTCCGGAGCCGGGTATCGAACCCAGGACCTTTGGATTAACGTACCAACGCTCTACCACTGAGCTACTTGGGAACTCTAACCGACACCGATCCAATTTTTCCCTCTATATCCACAGACCTCATAGTGGGCTGACAACCGTCAAGCATCCAACTTCGAGTGCACACTAACCCCGTGTGACTTAAATTATGGTTTACTGTTAACGAACAGTGACGTGTATTATGCAAATCAAGATTGCAGGTATAAATCCCTGTAAAGTTGATTTGAATAATTTCGAGGAAAAAATTGTTCCGGAGCCGGGTATCGAACCCGGGACCTTTGGTTTAACGTACCATCGCTCTACCACTGAGCTTCTCGGGAACTCTGACCGACACCGATCCAATTTTTCCCTCTATATCCACAGACCTCAAAGTGGGCTGACAACCGTCAAGCATCCAACTTCGAGTGCACACTAACTCCGTGTAATTTAAATTGTGGTTTTCTGTTAACGTACAGTGAAGTGTATTATGCAAATCAAGATTTCAGGTATAACTCCATGTAAAGTTGATTTGAATAATTTCGAGGGAAAAATTGTTCCGGAGCCGGGTATCGAACCCGTGACCTTTGGTTTAACGTACCAACGCTCTACCACTGAGCTACTCGGGAACTCTAACCGACACCGATCCAATTTTTCCTTCTATATCCACAGACCTCAAATTGGGCTGACAACCGTCAAGCATCCAACTTCGAGTGCACACTAACTCCGTGTGTCTTAAATTGTGGTTTTCTGTTAACGAACAGTGACGTGTATTATGCAAATCAAGATTTCAGGTATAACTCCCTGTAAAGTAGATTTGAATAATTTCGAGGGAAAATTTTTTCCTGAGCCGGGTATCGAACCCGGGACCTTTGGTTTAACGTACCAACGCTCTACCACTGAGCTACTCGAGAACTCTAACCGACACCGATCCAATTTTTTCCCCTATATCCACAGACCTCAAAGTGGGCTGACAACCGTCAAGCATCCAACTTCGAGTGCACACTAACTCCGTGTGACTTAAATTGTGGTTTTCTGTTAACGAACAGTGACGTGTATTATGCAAATCAAGATTTCAAGTATAAATCCCTGTAAAGTTGATTTGAATAATTTCGAGGGAAAAATTGTTCCAGAGCTGGGTATCGAACCCGGGACCTTTGGTTTAACGTCCAACGTTCTACCACTGACCTACTCGGGAACTCTAACCGACACCGATCCAATTTTTCCCTCTATATTCACAGACCCCAAGGTGGGCTGACAACAGTCAAGCATCCAACTTCGGTTGCAGACTAACTCCGTGTGACTTAAATTGTGGTTTGGGGAGGCCGAGACGTAGATGGGAGGATAATATTAAAATGGATTTGAGGGAGGTGGGATATGATGATAGAGACTGGATTAATCTTGCACAGGATAGGGACCGCTGGCGGGCTTATGTGAGGGCGGCAATGAACCTTCGGGTTCCTTAAAAGCCATTTGTAAGTAAGTAAGTATTCTGTTAACGAACAGTGACGTGTATTATGCAAATCAAGATTTCAGGTATAACTCCCTGTAAAGTTGATTTCAATAATTTCGAGGGAAAAATTGTTCCGGAGGCGGATATCGAACCCGGGACTTTTGGTTTAACGTACCAACGCTCTACCACTGAGCTACTCGGGAACTCTAACCGACACAGATCCAATTTTTCCCTCTATATCCACAGATCTCAAATTGGGGTGACAACCGTCAGGCATCCAACATCAAGTGCACACTAACTCCGTGTGACTTAAATTGTGGTTTTCTGTTAACGAACAGTGACGTGTATTATGCAAATCTCGATTTCAGGTATAACTCCCTATAAAGTTGATTTGAATAATTTCGAGGCAAAAATTGTTCCGGAGGCGGTTATCGAACCCGGGACCTTTGGTGTAACGTACCAACGCTCTACCACTGAGCTATTCGGGAACTCTAACCGACACCGATCCAATTTTTCCCTCTATATCCACAGACCTCAAATTGGGCTGACAACAGTCAAGCATCCACCTTCAAGTGCACAATAACTCCGTGTGACTTAAATTGTGGTTTTCTGTTAACGAACAGTGACGTGTATTATGCTAATCAAGATTTCAGGTATAACTCCCTGTAAAGTTGATTTGAATAATTTCGAGGAAAAAATTGTTCCTGAGCCTGGTATCGAACTCGGGACCTTTCGTTTAACATACCAACGCTCTACCACTGAGCTAGTCGGGAAATCTAACCGACACCGATCCAATTTTCCCTCTATATCCACAGACCTCAAAGTGGGCTGACAACCGTCAAGCATCCAACTTCGAGTGCACACTAACTCCGTGTGACTTAAATTGTGGTTTTCTGTTAACGAACAGTGACGTGTATTATGCAAATCAAGATTTCAGATATAAATCCCTGTAAAGTTGATTTGAATAATTTCGAGGGAAAAAATTGTTCCGGAGCCGGGTATCGAACCCGGGACCTTTGGTTTAACGTACTAACGCTCTACCACTGAGCTACTCGGGAACTCTAACCGACACCGATCCAATTTTTCCCTCTATATCCACAGACCTCAAATTGGGCTGACAACCGTCAAGCATCCAACTTCGAGTGCACACTAACTCCGTGTGACTTAAATTGTAGTTTTCTGTTAACGAACAGTGACGTGTATTATGCAAATCAAGATTTCAGGTATAAATCCCTGTAAAGTTGATTTGAATAATTTCGAGGGAAAAATTTTTCCGGAGCCGAGTATCGAACCCGGGGCCTTTGGTTTAACGTACCAACGCTCTACCACTGAGCTACTCGGGAACTCTAACCGACACCGATCCAATTTTTCCCTCTGTATCCATAGAACTCGAAGTGGGCTGACAACCGTCAAGCATCCAACTTCGAGTGCACACTAACTCCGTGTGAATTAAATTGTGGTTTTCTGTTAACGAACAGTAACGTGTATTATGCAAATCAAGATTTCAGGTATAACTCCCTGTAAAGTTGATTTGAATAATTTCGAGGGAAAAATTTTTCCGTGGCCGGGTATCGAACCCAGGGCCTTTGGTTAACGTACCAACGGCCTGCCACTGAGCTAATCGGGAACTCTAAGCGACGCCGATCCAATTTTTCCCTCTATATCCACAGACATCAAAGTAGGCTGACAACCGTCAAGCATCCAACTTCGAGTGCACACTAACTCCGTGTGACTTAAATTGTGGTTTTCTGTTAACGAAAAGTGACGTGTATTATGCAAATCAAGATTTCAGATATAACTGCCTGTAAAGATGATTTGAATAATTTCGAGGGAAAAATTGTTCCGGAGCCGGGTATCGAACCCGGGACCTTTGGTTTAACGTACCAGCGCTCTACCACTGACCTACTCGGGAACTCTAAACAACACAGATCCAATTTTTCCCTCTATATCCACAGACCTCAAATTGGGCTAACAACCGTCAAGCATCCAACATCGAGTGCACACTAACTCCGTGTGACTTAAAATGTGGTTGTCTGTTAACGAACAGTGACGTGTATTATGCAAATCATGATTTCAGGTATAACTCCCTGTAAAGCAGATTTGAATAATTTCGTGGGAAAAATTGTTTCGGAGCCGGGTATCGTACCCGGGACATTTGGTTTAACGTACCTACGCTCTACCACTGAGCTACTCGGAAACTCTAACCGACACCGATCCAATTTTTCCCTCTATATCCACAGACCTCAAAGTGGGCTGACAACCGACAATTATCCAACTTCGAGTGCACACTAACTCCGTGTGACTTAAATTATGGTTTTCTGTTAACGAACAGTGACGTGTATTATGCAAATCAAGATTTCAGGTATAACTCCCTGTAAAGTCGATTTGAATAATTTCGAGGGAAAAATTATTCCGGAGCCGGGTATCGAACCCGGGACCTTTGGTTTAACGTACCAACGCTGTACCACTGAGCTAGTCGGGAACTCTAACCGACACCGATCCAATTTTTCCCTCTATATCCACAGAGCTCAAAGTGGGCTGACAACCGTGAAGCATCCAAATTCGAGTGCACACTAACTCCGTGTGACTTAAATTGTGGTTTTCTGTTAACGAACAGTGACGTGTATTATGCAAATCAAGATTTCGGGAATAACTAACTGTATAGTTGATTTGAATAATTTCGAGGGAAAAATTATTCCGGAGCCGGGTATCGAACCCGGGACCTTTGGTTTAACGTAGCAACGCACTACCACGGGGCCGGGTGTCGATCCCGGGACCTTTGGTTTAACGTACCATCGCTCTACCCCTGAGCTACTCGGGAACTCTAACCGACACAGATCCAATATTTCCTCTATATCCACAGACCTCAAAGTGGCCTGACAATCGTCAAGCATTCAACTTCGAGTGCAGACTAACTCCGTGTGACTTAAATTGTGGTTTTCTGTTAACGAACAGTGACGTGTATTATGCAAATCATGATTTCAGGTATAACTCCCTGTAAAGTTGATTTGAATAATTTCGAGGGAAAAATTGTTCCGGAGCCGGATATCGAAGCCGGGTCCTTTGGTTTAACGGACCAACGCTCTACCACTGAGCTACTCGCGAACTCTAACCGACACCGATTCAATTTTTCCTTCTATATCCACAGACCTCAAATTGGGCTGACAACCGTCAAGCATCCAACTTCGTGTGCACACTAACTACGTGTGACTTAAATTGTGGTTTTCTGTTAACGAACAGTGACGTGTATTATGCAAATCTCGATTTCAGGTATAACTCCCTATAAAGTTGATTTGAATAATTTCGAGGGAAAAATTGTTCCGGAGGCGGTTATCGAACCCGGGACCTTTGGTTTAACGTACCAACGCTCTACCACTGAGCTATTCGGGAACTCTAACCGACACCGATCCAATTTTTCCCTCTATATCCACAGACCTCGAATTGGGCTGACAACAGTCAAGCACCCAACTTCGAGTGCACACTAACTCCGTGTGACTTAAATTGTGGTTTTCTGTTAACGAACAGTGACGTGTATTATGCAAATCAAGATTTCAGGTATAACTCCCTGTAAAGTTGATTTGATAATTTCGAGGGAAAAATTGTTCCTGACCGTAGTATCGAACTCGGGACCTGTCGTTTAACATACCAACGCTCTACCACTGAGCTAGTCGGGAACTCTAACCGACACCGATCCAATTTTCCCTCTATATCCACAGACCTCAAAGTGGGCTGACAACCGTCAAGCATCCAACTTCGAGTGCACACTAACTCCGTGTGACTTAAATTGTGGTTTTCTGTTAACGAACAGTGAGGTGTATTATGCAAATCTCGATTTCAGGTATAACTCCCTGTAAAGTTGATTTGAATAATTTCGAGGGAAAAATTGTTCCGGAGCCGGGTATCGAACCCGGGACCTTTGGTTTAACGTACTAACGCTCTACCACTGAGCTACTCGGGAACTCTAACCGACTCCGATCCAAATTTCCCTCTATATCCACAGACCTCAAATTGGGCTGACAACCGTCAAGCAGCCAACTTCGAGTGCACACTAACTCCGTGTGACTTAAATTGTACTTTTCTGTTAACGAACAGTGACGTGTATTATGCAAATCAAGATTTCAGGTATAACTCCCTGTAAAGTTGATTTGAATAATTTCGAGGTAAAAATTTTTCCGGAGCCGAGTATCGAACCCGGGAACTTTGGTTTAACGTACCAACGCTCTACCACTGAGCTACTCGGGAACTCTAACCAACACCGATCCAATTTTTCCCTCTGTATCCACAGAACTCGAAGTGGGCTGACAACCGTCAAGCATCCAACTTCGAGTGCACACTAACTCCGTGTGACTTAAATTGTGGTTTTCTGTTAACGAACAGTAACGTGTATTATGCAAATCAAGATTTCAAGTATAACTC
Source organism: Periplaneta americana (assembly GCF_040183065.1). Taxonomy (NCBI): domain Eukaryota; kingdom Metazoa; phylum Arthropoda; class Insecta; order Blattodea; family Blattidae; genus Periplaneta; species Periplaneta americana. The sequence continues at coordinate 1,064,485 of NW_027185501.1, read as the reverse complement.
CCTGTAAATTTGATTTGAATAATTTCGAGGGAAAAATTGTTCCGTGGCCGGGTATCGAACCCAGGGCCTTTGGTTTAACGTACCAACGGCCTGCCACTGAGCTAATCGGGAACTCTAACCGACGCCGATCCAATTTTTCCCTCTATATCCACAGACATCAAAGTAGGCTGACAACCGTCAAGCATCCAACTTCGAGTGCACACTAACTCCATGTGACTTAAATTGTGGTTTTCTGTTAACGAAAAGTGACGTGTATTATGCAAATCAAGATTTCAGATATAACTGCCTGTAAAGATGATTTGAATAATTTCGAGGGAAAAATTGTTCCGGAGCCGGGTATCGAACCCGGGACCTTTGGTTTAACGTACCAGCGCTCTACCACTGACCTACTCGGGAACTCTAAACAACACAGATCCAATTTTTCCCTCTATATCCACAGACCTCAAATTGGGCTAACAACCGTCAAGCATCCAACATCGAGTGCACACTAACTCCGTGTGACTTAAAATGTGGTTGTCTGTTAACGAACAGTGACGTGTATTATGCAAATCATGATTTCAGGTATAACTCCCTGTAAAGCTGATTTGAATAATTTCGTGGGAAAAATTGTTTCGGAGCCGGGTATCGTACCCGGGACATTTGGTTTAACGTACCTACGCTCTACCACTGAGCTACTCGGGAACTCTAACCGACACCGATCCAATTTTTCCCTCTATATCCACAGACCTCAAAGTGGGCTGACAACCGACAATTATCCAACTTCGAGTGCACACTAACTCCGTGTGACTTAAATTATGGTTTTCTGTTAACGAACAGTGACGTGTATTATGCAAATCAAGATTTCAGGTATAACTCCCTGTAAAGTCGATTTGAATAATTTCGAGGGAAAAATTATTCCGGAGCCGGGTATCGAACCCGGGACCTTTGGTTTAACGTACCAACGCTGTACCACTGAGCTAGTCGGGAACTCTAACCGACACCGATCCAATTTTTCCCTCTATATCCACAGAGCTCAAAGTGGGCTGACAACCGTGAAGCATCCAAATTCGAGTGCACACTAACTCCGTGTGACTTAAATTGTGGTTTTCTGTTAACGAACAGTGACGTGTATCATGCAAATCAAGATTTCGGGAATAACTAACTGTATAGTTGATTTGAATAATTTCGAGGGAAAAATTGTTCCGGAGCCGGGTATCGAACCCGGGACCTTTGGTTTAACGTAGCAACGCACTACCACGGGGCCGGGTGTCGATCCCGGGGCCTTTGGTTTAACGTACCATCGCTCTACCCCTGAGCTACTCGGGAACTCTAACCGACACAGATCCAATATTTCCTCTATATCCACAGACCTCAAAGTGGCCTGACAATCGTCAAGCATTCAACTTCGAGTGCAGACTAACTCCGTGTGACTTAAATTGTGGTTTTCTGTTAACGAACAGTGACGTGTATTATGCAAATCAAGATTTCAGGTATAACTCCCTGTAAAGTTGATTTGAATAATTTCGAGGGAAAAATTGTTCCGGAGCCGGATATCGAAGCCGGGTCCTTTGGTTTAACGGACCAACGCTCTACCACTGAGCTACTCGGGAACTCTAACCGACACCGATTCAATTTTTCCTTCTATATCCACAGACCTCAAATTGGGCTGACAACCGTCAAGCATCCAACTTCGTGTGCACACTAACTACGTGTGACTTAAATTGTGGTTTTCTGTTAACGAACAGTGACGTGTATTATGCAAATCTCGATTTCAGGTATAACTCCCTATAAAGTTGATTTGAATAATTTCGAGGGAAAAATTGTTCCGGAGGCGGTTATCGAACCCGGGACCTTTGGTTTAACGTACCAACGCTCTACCACTGAGCTATTCGGGAACTCTAACCGACACCGATCCAATTTTTCCCTCTATATCCACAGACCTCGAATTGGGCTGACAACAGTCAAGCATCCAACTTCGAGTGCACACTAACTCCGTGTGACTTAAATTGTGGTTTTCTGTTAACGAACAGTGACGTGTATTATGCAAATCAAGATTTCAGGTATAACTCCCTGTAAAGTTGATTTGATAATTTCGAGGGAAAAATTGTTCCTGACCGTAGTATCGAACTCGGGACCTGTCGTTTAACATACCAACGCTCTACCACTGAGCTAGTCGGGAACTCTAACCGACACCGATCCAATTTTCCCTCTATATCCACAGACCTCAAAGTGGGCTGACAACCGTCAAGCATCCAACTTCGAGTGCACACTAACTCCGTGTGACTTAAATTGTGGTTTTCTGTTAACGAACAGTGAGGTGTATTATGCAAATCAAGATTTCAGATATAACTCCCTGTAAAGTTGATTTGAATAATTTCGAGGGAAAAATTGTTCCGGAGCCGGGTATCGAGCCCGGGACCTTTGGTTTAACGTACTAACGCTCTACCACTGAGCTACTCGGGAACTCTAACCGACTCCGATCCAAATTTCCCTCTATATCCACAGACCTCAAATTGGGCTGACAACCGTCAAGCAGCCAACTTCGAGTGCACACTAACTCCGTGTGACTTAAATTGTAGTTTTCTGTTAACGAACAGTGACGTGTATTATGCAAATCAAGATTTCAGGTATAACTCCCTGTAAAGTTGATTTGAATAATTTCGAGGTAAAAATTTTTCCGGAGCCGAGTATCGAACCCGGGAACTTTGGTTTAACGTACCAACCCTCTACCACTGAGCTACTCGGGAACTCTAACCAACACCGATCCAATTTTTCCCTCTGTATCCACAGAACTCGAAGTGGGCTGACAACCGTCAAGCATCCAACTTCGAGTGCACACTAACTCCGTGTGACTTAAATTGTGGTTTTCTGTTAACGAACAGTAACGTGTATTATGCAAATCAAGATTTCAAGTATAACTCCCTGTAAAGTTGATTTGAATAATTTCGAGGGAAAAATTGTTCCGTGGCCGGGTATCGAACCCAGGGCCTTTGGTTTAACGTACCAACGCCCTACCACTGAGCTACTCGGGTACTCAAACCGACGCCGATCCCATTTTTCCCTCTATATCCACAGACCTCAAAGTGGGCTGACAACCGTCAAGCATCCAACTTCGAGTGCACACTAACTCCGTGTCACTTAAATTGTGGTTTTCTGTTAACGAAAAGTGACGTGTATTATGCAAATCAAGATTTCAGATATAACTGCCTGTAAAGTTGATTTGAATAATTTCGAGGGAATAATTGTTCCGGAGCCGGGTATCGAACCCGGGACCTTTGGTTTAACATACCAACGCTCTACCACTGAGCTACTCGGAACTCTAACCGACACCGATCCAATTTTTCCCTCTGTATCCATAGAACTCGAAGTGGGCTGACAACCGTCTAGCATCCAACTTCGAGTGCACACTAACTCCGTGTGAATTAAATTGTGGTTTTCTGTTAACGAACAGTGACGTGTATTATGCAAATCAAGATTTCAGGTATAACTCCCTGTAAAGTTGATTTGAATAATTTCGAGGGAAAAATTATTCCGGAGCCGGGTATCGAACCCGGGACCTTTGGTTTAACGTACCAACGCTCTACCACTGAGCTACTCGGGAACTCTAACCGACACCGATCCAATTTTTCCCACTACATCCACAGAGCTCAAAGTGGGCTGACAACCGTGAAGCATCCAACTACGAGTGCACACTAACTCCGTGTGACTTAAATTGTGGTTTTCTGTTAACGAACAGTGACGTGTATTATGCAAATCAAGATTTCAGATATAAATCCCTGTAAAGTTGATTTGAATAATTTCTAGGGAAAAATTGTTCCGGAGCCGGGTATCGAACCCGGGACCTTTGGTTTTACGTACTAACGCTCTACCACTGAACTACTCGGGAACTCTAACCGACACCGATCCAATTTTTCCCTCTATATCCACAGACCTCAAATTGGGCTGACAACCGTCAAGCATCCAACTTCGAGTGCACACTAACTCCGTGTGACTTAAATTGTAGTTTTCTGTTAACGAACAGTGACGTGTATTATGCAAATCAAGATTTCAGGTATAACTCCCTGTAAAGTTGATTTGAATAATTTCGAGGGAAAAATTTTTCCGGAGCCGAGTATCGAACCCGGGACCTTTGGTTTAACGTACCAACGCTCTACCACTGAGCTACTCGGGAACTCTAACCGACACCAATCCAATTTTTCCCTCTGTATCCATAGTACTCGAAGTGGGCTGACAACCGTCAACCATCCAACTTCGAGTGCACACTAACTCCGTGTGACTTAAATTGTGGTTTTCTGTTAACGAACAGTGACGTGTATTATGCAAATCAAGATTTCAGATATAAATCCCTGTAAAGTTGATTTGAATAATTTCGAGGGAAAAATTGTTCCGGAGCCGGGTATCGAACCCGGGACCTTTGGTTTAACGTACTAACGCTCTACCACTGAGCTACTCGGGAACTCTAACCGACACCGATCCAATTTTTCCCTCTATATCCACAGACCTCAAATTGGGCTGACAACCGTCAAGCATCCAACTTCGAGTGCACACTAACTCCGTGTGACTTAAATTGTAGTTTTCTGTTAACGAACAGTGACGTGTATTATGCAAATCAAGATTTCAGGTATAACTCCCTGTAAAGTTGATTTGAATAATTTCGAGGGAAAAATTTTTCCGGAGCCGAGTATCGAACCCGGGACCTTTGGTTTAACGTACCAACGCTCTACCACTGAGCTACTCGGGAACTCTAACCGACACCGATCCAATTTTTCCCTCTGTATCCATAGAACTCGAAGTGGGCTGACAACCGTCTAGCATCCAACTTCGAGTGCACACTAACTCCGTGTGAATTAAATTGTGGTTTTCTGTTAACGAACAGTGACGTGTATTATGCAAATCAAGATTTCGGGAATAAATAACTGTTAAGTTGATTTGAATAATTTCGAGGGAAAAATTGTTCCGGAGCCGGGTATCGAACCCGGGACCTTTGGTTTAACGTAGCAACGCACTACCATGGGGCCGATTGTCGATCCCGGGGCCTTTGGTTTAACGTACCTACGCTCTACCACTGAGCTACTCGGGAACTCTAACCGACACCGATCCAATTTTTCCCTCTATATCCACAGACCTCAAAGTGGGCTGACAACCGACAATTATCCAACTTCGAGTGCACACTAACTCCGTGTGACTTAAATTATGGTTTTCTGTTAACGAACAGTGACGTGTATTATGCAAATCAAGATTTCAGGTATAACTCCCTGTAAAGTCGATTTGAATAATTTCGAGGGAAAAATTATTCCGGAGCCGGGTATCGAACCCGGGACCTTTGGTTTAACGTACCAACGCTGTACCACTGAGCTAGTCGGGAACTCTAACCGACACCGATCCAATTTTTCCCTCTATATCCACAGAGCTCAAAGTGGGCTGACAACCGTGAAGCATCCAAATTCGAGTGCACACTAACTCCGTGTGACTTAAATTGTGGTTTTCTGTTAACGAACAGTGACGTGTATCATGCAAATCAAGATTTCGGGAATAACTAACTGTATAGTTGATTTGAATAATTTCGAGGGAAAAATTGTTCCGGAGCCGGGTATCGAACCCGGGACCTTTGGTTTAACGTAGCAACGCACTACCACGGGGCCGGGTGTCGATCCCGGGGCCTTTGGTTTAACGTACCATCGCTCTACCCCTGAGCTACTCGGGAACTCTAACCGACACAGATCCAATATTTCCTCTATATCCACAGACCTCAAAGTGGCCTGACAATCGTCAAGCATTCAACTTCGAGTGCAGACTAACTCCGTGTGACTTAAATTGTGGTTTTCTGTTAACGAACAGTGACGTGTATTATGCAAATCAAGATTTCAGGTATAACTCCCTGTAAAGTTGATTTGAATAATTTCGAGGGAAAAATTGTTCCGGAGCCGGATATCGAAGCCGGGTCCTTTGGTTTAACGGACCAACGCTCTACCACTGAGCTACTCGGGAACTCTAACCGACACCGATTCAATTTTTCCTTCTATATCCACAGATCTCAAATTGGGCTGACAACCGTCAAGCATCCAACTTCGTGTGCACACTAACTACGTGTGACTTAAATTGTGGTTTTCTGTTAACGAACAGTGACGTGTATTATGCAAATCTCGATTTCAGGTATAACTCCCTATAAAGTTGATTTGAATAATTTCGAGGGAAAAATTGTTCCGGAGGCGGTTATCGAACCCGGGACCTTTGGTTTAACGTACCAACGCTCTACCACTGAGCTATTCGGGAACTCTAACCGACACCGATCCAATTTTTCCCTCTATATCCACAGACCTCGAATTGGGCTGACAACAGTCAAGCATCCAACTTCGAGTGCACACTAACTCCGTGTGACTTAAATTGTGGTTTTCTGTTAACGAACAGTGACGTGTATTATGCAAATCAAGATTTCAGGTATAACTCCCTGTAAAGTTGATTTGATAATTTCGAGGGAAAAATTGTTCCTGACCGTAGTATCGAACTCGGGACCTGTCGTTTAACATACCAACGCTCTACCACTGAGCTAGTCGGGAACTCTAACCGACACCGATCCAATTTTCCCTCTATATCCACAGACCTCAAAGTGGGCTGACAACCGTCAAGCATCCAACTTCGAGTGCACACTAACTCCGTGTGACTTAAATTGTAGTTTTCTGTTAACGAACAGTGACGTGTATTATGCAAATCAAGATTTCAGGTATAACTCCCTGTAAAGTTGATTTGAATAATTTCGAGGTAAAAATTTTTCCGGAGCCGAGTATCGAACCCGGGAACTTTGGTTTAACGTACCAACGCTCTACCACTGAGCTACTCGGGAACTCTAACCAACACCGATCCAATTTTTCCCTCTGTATCCACAGAACTCGAAGTGGGCTGACAACCGTCAAGCATCCAACTTCGAGTGCACACTAACTCCGTGTGACTTAAATTGTGGTTTTCTGTTAACGAACAGTAACGTGTATTATGCAAATCAAGATTTCAAGTATAACTCCCTGTAAAGTTGATTTGAATAATTTCGAGGGAAAAATTGTTCCGTGGCCGGGTATCGAACCCAGGGCCTTTGGTTTAACGTACCAACGCCCTACCACTGAGCTACTCGGGTACTCAAACCGACGCCGATCCCATTTTTCCCTCTATATCCACAGACCTCAAAGTGGGCTGACAACCGTCAAGCATCCAACTTCGAGTGCACACTAACTCCGTGTCACTTAAATTGTGGTTTTCTGTTAACGAAAAGTGACGTGTATTATGCAAATCAAGATTTCAGATATAACTGCCTGTAAAGTTGATTTGAATAATTTCGAGGGAATAATTGTTCCGGAGCCGGGTATCGAACCCGGGACCTTTGGTTTAACATACCAACGCTCTACCACTGAGCTACTCGGAACTCTAACCGACACCGATCCAATTTTTCCCTCTGTATCCATAGAACTCGAAGTGGGCTGACAACCGTCTAGCATCCAACTTCGAGTGCACACTAACTCCGTGTGAATTAAATTGTGGTTTTCTTTTAACGAACAGTGACGTGTATTATGCAAATCAAGATTTCAGGTATAACTCCCTGTAAAGTTGATTTGAATAATTTCGAGGGAAAAATTATTCCGGAGCCGGGTATCGAACCCGGGACCTTTGGTTTAACGTACCAACGCTCTACCACTGAGCTACTCGGGAACTCTAACCGACACCGATCCAATTTTTCCCACTACATCCACAGAGCTCAAAGTGGGCTGACAACCGTGAAGCATCCAACTACGAGTGCACACTAACTCCGTGTGACTTAAATTGTGGTTTTCTGTTAACGAACAGTGACGTGTATTATGCAAATCAAGATTTCAGATATAAATCCCTGTAAAGTTGATTTGAATAATTTCTAGGGAAAAATTGTTCCGGAGCCGGGTATCGAACCCGGGACCTTTGGTTTTACGTACTAACGCTCTACCACTGAACTACTCGGGAACTCTAACCGACACCGATCCAATTTTTCCCTCTATATCCACAGACCTCAAATTGGGCTGACAACCGTCAAGCATCCAACTTCGAGTGCACACTAACTCCGTGTGACTTAAATTGTAGTTTTCTGTTAACGAACAGTGACGTGTATTATGCAAATCAAGATTTCAGGTATAACTCCCTGTAAAGTTGATTTGAATAATTTCGAGGGAAAAATTTTTCCGGAGCCGAGTATCGAACCCGGGACCTTTGGTTTAACGTACCAACGCTCTACCACTGAGCTACTCGGGAACTCTAACCGACACCAATCCAATTTTTCCCTCTGTATCCATAGTACTCGAAGTGGGCTGACAACCGTCAACCATCCAACTTCGAGTGCACACTAACTCCGTGTGACTTAAATTGTGGTTTTCTGTTAACGAACAGTGACGTGTATTATGCAAATCAAGATTTCAGATATAAATCCCTGTAAAGTTGATTTGAATAATTTCGAGGGAAAAATTGTTCCGGAGCCGGGTATCGAACCCGGGACCTTTGGTTTAACGTACTAACGCTCTACCACTGAGCTACTCGGGAACTCTAACCGACACCGATCCAATTTTTCCCTCTATATCCACAGACCTCAAATTGGGCTGACAACCGTCAAGCATCCAACTTCGAGTGCACACTAACTCCGTGTGACTTAAATTGTAGTTTTCTGTTAACGAACAGTGACGTGTATTATGCAAATCAAGATTTCAGGTATAACTCCCTGTAAAGTTGATTTGAATAATTTCGAGGGAAAAATTTTTCCGGAGCCGAGTATCGAACCCGGGACCTTTGGTTTAACGTACCAACGCTCTACCACTGAGCTACTCGGGAACTCTAACCGACACCGATCCAATTTTTCCCTCTGTATCCATAGAACTCGAAGTGGGCTGACAACCGTCTAGCATCCAACTTCGAGTGCACACTAACTCCGTGTGAATTAAATTGTGGTTTTCTGTTAACGAACAGTGACGTGTATTATGCAAATCAAGATTTCGGGAATAAATAACTGTTAAGTTGATTTGAATAATTTCGAGGGAAAAATTGTTCCGGAGCCGGGTATCGAACCCGGGACCTTTGGTTTAACGTAGCAACGCACTACCATGGGGCCGATTGTCGATCCCGGGGCCTTTGGTTTAACGTACCAACGCTCTACCCCTGAGCTACTCGGGAACTCTAACCGACACAGATCCAATATTTCCTCTATATCCGCAGACCTCAAAGTGGGCTGACAATCGTCAAGCATTCAACTTCGAGTGCACACTAACTCCGTGTGACTTAAATTGTGGTTTTCTGTTAACGAACAGTGACGTGTATTATGCAAATCAAGATTTCAGGTATAAATCCCTGTAAAGTTGATTTGAATAATTTCGAGGGAAAAATTGTTCCGGAGCCGGATATCGAAGCCGGGTCCTTTGGTTTAACGGACCAACGCTCTACCACTGAGCTACTAGGGAACTCTAACCGACACCGATCCAATTTTTCCTTCTATATCCACAGACCTCAAATTGGGCTGACAACCGTCAAGCATCCATCTTCGTGTGCACACTAACTCCGTGTGACTTAAATTGTGGTTTTCTGTTAACGAACAGTGACGTGTATTATGCAAATCTCGATTTCAGGTATAACTCCCTATAAAGTTGATTTGAATAATTTCGAGGGAAAAATTGTTCCGGAGGCGGTTATCGAACCCGGGACCTTTGGTTTAACGTACCAACGCTCTACCACTGAGCTATTCGGGAACTCTAACCGACACCGATCCAATGTTTCCCTCTATATCCACAGAAATCAAATTGGGCTGACAACAGTCAAGCATCCAACTTCGAGTGCACACTAACTCCGTGTGACTTAAATTGTGGTTTTCTGTTAACGAACAGTGACGTGTATTATGCAAATCAAGATTTCAGGTATAACTCCCTGTAAAGTTGATTTGATAATTTCGAGGGAAAAATTGTTCCTGACCGTAGTATCGAACTCGGGACCTGTCGTTTAACATACCAACGCTCTACCACTGAGCTAGTCGGGAACTCTAACCGACACCGATCCAATTTTCCCTCTATATCCACAGACCTCAAAGTGGGCTGACAACCGTCAAGCATCCAACTTCGAGTGCACACTAACTCCGTGTGACTTAAATTGTGGTTTTCTGTTAACGAACAGTGAGGTGTATTATGCAAATCAAGATTTCAGATATAACTCCCTGTAAAGTTGATTTGAATAATTTCGAGGGAAAAATTGTTCCGGAGCCGGGTATCGAACCCGGGACCTTTGGTTTAACGTACTAACGCTCTACCACTGAGCTACTCGGGAACTCTAACCGACTCCGATCCAAATTTCCCTCTATATCCACAGACCTCAAATTGGGCTGACAACCGTCAAGCAGCCAACTTCGAGTGCACACTAACTCCGTGTGACTTAAATTGTAGTTTTCTGTTAACGAACAGTGACGTGTATTATGCAAATCAAGATTTCAGGTATAACTCCCTGTAAAGTTGATTTGAATAATTTCGAGGTAAAAATTTTTCCGGAGCCGAGTATCGAACCCGGGAACTTTGGTTTAACGTACCAACGCTCTACCACTGAGCTACTCGGGAACTCTAACCAACACCGATCCAATTTTTCCCTCTGTATCCACAGAACTCGAAGTGGGCTGACAACCGTCAAGCATCCAACTTCGAGTGCACAGTAACTCCGTGTGACTTAAATTGTGGTTTTCTGTTAACGAACAGTAACGTGTATTATGCAAATCAAGATTTCAAGTATAACTCCCTGTAAAGTTGATTTGAATAATTTCGAGGGAAAAATTGTTCCGTGGCCGGGTATCGAACCCAGGGCCTTTGGTTTAACGTACCAACGCCCTACCACTGAGCTACTCGGGTACTCAAACCGACGCCGATCCCATTTTTCCCTCTATATCCACAGACCTCAAATTGGGCTGACAACCGTCAAGCATCCAACTTCGAGTGAACACTAACTCCGTGTCACTTAAATTGTGGTTTTCTGTTAACGAAAAGTGACGTGTATTATGCAAATCAAGATTTCAGATATAACTGCCTGTAAAGTTGATTTGAATAATTTCGAGGGAATAATTGTTCCGGAGCCGGGTATCGAACCCGGGACCTTTGGTTTAACATACCAACGCCCTACCACTGAGCTACTCGGAACTCTAACCGACACCGATCCAATTTTTCCCTCTGTATCCATAGAACTCGAAGTGGGCTGACAACCGTCTAGCATCCAACTTCGAGTGCACACTAACTCCGTGTGAATTAAATTGTGGTTTTCTGTTAACGAACAGTGACGTGTATTATGCAAATCAAGATTTCAGGTATAACTCCCTGTAAAGTTGATTTGAATAATTTCGAGGGAAAAATTATTCCGGAGCCGGGTATCGAACCCGGGACCTTTGGTTTAACGTACCAACGCTCTACCACTGAGCTACTTGGGAACTCTAACCGACACCGATCCAATTTTTCCCACTACATCCACAGAGCTCAAAGTGGGCTGACAACCGTGAAGCATTAAACTACGAGTGCACACTAACTCCGTGTGACTTAAATTGTGGTTTTCTGTTAACGAACAGTGACGTGTATTATGCAAATCAAGATTTCAGATATAAATCCCTGTAAAGTTGATTTGAATAATTTCTAGGGAAAAATTGTTCCGGAGCCGGGTATCGAACCCGGGACCTTTGGTTTTACGTACTAACGCTCTACCACTGAACTACTCGGGAACTCTAACCGACACCGATCCAATTTTTCCCTCTATATCCACAGACCTCAAATTGGGCTGACAACCGTCAAGCATCCAACTTCGAGTGCACACTAACTCCGTGTGACTTAAATTGTAGTTTTCTGTTAACGAACAGTGACGTGTATTATGCAAATCAAGATTTCAGGTATAACTCCCTGTAAAGTTGATTTGAATAATTTCGAGGGAAAAATTTTTCCGGAGCCGAGTATCGAACCCGGGACCTTTGGTTTAACGTACCAACGCTCTACCACTGAGCTACTCGGGAACTCTAACCGACACCAATCCAATTTTTCCCTCTGTATCCATAGTACTCGAAGTGGGCTGACAACCGTCAACCATCCAACTTCGAGTGCACACTAACTCCGTGTGACTTAAATTGTGGTTTTCTGTTAACGAACAGTGACGTGTATTATGCAAATCAAGATTTCAGATATAAATCCCTGTAAAGTTGATTTGAATAATTTCGAGGGAAAAATTGTTCCGGAGCCGGGTATCGAACCCGGGACCTTTGGTTTAACGTACTAACGCTCTACCACTGAGCTACTCGGGAACTCTAACCGACACCGATCCAATTTTTCCCTCTATATCCACAGACCTCAAATTGGGCTGACAACCGTCAAGCATCCAACTTCGAGTGCACACTAACTCCGTGTGACTTAAATTGTAGTTTTCTGTTAACGAACAGTGACGTGTATTATGCAAATCAAGATTTCAGGTATAACTCCCTGTAAAGTTGATTTGAATAATTTCGAGGGAAAAATTTTTCCGGAGCCGAGTATCGAACCCGGGACCTTTGGTTTAACGTACCAACGCTCTACCACTGAGCTACTCGGGAACTCTAACCGACACCGATCCAATTTTTCCCTCTGTATCCATAGAACTCGAAGTGGGCTGACAACCGTCTAGCATCCAACTTCGAGTGCACACTAACTCCGTGTGAATTAAATTGTGGTTTTCTGTTAACGAACAGTGACGTGTATTATGCAAATCAAGATTTCGGGAATAAATAACTGTTAAGTTGATTTGAATAATTTCGAGGGAAAAATTGTTCCGGAGCCGGGTATCGAACCCGGGACCTTTGGTTTAACGTAGCAACGCACTACCATGGGGCCGATTGTCGATCCCGGGGCCTTTGGTTTAACGTACCAACGCTCTACCCCTGAGCTACTCGGGAACTCTAACCGACACAGATCCAATATTTCCTCTATATCCGCAGACCTCAAAGTGGGCTGACAATCGTCAAGCATTCAACTTCGAGTGCACACTAACTCCGTGTGACTTAAATTGTGGTTTTCTGTTAACGAACAGTGACGTGTATTATGCAAATCAAGATTTCAGGTATAAATCCCTGTAAAGTTGATTTGAATAATTTCGAGGGAAAAATTGTTCCGGAGCCGGATATCGAAGCCGGGTCCTTTGGTTTAACGGACCAACGCTCTACCACTGAGCTACTAGGGAACTCTAACCGACACCGATCCAATTTTTCCTTCTATATCCACAGACATCAAATTGGGCTGACAACCGTCAAGCATCCATCTTCGTGTGCACACTAACTCCGTGTGACTTAAATTGTGGTTTTCTGAAAACGAACAGTGACGTGTATTATGCAAATCTCGATTTCAGGTATAACTCCCTATAAAGTTGATTTGAATAATTTCGAGGGAAAAATTGTTCCGGAGGCGGTTATCGAACCCGGGACCTTTGGTTTAACGTACCAACGCTCTACCACTGAGCTATTCGGGAACTCTAACCGACACCGATCCAATGTTTCCCTCTATATCCACAGAAATCAAATTGGGCTGACAACAGTCAAGCATCCAACTTCGAGTGCACACTAACTCCGTGTGACTTAAATTGTGGTTTTCTGTTAACGAACAGTGACGTGTATTATGCAAATCAAGATTTCAGGTATAACTCCCTGTAAAGTTGATTTGATAATTTCGAGGGAAAAATTGTTCCTGACCGTAGTATCGAACTCGGGACCTGTCGTTTAACATACCAACGCTCTACCACTGAGCTAGTCGGGAACTCTAACCGACACCGATCCAATTTTCCCTCTATATCCACAGACCTCAAAGTGGGCTGACAACCGTCAAGCATCCAACTTCGAGTGCACACTAACTCCGTGTGACTTAAATTGTGGTTTTCTGTTAACGAACAGTGAGGTGTATTATGCAAATCAAGATTTCAGATATAACTCCCTGTAAAGTTGATTTGAATAATTTCGAGGGAAAAATTGTTCCGGAGCCGGGTATCGAACCCGGGACCTTTGGTTTAACGTACTAACGCTCTACCACTGAGCTACTCGGGAACTCTAACCGACTCCGATCCAAATTTCCCTCTATATCCACAGACCTCAAATTGGGCTGACAACCGTCAAGCAGCCAACTTCGAGTGCACACTAACTCCGTGTGACTTAAATTGTAGTTTTCTGTTAACGAACAGTGACGTGTATTATGCAAATCAAGATTTCAGGTATAACTCCCTGTAAAGTTGATTTGAATAATTTCGAGGTAAAAATTTTTCCGGAGCCGAGTATCGAACCCGGGAACTTTGGTTTAACGTACCAACGCTCTACCACTGAGCTACTCGGGAACTCTAACCAACACCGATCCAATTTTTCCCTCTGTATCCACAGAACTCGAAGTGGGCTGACAACCGTCAAGCATCCAACTTCGAGTGCACACTAACTCCGTGTGACTTAAATTGTGGTTTTCTGTTAACGAACAGTAACGTGTATTATGCAAATCAAGATTTCAAGTATAACTCCCTGTAAAGTTGATTTGAATAATTTCGAGGGAAAAATTGTTCCGTGGCCGGGTATCGAACCCAGGGCCTTTGGTTTAACGTACCAACGCCCTACCACTGAGCTACTCGGGTACTCAAACCGACGCCGATCCCATTTTTCCCTCTATATCCACAGACCTCAAATTGGGCTGACAACCGTCAAGCATCCAACTTCGAGTGAACACTAACTCCGTGTCACTTAAATTGTGGTTTTCTGTTAACGAAAAGTGACGTGTATTATGCAAATCAAGATTTCAGATATAACTGCCTGTAAAGTTGATTTGAATAATTTCGAGGGAATAATTGTTCCGGAGCCGGGTATCGAACCCGGGACCTTTGGTTTAACATACCAACGCCCTACCACTGAGCTACTCGGAACTCTAACCGACACCGATCCAATTTTTCCCTCTGTATCCATAGAACTCGAAGTGGGCTGACAACCGTCTAGCATCCAACTTCGAGTGCACACTAACTCCGTGTGAATTAAATTGTGGTTTTCTGTTAACGAACAGTGACGTGTATTATGCAAATCAAGATTTCAGGTATAACTCCCTGTAAAGTTGATTTGAATAATTTCGAGGGGAAAATTATTCCGGAGCCGGGTATCGAACCCGGGACCTTTGGTTTAACGTACCAACGCTCTACCACTGAGCTACTCGGGAACTCTAACCGACACCGATCCAATTTTTCCCACTACATCCACAGAGCTCAAAGTGGGCTGACAACCGTGAAGCATCCAACTACGAGTGCACACTAACTCCGTGTGACTTAAATTGTGGTTTTCTGTTAACGAACAGTGACGTGTATTATGCAAATCAAGATTTCAGATATAAATCCCTGTAAAGTTGATTTGAATAATTTCTAGGGAAAAATTGTTCCGGAGCCGGGTATCGAACCCGGGACCTTTGGTTTTACGTACTAACGCTCTACCACTGAACTACTCGGGAACTCTAACCGACACCGATCCAATTTTTCCCTCTATATCCACAGATCTCAAATTGGGCTGACAACCGTCAAGCATCCAACTTCGAGTGCACACTAACTCCGTGTGACTTAAATTGTAGTTTTCTGTTAACGAACAGTGACGTGTATTATGCAAATCAAGATTTCAGGTATAACTCCCTGTAAAGTTGATTTGAATCATTTCGAGGGAAAAATTTTTCCGGAGCCGAGTATCGAACCCGGGACCTTTGGTTTAACGTACCAACGCTCTACCACTGAGCTACTCGGGAACTCTAACCGACACCAATCCAATTTTTCCCTCTGTATCCATAGTACTCGAAGTGGGCTGACAACCGTCAACCATCCAACTTCGAGTGCACACTAACTCCGTGTGACTTAAATTGTGGTTTTCTGTTAACGAACAGTGACGTGTATTATGCAAATCAAGATTTCAGATATAAATCCCTGTAAAGTTGATTTGAATAATTTCGAGGGAAAAATTGTTCCGGAGCCGGGTATCGAACCCGGGACCTTTGGTTTAACGTACTAACGCTCTACCACTGAGCTACTCGGGAACTCTAACCGACACCGATCCAATTTTTCCCTCTATATCCACAGACCTCAAATTGGGCTGACAACCGTCAAGCATCCAACTTCGAGTGCACACTAACTCCGTGTGACTTAAATTGTAGTTTTCTGTTAACGAACAGTGACGTGTATTATGCAAATCAAGATTTCAGGTATAACTCCCTGTAAAGTTGATTTGAATAATTTCGAGGGAAAAATTTTTCCGGAGCCCAGTATCGAACCCGGGACCTTTGGTTTAACGTACCAACGCTCTACCACTGAGCTACTCGGGAACTCTAACCGACACCGATCCAATTTTTCCCTCTGTATCCATAGAACTCGAAGTGGGCTGACAACCGTCTAGCATCCAACTTCGAGTGCACACTAACTCCGTGTGAATTAAATTGTGGTTTTCTGTTAACGAACAGTGACGTGTATTATGCAAATCAAGATTTCGGGAATAAATAACTGTTAAGTTGATTTGAATAATTTCGAGGGAAAAATTGTTCCGGAGCCGGGTATCGAACCCGGGACCTTTGGTTTAACGTAGCAACGCACTACCATGGGGCCGATTGTCGATCCCGGGTCCTTTGGTTTAACGTACCAACGCTCTACCCCTGAGCTACTCGGGAACTCTAACCGACACAGATCCAATATTTCCTCTATATCCGCAGACCTCAAAGTGGGCTGACAATCGTCAAGCATTCAACTTCGAGTGCACACTAACTCCGTGTGACTTAAATTGTGGTTTTCTGTTAACGAACAGTGACGTGTATTATGCAAATCAAGATTTCAGGTATAAATCCCTGTAAAGTTGATTTGAATAATTTCGAGGGAAAAATTGTTCCGGAGCCGGATATCGAAGCCGGGTCCTTTGGCTTAACGGACCAACGCTCTACCACTGAGCTACTAGGGAACTCTAACCGACACCGATCCAATTTTTCCTTCTATATCCACAGACCTCAAATTGGGCTGACAACCGTCAAGCATCCATCTTCGTGTGCACACTAACTCCGTGTGACTTAAATTGTGGTTTTCTGTTAACGAACAGTGACGTGTATTATGCAAATCTCGATTTCAGGTATAACTCCCTATAAAGTTGATTTGAATAATTTCGAGGGAAAAATTGTTCCGGAGGCGGTTATCGAACCCGGGACCTTTGGTTTAACGTACCAACGCTCTACCACTGAGCTATTCGGGAACTCTAACCGACACCGATCCAATGTTTCCCTCTATATCCACAGAAATCAAATTGGGCTGACAACAGTCAAGCATCCAACTTCGAGTGCACACTAACTCCGTGTGACTTAAATTGTGGTTTTCTTTTAACGAACAGTGACGTGTATTATGCAAATCAAGATTTCAGGTATAACTCCCTGTAAAGTTGATTTGATAATTTCGAGGGAAAAATTGTTCCTGAGTGTGGTATCGAACTCGGGACCTGTCGTTTAACATACCAACGCTCTACCACTGAGCTAGTCGGGAACTCTAACCGACACCGATCCAATTTTCCCTCTATATCCACAGACCTCAAAGTGGGCTGACAACCGTCAAGCATCCAACTTCGAGTGCACACTAACTCCGTGTGACTTAAATTGTGGTTTTCTGTTAACGAACAGTGACGTGTATTATGCAAATCAAGATTTCAGATATAACTCCCCGTAAAGTTGATTTGAATAATTTCGAGGGAAAAATTGTTCCGGAGCCGGGTATCGAACCCGGGACCTTTGGTTTAACGTACCAGCGCTCTACCACTGAGCTACTCGGGATCTCTAACCGACACCGATCCAATTTTTCCCTCTATATCCACAGAGCTCAAAGTGGGCTGACAACTGTGAAGCATCCAAATTCGAGTGCACACTAACTCCGTGTGACTTAAATTGTGGTTTTCTGTTAACGAACAGTGACGTGTATTATGCAAATCAAGATTTCGGGAATAACTAACTGTAAAGTTGATTTGAATAATTTCGAGGGAAAAATTGTTCCGGAGCCGGGTATCGAACCCGGGACCTTTGGTTTAACGTAGCAACGCACTACCACGGGGCCGGGTGTCGATCCCGGGGCCTTCGGTTTAACGTACCAACGCTCTACCCTTGAGCTACTCGGGAACTCTAACCGACACAGATCCAATATTTCCTCTATATCCACAGACCTCAAAGTGGGCTGACAATCGTCAAGCATTCAACTTCGAGTGCACACTAACTCCGTGTGACTTAAATTGTGGTTTTCTGTTAACGAACAGTGACGTGTATTATGCAAATCTCGATTTCCGGTATAACTCCCTGCAAAGTTGATTTGAATAATTTCGATGGAAAAATTCTTCCGGAGCCGGGTTTCGAACCCGGGACCTTTGGTTTAACGTACTAACGCTCTACCACTGAGCTACACGGGAACTCTAACCGACACCGATCCAATTTTTCCCTCCATATACACAGGCCTCTAAGTGGGCTGACAACCGTCAAGCATGCAACTACGAGTGCACACTAACTCCGTGTGACTTAAATTGTAGTTTTCTGTTAACGAACAGTGACGTGTATTATGCAAATCAAGATTTCAGGTATAACTCCCTGTAAAGTTGATTTGAATAATTTAGAGGGAAAAATTGTTCCGGAGCCGGGTATCGATCCCGGGACCTTTGGCTTAACGTACCAACGCTCTACCACTGAGCTACTCGGGAACTCTAACCGACACCGATCCAATTTTGCCCTCTATATCCACAGACCTCAAAGTGGGCTGACAACCGTCAAGCATGCAACTTCGAGTGAACACTAACTCCGTGTGACTTAAATTGTGGTTTTCTGTTAACGAACAGTGACGTGTATTATGCAAATCAATATTTCAGGTATACTTCCCTGTAAAGTTGATTAGAATAATTTCGAGGGAAAAAATGTTCCGGAGCCGGGTATCTAACCCGGGACCTTTGGTATAACGTACCAACGCTCTACGACTGTGCTACTCGGGAACTCTAACCGACACCGATCCAATTTTTTCCTCTATATCCACAGACCTCAAAGTGGGCTGACAACCGTCAAGCATGCAACTTCGAGTGCACACTAATTCCGTGTGACTTAAATTGTGGTTTTCAGTTAACGAACATTGACGTATATTACGCAAATCAAGATTTCAGGTATAACTCCCTGTAAAGTTGATTTGAATAATTTCGAGGGAAAAATTGTTCCGGAGCCGGGTATCGATCCCGGGACCTTTGGCTTAACGTACCAACGCTCTACCCTTGAGCTACTCGGGAACTCTAACCGACACAGATCCAATATTTCCTCTATATCCACAGACCTCAAAGTGGGCTGACAATCGTCAAGCATTCAACTTCGAGTGCACACTAACTCCGTGTGAGTTAAATTGTGGTTTTCTGTTAACGAACAGTGACGTGTATTATGCAAATCAAGATTTCAGGTATAACTCCCTGTAAAGACGATTTGAATAATTTCGAGGGAAAAATTGATCCGGAGCCGGGCATCGAACCCGGGACCTTTGGTTTAACGTACCAACGCTCTACCACTGAGCTACTCGGAAACTCTAACCGACACCGATCCAATTTTTCCCTCTATATCCACAGACCTCAAAGTGGGCTGACAACCGTCAAGCATGCAACTTCGAGTGCACACTAATTCCGTGTGACTTAAATTGTGGTTTTCAGTTAACGAACATTGACGTATATTACGCAAATCAAGATTTCAGGTATAACTCCCTGTAAAGTTGATTTGAATAATTTCGAGGGAAAAATTGTTCCGGAGCCGGGTATCGAACCCGGGACCTTTGGTTTAACGTACCAACGCTCTACGACTGAGCTAGTCGGGAACTCTATCCGACACCGATCCAATTTTTCCCTCTATATCCACAGACCTCAAAGTGGGCTGACAACCGACAAGCATCCAAATTCGAGTGCACACTAATTCCGTGTGATTTAAATTGTGGTTTTCTGTTAACGACAGTGACGTGTATCAAGATTTCAGGTATAACTCCCTGTAAAGTTGATTTTAATAATTTCTTGGAAAAAATTGTTCCTGAGCCGGGTATCTAACACGGGACCTTTGGTTTAACGTACCAACGCTCTACCACTGAGCTACTCGGGAACTCTAACCGACACCGTTCCAATTTTTCCCTCTATATCCACAGACCTCAAAGTGGGCTGACAATCGTCAAGCATCCAACTTCGAGTGCACACTAACTCCGTGTGACTTAAATTGTGGTTTACTGTTAAAGAACAGTGACGTGTATTATGCAAATCAAGATTTCAGGTATAAATCCCTGTAAAGTTGATTTGAATAATTTCGAGAGAAAAATTGTTCCGGAGCCGGGTATCGAACCCGGGACCTTTAGTTTAACGTACCAACGCTCTACCACTGAGCTACTCGGGAACTCTAACCGACACCGATCCAATTTTTCCCTCTATATCCACAGACCTCAAAGTGGGCTGACAACCGTCAAGCATCCAACTTCGAGTGCACACTAACTCCGTGTGACTTATATTGTGGTTTCCTGTTAACGAACAGTGACGTGTATTATGCAAATCAAGATTTAAGGTATAACTCCCTGTAAAGTTGATTTGAATAATTTCGAGGGAAAAATTGTTCCTGAGTGTGGTATCGAACTCGGTACCTGTCGTTTAACATACCAACGCTCTACCACTGAGCTAGTCGGGAACTCTAACCGACACCGATCCAATTTTCCCTCTATATCCACAGACCTCAAAGTGGGCTGACAACCGTCAAGCATCCAACTTCGAGTGCACACTAACTCCGTGTGACTTAAATTGTGGTTTTCTGTTAACGAACAGTGACGTGTATTATGCAAATCAAGATTTCAGATATAACTCCCCGTAAAGTTGATTTGAATAATTTCGAGGGAAAAATTGTTCCGGAGCCGGGTATCGAACCCGGAACCTTTGGTTTAACGTACCAGCGCTCTACCACTGAGCTACTCGGGAACTCTAAACGACACCGATCCAATTTTTCCCTCTATATCCACAGACCTCAAATTGGGCTGACAACCGTCAAGCATCCAACATCGAGTGCACTCTAACTCCGTGTGACTTAAATTGTGGTTGTCTGTTAACGAACAGTGACGTGTATTATGCAAATCATGATTTCAGGTATAACTCCCTGTAAAGCTGATTTGAATAATTTCGTGGGAAAAATTGTTCCGGAGCCGGGTATCGTACCCGGGACATTTGGTTTAACGTACCTACGCTCTACCACTGAGCTACTCGGGAACTCTAACCGACACCGATCCAATTTTTCCCTCTATATCCACAGACCTCAAAGTGGGCTGACAACCGACAAGCATCCAACTTCGAGTGCACACTAACTCCGTGTGACTTAAATTGTGGTTTTCTTTTAACGAACAGTGACGTGTATTATGCAAATCAAGATTTCAGGTATAACTCCCTGTAAAGTTGATTTGATAATTTCGAGGGAAAAATTGTTCCTGAGTGTGGTATCGAACTCGGGACCTGTCGTTTAACATACCAACGCTCTACCACTGAGCTAGTCGGGAACTCTAACCGACACCGATCCAATTTTCCCTCTATATCCACAGACCTCAAAGTGGGCTGACAACCGTCAAGTATCCAACTTCGAGTGCACACTAACTCCGTGTGACATAATTGTGGTTTTCTGTTAACGAACAGTGACGTGTATTATGCAAATCAAGATTTCAGATATAACTCCCCGTAAAGTTGATTTGAATAATTTCGAGGGAAAAATTGTTCCGGAGCCGGGTATCGAACCCGGGACCTTTGGTTTAACGTACCAGCGCTCTACCACTGAGCTACTCGGGAACTCTAAACGACACCGATCCAATTTTTCCCTCTATATCCACAGACCTCAAATTGGGCTGACAACCGTCAAGCATCCAACATCGAGTGCACACTAACTCCGTGTGACTTAAATTGTGGTTGTCTGTTAACGAACAGTGACGTGTATTATGCAAATCATGATTTCAGGTATAACTCCCTGTAAAGCTGATTTGAATAATTTCGTGGGAAAAATTGTTCCGGAGCCGGGTATCGTACCCGGGACATTTGGTTTAACGTACCTACGCTCTACCACTGAGCTACTCGGGAACTCTAACCGACACCGATCCAATTTTTCCCTCTATATCCACAGACCTCAAAGTGGGCTGACAACCGACAAGCATCCAACTTCGAGTGCACACTAACTCCGTGTGACTTAAATTGTAGTTTTCTGTTAACGAACAGTGACGTGTATTATGCAAATCAAGATTTCATGTATAACTCCCTGTAAAGTTGATTTGAATAATTTCGAGGAAAAAATTATTCCGGAGCCGGGTATCGAACCCGGGACCTTTGGTTTAACGTACCAACGCTCTACCACTGAGCTACTCGGGAACTCTAACCGACACCGATCCAATTTTTCCCTCTATATCCACAGAGCTCAAAGTGGGCTGACAACTGTGAAGCATCCAAATTCGAGTGCACACTAACTCCGTGTGACTTAAATTGTGGTTTTCTGTTAACGAACAGTGACGTGTATTATGCAAATCAAGATTTCGGGAAAAACTAACTGTAAAGTTGATTTGAATAATTTCGAGGGAAAAATTGTTCCGGAGCCGGGTATCGAACCCGGGACCTTTGGTTTAACGTAGCAACGCACTACCACGGGGCCGGGTGTCGATCCCGGGGCCTTTGGTTTAACGTACCAACGCTCTACCCTTGAGCTACTCGGGAACTCTAACCGACACAGATCCAATATTTCCTCTATATCCACAGACCTCAAAGTGGGCTGACAATCGTCAAGCATTCAACTTCGAGTGCACACTAACTCCGTGTGACTTAAATTGTGGTTTTCTGTTAACGAACAGTGACGTGTATTATGCAAATCTCGATTTCCGGTATAACTCCCTGCAAAGTTGATTTGAATAATTTCGATGGAAAAATTCTTCCGGAGCCGGGTTTCGAACCCGGGACCTTTGGTTTAACGTACTAACGCTCTACCACTGAGCTACTCGGGAACTCTAACCGACACCGATCCAATTTTTCCCTCCATATACACAGGCCTCTAAGTGGGCTGACAACCGTCAAGCATGCAACTACGAGTGCACACTAACTCCGTGTGACTTAAATTGTAGTTTTCTGTTAACGAACAGTGACGTGTATTATGCAAATCAAGATTTCAGGTATAACTCCCTGTAAAGTTGATTTGAATAATTTAGAGGGAAAAATTGTTCCGGAGCCGGGTATCGATCCCGGGACCTTTGGCTTAACGTACCAACGCTCTACCACTGAGCTACTCGGGAACTCTAACCGACACCGATCCAATTTTGCCCTCTATATCCACAGACCTCAAAGTGGGCTGACAACCGTCAAGCATGCAACTTCGAGTGCACACTAATTCCGTGTGACTTAAATTGTGGTTTTCAGTTAACGAACATTGACGTATATTACGCAAATCAAGATTTCAGGTATAACTCCCTGTAAAGTTGATTTGAATAATTTCGAGGGAAAAATTGTTCCGGAGCCGGGTATCGATCCCGGGACCTTTGGCTTAACGTACCAACGCTCTACCCTTGAGCTACTCGGGAACTCTAACCGACACAGATCCAATATTTCCTCTATATCCACAGACCTCAAAGTGGGCTGACAATCGTCAAGCATTCAACTTCGAGTGCACACTAACTCCGTGTGAGTTAAATTGTGGTTTTCTGTTAACGAACAGTGACGTGTATTATGCAAATCAAGATTTCAGGTATTTCTCCCTGTAAAGACGATTTGAATAATTTCGAGGGAAAAATTGATCCGGAGCCGGGCATCGAACCCGGGACCTTTGGTTTAACGTACCAACGCTCTACCACTGAGCTACTCGGAAACTCTAACCGACACAGATCCAATTTTTCCCTCTATATCCACAGACCTCAAATTGGGCTGACAACCGTCAAGCATGCAACTTCGAGTGCACACTAATTCCGTGTGACTTAAATTGTGGTTTTCAGTTAACGAACATTGACGTATATTACGCAAATCAAGATTTCAGGTATAACTCCCTGTAAAGTTGATTTGAATAATTTCGAGGGAAAAATTGTTCTGGAGCCGGGTATCGAACCCGGGACCTTTGGTTTAACGTACCAACGCTCTACGACTGAGCTAGTCGGGAACTCTATCCGACACCGATCCAATTTTTCCCTCTATATCCACAGACCTCAAAGTGGGCTGACAACCGACAAGCATCCAACTTCGAGTGCACACTAATTCCGTGTGATTTAAATTGTGGTTTTCTGTTAACGACAGTGACGTGTATCAAGATTTCAGGTATAACTCCCTGTAAAGTTGATTTTAATAATTTCTTGGAAAAAATTGTTCCTGAGCCGGGTATCGAACACGGGACCTTTGGTTTAACGTACCAACGCTCTACCACTGAGCTACTCGGGAACTCTAAACGACACCGTTCCAATTTTTCCCTCTATATCCACAGACCTCAAAGTGGGCTGACAATCGTCAAGCATCCAACTTCGAGTGCACACTAACTCCGTGTGACTTAAATTGTGGTTTACTGTTAAAGAACAGTGACGTGTATTATGCAAATCAAGATTTCAGGTATAAATCCCTGTAAAGTTGATTTGAATAATTTCGATTGAAAAATTGTTCCGGAGCCGGTTATCGAACCCGGGACCTTTGGTTTAACGTACCAACGCTCTACCACTGAGCTACTCGGGAACTCTAACCGACACCGATCCAATTTTTCCCTCTATATCCACAGACCACAAAGTGGGATGTCAAACGTCAAGCATGCAACTTCGAGTGCACACTAACTCCGTGTCACTTAAATTATGGTTGTCTGTTAACGAACAGTGACGTGTATTATGCAAATCAAGATTTCAGGTATAAATCCCTGTAAAGTTGATTTGAATAATTTCGAGAGAAAAATTGTTCCGGAGCCGGGTATCGAACCCGGGACCTTTAGTTTAACGTACCAACGCTCTACCACTGAGCTACTGGGGAACTCTAACCGACACCGATCCAATTTTTCCCTCTATATCCACAGATCTCAAAGTGGGCTGACAACCGTCAAGCATCCAACTTCGAGTGCACACTAACTCCGTGTGACTTAAATTGTGGTTTCCTGTTAACGAACAGTGACGTGTATTATGCAAATCAAGATTTAAGGTATAACTCCCTGTAAAGTTGATTTGAATAATTTCGAGGGAAAAATTGTTCCGGAGCCGGGTATCGATCCCGGGACCTTGGTTTAACGTAGCAACGCTCTACCACGTGGTCGGGTATCGATCCCGGGACCTTTGGTTTAACATACCAACGCTCTACCACTGAGCTACTCGGGAACTCTAATCGACACCGATCCAATATATCCTCTATATCCACAGTCCTCAAAGTGGGCTGACAACCGTCAAGCATCCAACTTCGAGTGCACACACACTCCGTGTGACTTAAATTGTGGTTTTCTGTTAACGAACAGTGACGTGTATTATGCAAATCAAGATTTCAGGTATAACTCCCTGTAAAGTTGATTTGAATAATTTCGAGGGATATATTGTTCCGGAGCCGGGTATCGAACCCGGGACCTTTGGTTTAACGTACCAACGCTCTACCACTGAGCTACTCGGGAACTCTCACCGACACCGATCCAATTTTTCCCTCCATATACACAGGCCTTTAAGTAGGCTGACAACCGTCAAGCATGCAACTTCGAGTGCACACTAACTCCGTGTGACTTAAATTGTGGTTTTCTGTTAACGAACAGTGACGTGTATTATGCAAATCAAGATTTCAGGTATAACTCCCTGTAAAGTTGATTTGAATAATTTCGAGGGAAAAATTATTCCGGAGCCGGGTATCGAACCCGGGACCTTTGGTTTAACGTACCAACGCTCTACCACTGAGCTACTCGGGAACTCTAACCGACACCGATCCAATTTTTCCCTCTATATCCACAGATTTCAAAGTGGGCTGACAACCGTCAAGCATCCAACTTCGAGTGCACACTAACTCCGTGTGACCTAAAATTGTGGTTTTCTGTTAACGAACAGTGACGTGTATTATGCAAATCAAGATTTCAGGTATAACTCCCTGTAAAGTTGATTTGAATAATTTCGAGGGAAAAATTATTCCGGAGCCGGGTATTTAACCCGGGACCTTTGGTTTAACGTACCAACGCTCTACGACTGTGCTACTCGGGAACTCTAACCGACACCGATCCAATTTTTCCCTCCATATAGACAGGCCTCAAAGTGGGCTGACAACCGTCAATCATGCATCTTCGAGTGCACACTAACTCCGTGTGAGTTAAATTGTGGTTTTCTGTTAACGAACAGTGACGAGTATTATGCAAATCAAGATTTCAGGTATAACTCCCTGTAAAGACGATTTGACTAATTTCGAGGGAAAAATTGTTCCGGAGCCGGGTATCGAACCCGGGACTTATGGTTTAACGTACCAACGCTCTACCACTGAGCTACTCAGGAACTCTAACCGACACCGATGCAATTTTTCCCTCTATATCCACAGACCTCAAAGTGGGCTGACAACCGTCAAGCATGCAACTTCGAGTGCACACTAACTCAGTGTGACTTAAATTGTGGTTTTCTGTTAACGAACATTGACGTATATTACGCAAATCAAGATTTCAGGTATAACTCCCTGTAAAGTTGATTTGAATAATTTCGAGGGAAAAATTGTTCCGGAGCCGGGTATCGAACCCGGGACCTTTGGTTTAACGTACCAACGCTCTACCACTGTGCTACTCGGGAACTCTATCCGACACCGATCCAATTTTTCCCTCTATATACACAGACCTCAAAGTGGGCTGACAACCGACAAGCATCCAACTTCGAGTGCACACGAACTCCGTGTGACTTAAATTGTGGTTTTCTGTTAACGAACAGTGACGTGTATCAAGATTTCAGGTATAACTAACTGTAAAGTTGATTTGAATAATTTCGAGGGAAAAATTGTTCCGGAGCTGGCTATCGAACCCGGGACCTTTGGTTTAACATCCAACGTTCTACCACTGACCTACTCGGGAACTCTAACCGACACCGATCCAATCTTTCCGTATATATTCACAGACCTCAAAGTGGGCTGACAACCGTCAAGCATCCAACTTCGAGTGCACACTAACTCCGTGTGACTTAAATTGTGGTATTCTGTTAACGAACAGTGACGTGTATTATGCAAATCAAGATTTCAGGTATAACTCCCTCTAAAGTTGATTTGAATAATTTCGAGGGAAAAATTGTTCCGGAGCCGGGTATCGAACCAGGGACTTTTGGTTTAACGTACCAACGCTCTACCACTGAACTACTCGGGAACTCTAACCGACACCAATCCAATATTTTTCTCTATATCCACAGACCTCAAAGTGGGCTGACAACCGTCAAGCATCCAACTTCGAGTGCACACTAACTCCGTGTGACTTAAATTGTGGTATTCTGTTAACGAACAGTGACGTGTATTATGCAAATCAAGATTTCAGGTATAAAACCCTGTAAAGTTGATTTGAATAATTTCGAGGGAAAAATAGTTCCGGAGCCGGGTATCGAACCCGGGACCTTTGGTTTAACGTACCAACGCTCTACCACAGAGCTACTCGGGTACTCTAACCGACACTAATCCAATTTTTCCCTCTGTATCCACAGACCTCAAAGTGGGCTGACAACCGTCAAGCATCCAACTTCGAATGCAAACTAACTCCGTGTGACTTAAATTGTTGTTTTCTGTTAAAGAACAGTGACGTGTATTATGCAAATCAAGATTTCAGGTATAAATCCCTGTAAAGTTGATTTGAATAATTTCGAGGGAAAAATTGTTCCGGAGCCGGGTATCGAACCCGGGACCTTTGGTTTAACGTACCAACGCTCTACCACTGAGCTACTCGGGAACTCTAACCGACACCGATCCAATTCTTCCCTCTATATTCACAGAACTCAAATTGGGCTGACAACAGTCAAGCATCCAACTTCGAGTGCACACTAACTCCGTGTGACTTAAATTGTGGTTTTCTGTTAACGAACAGTGACTTGTATTTTGCAAATCAAGATTTCAGGTATAACTCCCTGTAAAGTTGATTTGAATAATTTCGAGGGAAAAATTGTTCCGGAGCCGGGTATCGAACCCGGGACCTTGGTTTAACGTAGCAACGCTCTACCACGGTGTCGGGTATCGATGCCGGGACCTTTGGTTTAACGTACCAACGCTCTACCACTGAGCTACTCGGGAACTCTAACCGACACTGATCCAATATTTCATCTATATCCACAGTCCTCAAAGTGGGCTGACAACCGTCAAGCATCCAACTTCGAGTGCACACAAACTCCGTGTGACTTAAATTGTGGTTTTCTGTAAACGAACAGTGACGTGTATTATGCAAATCAAGATTTCTCGTTTAATTCCCTGTAAAGTTGATTTGAATAATTTCGAGGGAAATATTGTTCCGGAGCCGGGTATCGAACCCGGGACCTTTGGTTTAACGTACCAAAGCTCTACCACTGAGCTACTTGAGAACTCTCACCGACACCGATCCAATTTTTCCCTCTATATCCACAGACCTCAAAGTGGGCTGACAACCGTCAAGCATCCAACTTCGAGTGCACACTAACTCCGTGTGACTTAAATTGTGGTTTCCTGTTAACGAACAGTGACTGTATTATGCAAATCAAGATTTCAGGTATAAATCCCTGTAAAGTTGATTTGAATAATTTCGAGGGAAAAATTGTTCCGGAGCCGGATATCGAACCCGGAAACGTTGGTTTAACGTACCAACGCTCTACCACTGAGCTACTTGGGAACTGTAACCGACACCGATCCAATTTTTCCCTCTATTTCCACTGACATCAAATTGGGCTGACAACCGTCAAGCATCCAACTTCGAGTGCACACTAACTCCGTTTGACTTAAATTGTGGCTTTCTGTTAACGAACAGTGACGTGTATTATGCAAATCAAGATTTCAGGTATAACTCCCTGTAAAGTTGATTTGAATAATTTCGAGGGAAAAATTGTTCCGGAGCCTGGTATCGAACCCGGGACCTTTGGTTTAACTTACCAACGCTCTACCACTGAGCTACTCGGGAACTCTAACCGACACCGATCCAATTTTTCCCTCTATATTCACAGACCTCAAAGTGGTCTGACAACCGTCAAGCATCCAACTTCGAGAACACACTAACTACGTGTGACTTAAATTTTGGTTTTCTGTTAACGAACAGTGACGTGTATTATGCAAATCAAGATTTCAGGTATAACTAACTGTAAAGTTGATTTGAATAATTTCGAGGGAAAAATTGTTCCGGAGCCGGGTATCGAACCCGGAACCTTTGCTTTAACGTAGCAACGCTCTACCACGGGGCCGGGTATCGATCCCGGGACCTTTGTTTTAACGTACCAACGCTCTACCTCTGAGCTACTCGGGAACTCTAACCGACACAGATCCAATATTTCCTCTATATCCACAGACCTCAAAGTGAGCTGACAACCGTCAAGCATCGAACTTCGAGTGCACACTAACTCCGTGTGACTTAAATTGTGGTTTTCTGTTAACGAACAGAGACATGTATTATGCAAAACAAGATTTCAGGTATAACTCCCTGTAAAGTTGATTTGAATAATTTCGAGGGAAAAATTGTTCCGGAGACGGGTATCGAACCCGGGACCTTTGGTTTAACGTACCAACGCTCTACCACTATACTACTCGGGAACTCTAACCGACACCGATCCAATTTTTTCCCCTATATATACAGACCTCAAATTGGGCTGACAACCGTCTAGCATCAAACTTCGAGTGCACACTAACTCCGTGTAACTTAAATTGTGGTTTTCTGTTTACGAACAGTGACGTGTATTATGCAAAACAAGATTTCAGGTATAACTCCCTGTAATGTTGATTTTTATAATTTCGAGGGAAAAATTGTTCCGGAGCCGTGTATCGAACACGGGACCTTTGGTTTAACGTACCAACGCTCTACCACTGAGCTACTCGGGAACTCTAACCGACACCTATCCAATTTTTCCCTCTGTATCCACAGACCTCAAAGTGCGCTAACAACCGTCAGGCTTTCAACTTCGAGTACACACTAACTCCGTGTGACTTAAATTGTGGTTTTCTGTTAACGAACAGTGACGTGTATTGTGCAAATCAAGATTTCAGGTATAAATCCCTGTAAAGATGATTTGAATAATTTCGAGGGAAAAATTGTTCCGGAGCTGGCTATCGAACCCGGGACCTTTGGTTTAACATCCGACGTTCTACCACTGACCTACTCGGGAACTCTAACCGACACCGATCCAATTTTTCCGTATATATTCACAGACCTCAAAGTGGGCTGACAACCGTCAAGCATCCAACTTCGAGTGCACACTAACTCCGTGTGACTTAAATTGTGGTATTCTGTTAACGAACAGTGACGTGTATTATGCAAATCAAGATTTCAGGTATAACTCCCTCTAAAGTTGATTTGAATAATTTCGAGGGAAAAATTTTTCCGGAGCCGGGTATCGAACCAGGGACCTTTGGTTTAACGTACCAACGCTCTACCACTGAACTACTCGGGAACTCTAACCGACACCAATCCATTTTTTTTCTCTATATCCACAGACCTCAAAGTGGGCTGACAACCGACAAGCAACCAACTTCGAATGCACACTAACTCCGTGTGACTTAAATTGTGGTTTTCTGTTAACGAACAGTGACGTGTATTATGCAAATCAAGATTTCAGGTATAAAACCCTGTAAAGTTGATTTGAATAATTTCGAGGGAAAAATAGTTCCGGAGCCGGGTATCGAACCCGGGACCTTTGGTTTAACGTACCAACGCTCTACCACTGAGCTACTCGGAAACTCTAACCGACACCGATCCAATTCTTCCCTCTATATCCACAGAACTCAAATTGGGCTGACAACCGTCAAGCATCCAACTTCGAGTGCACACTAACTCCGTGTGACTTAAATTGTGGTTTTCTGTTAACGAACAGTGACGTATTTTATGCAAATCAAAATTTCAGGTATAACTCCCTGTATAGCTGATTTGAATAATTTCGAGGGAAAAATTGTTCCGCAGCCGGGTATCGAACCCGGGACCTTTGGTTTAACGTTCCAACGCTCTTCCACTGTGCTACTCGGGAAATCTAACCGACACCGATTCAATTTTTCCCTCTATATACACAGACCTCAAAGTGGCCTGACAACCGTAAAATATCCAACTTCCAGTGCACACTAACTCCGTGTGACTTAAATTGTGGTTTTCTGTTAACGAACAGTGACGTGTATTATGCAAATCAAGATTTCAGGTATAACTCCCTGTAAAGTTGATTTGAATAATTTCGAGGGAAAAATTGTTCCGGAGCCGGGTATCGAACCCGGGACCTTGGTTTAACGTAGCAACGCTCTACCACGTGGTCGGGTATCGATCCCGGGACCTTTGGTTTAACGTACCAACGCTCTACCACTGAGCTACTCGGGAACTCTAATCGACAGCGATCCAATATATCCTCTATATCCACAGTCCTCAAAGTGGGCTGACAACCGTCAAGCATCCAACTTCGAGTGCACACAAACTCCGTGTGACTTAAATTGTGGTTTTCTGTTAACGAACAGTGACGTGTATTATGCAAATCAAGATTTCAGGTATAACTCCCTGTAAAGTTGATTTGAATAATTTCGAGGGATATATTGTTCCGGAGCCGGGTATCGAACCCGGGACCTTTGGTTTAACGTACCAACGATCTACCACTGAGCTACTCGGGAACTCTCACCGACACCGATCCAATTTTTCCCTCTATATCCACAGACCTCAAAGTGGGCTGACAACCGTCAAGCATCCAACTTCGAGTGCACACTAACTCCGTGTGACTTAAATTGTGGTTTTCTGTTAACGAACAGTGACGTGTATTATGCAAATCAAGATTTCAGGTATAAATCCCTGTAAAGTTGATTTGAATAATTTCGAGGGAAAAATTGTTCCGGAGCCGGATATCGAACCCGGGACCTTTGGTTTAACGTTCCAACGCTCTTCCACTGAGCTACTCGGGAAATCTAACCGACACAGATTCAATTTTTCCCTCTATATACACAGACCTCAAAGTGGGCTGACAACCGTAAAATACCCAACTTCCAGTGCACACTAACTCCGTGTGACTTAAATTGTGGTTTTCTGTTAACGAACAGTGACGTGTATTATGCAAATCAAGATTTCAGGTATAACTCCCTGTAAAGTTGGTTTTGAATAATTTCGAGGGAAAAATTGTTCCGGAGCCGGTTATCGAACCCGGGACCTTTGGTTTAACGTAACAACGCTCTACCACTGAGCTACTCGGGAACTCTAACTGACACCGATCCAATTTTTCCCTCTATTTCCACAGAACTCAAAGTGGGCTGACAACCGTCAAGCATTTAACTTCGAGTGCACACTAAATCCGTGTGACTTAAATTGTGGTTTTCTGTTAATGAACAGTGACGTGTATTATGCAAATCAAGATTTCAGGTATAACTCCCTGTAAAGTTGATTTGAATAATTTCGAGGGAAAAATTGTTCCGGAGCCGGGTATCGAACCCGGGACCTTTGGTTTAACGTACCAACTCCCTACCACTGAGCTACTCGGGGACTCCAACCGACACCGATCCAATGTTTGAATCTATATCCACAGACCTCAAATTGGGCTGACAACCGTCAAGCATCCAACTTCGAGTGCACACTAAACCAGTGTGACTTAAATTGTGGTTTTCTGTTAACGAACAGTGACGTGTATTATGCAATTCAAAATTTCAGGTATAACTCCCTGTAAAGTTGATTTGAATAATTTCGAGAGAAAAATTGTTCCGGAGCCGGGTATCGAACCCGGGACCTTTGGTTTAACGTACCAAAACTCTACCACTGAGCTACTCGGGAACTGTTACCGACACCGATCCAATTTTTCCCTCTATATCCACAGAACTCAAAGCGGGCTGACAACCGTCAAGCTTTCTACTTCGAGTGCACACTAACTCCGTGTGACTTAAATTGTGGTTTTCTGTTAACGAACAGTGACGTGTATTATGCAAATCAAGATTTCAGGTATAACTCTCTGTAAAGTTGATTTGAATAATTTCGAGGGAAAAATTGTTCCGGAGCTGGGTATCGAACCCAGGACCTTTGGTTTAACGTCCAACCCTTTACCTCTGACTACTCGGGAACTCTAACCAAAACCGATCCAATTATTCCCTCTATATCCACAGACCTCAAATTGGGCTGACAACCGTCAAGCATCCAACATCGACTGCACACTAACTCCGTGTGACTTAAATTGTGGTTTTCTGTTAACGAACAGTGACGTGTACTATGCAAATCAAGATTTCAGGTATAACTCCCTTTAAATTTGATTTGAATAATTTCGACTTGATAATTGTTCCGGAGCCGGGAATCGAACCCGGGACCTTTGCTTTAACGTACCAAAGCTCTACCACTGTGCTACTCGGGAACTCTAACCGACACCGATCCAATTTTTCCCTCTATATCCACAGACCTCAAAGTGGGCTGACAACCGTCAAACATCCAACTTCGAGTGCACACTAACTCCGTGTGACTTAAATTGTGGTTTTCTGTTAACGAACAGTGACGTGTATTATGCAAATCAAGATTTCAGGTATAACTCCCTGTAAAGTTGATTTGAATAATTTCGAGGGAAAAATTGTTCCGGATCCTGGTATCGAACCCGGGACCTTTGGTTTAACTTACCAACGCTCTACCACTGAGCTACTCGGGAACTCTAACCGACACCGATCCAATTTTTCCCTCTATATTCACAGACCTCAAAGTGGGCTGACAACCGTCAAGCATTCAACTTCGAGAGCACACTAACTACGTGTGACTTAAATTGTGGTTTTCTGTTAACGAACAGTGACGTGTATTATGCAAATCAAGATTTCAGGTATAACTAACTGTATAGTTGATTTGAATAATTTCGAGGGATAAATTGTTCCGGAGCCGTGTATCGAACCCGGGACCTTTGCTTAAACGTAGCAACGCTCTACCACGGGGCCGGGTATCGATCCCGGGACCTTTGTTTTAACGTACCAACGTTCTACCTCTGAGCTACTCGGGAAATCTAACCGACACCGATGCAATATTTCCTCTATATCCACAGACCTCAAAGTGGGCTGACAACCGTCAAGCATCCAACTTCGAGTGCACACTAACTCCGTGTGACTTAAATTGTGGTTTTCTGTTAACGAACAGTGACGTGTATTGTGCAAATCAAGATTTCAGGTATAAATCCCTGTAAAGATGATTTGAATAATTTCGAGGGAAAAATTGTTCCGGAGCTGGCTATCGAACCCGGGACCTTTGGTTTAACATCCGACGTTCTACCACTGACCTACTCGGGAACTCTAACCGACACCGATCCAATTTTTCCGTATATATTCACAGACCTCAAAGTGGGCTGACAACCGTCAAGCATCCAACTTCGAGTGCACACTAACTCCGTGTGACTTAAATTGTGGTATTCTGTTAACGAACAGTGACGTGTATTATGCAAATCAAGATTTCAGGTATAACTCCCTCTAAAGTTGATTTGAATAATTTCGAGGGAAAAATTTTTCCGGAGCCGGGTATCGAACCAGGGACCTTTGGTTTAACGTACCAACGCTCTACCACTGAACTACTCGGGAACTCTAACCGACACCAATCCATTTTTTTTCTCTATATCCACAGACCTCAAAGTGGGCTGACAACCGACAAGCAACCAACTTCGAATGCACACTAACTCCGTGTGACTTAAATTGTGGTTTTCTGTTAACGAACAGTGACGTGTATTATGCAAATCAAGATTTCAGGTATAAAACCCTGTAAAGTTGATTTGAATAATTTCGAGGGAAAAATAGTTCCGGAGCCGGGTATCGAACCCGGGACCTTTGGTTTAACGTACCAACGCTCTACCACTGAGCTACTCGGAAACTCTAACCGACACCGATCCAATTCTTCCCTCTATATCCACAGAACTCAAATTGGGCTGACAACCGTCAAGCATCCAACTTCGAGTGCACACTAACTCCGTGTGACTTAAATTGTGGTTTTCTGTTAACGAACAGTGACGTATTTTATGCAAATCAAAATTTCAGGTATAACTCCCTGTATAGCTGATTTGAATAATTTCGAGGGAAAAATTGTTCCGCAGCCGGGTATCGAACCCGGGACCTTTGGTTTAACGTTCCAACGCTCTTCCACTGTGCTACTCGGGAAATCTAACCGACACCGATTCAATTTTTCCCTCTATATACACAGACCTCAAAGTGGCCTGACAACCGTAAAATATCCAACTTCCAGTGCACACTAACTCCGTGTGACTTAAATTGTGGTTTTCTGTTAACGAACAGTGACGTGTATTATGCAAATCAAGATTTCAGGTATAACTCCCTGTAAAGTTGATTTGAATAATTTCGAGGGAAAAATTGTTCCGGAGCCGGGTATCGAACCCGGGACCTTGGTTTAACGTAGCAACGCTCTACCACGTGGTCGGGTATCGATCCCGGGACCTTTGGTTTAACGTACCAACGCTCTACCACTGAGCTACTCGGGAACTCTAATCGACAGCGATCCAATATATCCTCTATATCCACAGTCCTCAAAGTGGGCTGACAACCGTCAAGCATCCAACTTCGAGTGCACACAAACTCCGTGTGACTTAAATTGTGGTTTTCTGTTAACGAACAGTGACGTGTATTATGCAAATCAAGATTTCAGGTATAACTCCCTGTAAAGTTGATTTGAATAATTTCGAGGGATATATTGTTCCGGAGCCGGGTATCGAACCCGGGACCTTTGGTTTAACGTACCAACGATCTACCACTGAGCTACTCGGGAACTCTCACCGACACCGATCCAATTTTTCCCTCTATATCCACAGACCTCAAAGTGGGCTGACAACCGTCAAGCATCCAACTTCGAGTGCACACTAACTCCGTGTGACTTAAATTGTGGTTTTCTGTTAACGAACAGTGACGTGTATTATGCAAATCAAGATTTCAGGTATAAATCCCTGTAAAGTTGATTTGAATAATTTCGAGGGAAAAATTGTTCCGGAGCCGGATATCGAACCCGGGACCTTTGGTTTAACGTTCCAACGCTCTTCCACTGAGCTACTCGGGAAATCTAACCGACACAGATTCAATTTTTCCCTCTATATACACAGACCTCAAAGTGGGCTGACAACCGTAAAATACCCAACTTCCAGTGCACACTAACTCCGTGTGACTTAAATTGTGGTTTTCTGTTAACGAACAGTGACGTGTATTATGCAAATCAAGATTTCAGGTATAACTCCCTGTAAAGTTGGTTTTGAATAATTTCGAGGGAAAAATTGTTCCGGAGCCGGTTATCGAACCCGGGACCTTTGGTTTAACGTAACAACGCTCTACCACTGAGCTACTCGGGAACTCTAACTGACACCGATCCAATTTTTCCCTCTATTTCCACAGAACTCAAAGTGGGCTGACAACCGTCAAGCATTTAACTTCGAGTGCACACTAAATCCGTGTGACTTAAATTGTGGTTTTCTGTTAATGAACAGTGACGTGTATTATGCAAATCAAGATTTCAGGTATAACTCCCTGTAAAGTTGATTTGAATAATTTCGAGGGAAAAATTGTTCCGGAGCCGGGTATCGAACCCGGGACCTTTGGTTTAACGTACCAACTCCCTACCACTGAGCTACTCGGGGACTCCAACCGACACCGATCCAATGTTTGAATCTATATCCACAGACCTCAAATTGGGCTGACAACCGTCAAGCATCCAACTTCGAGTGCACACTAAACCAGTGTGACTTAAATTGTGGTTTTCTGTTAACGAACAGTGACGTGTATTATGCAATTCAAAATTTCAGGTATAACTCCCTGTAAAGTTGATTTGAATAATTTCGAGAGAAAAATTGTTCCGGAGCCGGGTATCGAACCCGGGACCTTTGGTTTAACGTACCAAAACTCTACCACTGAGCTACTCGGGAACTGTTACCGACACCGATCCAATTTTTCCCTCTATATCCACAGAACTCAAAGCGGGCTGACAACCGTCAAGCTTTCTACTTCGAGTGCACACTAACTCCGTGTGACTTAAATTGTGGTTTTCTGTTAACGAACAGTGACGTGTATTATGCAAATCAAGATTTCAGGTATAACTCTCTGTAAAGTTGATTTGAATAATTTCGAGGGAAAAATTGTTCCGGAGCTGGGTATCGAACCCAGGACCTTTGGTTTAACGTCCAACCCTTTACCTCTGACTACTCGGGAACTCTAACCAAAACCGATCCAATTATTCCCTCTATATCCACAGACCTCAAATTGGGCTGACAACCGTCAAGCATCCAACATCGACTGCACACTAACTCCGTGTGACTTAAATTGTGGTTTTCTGTTAACGAACAGTGACGTGTACTATGCAAATCAAGATTTCAGGTATAACTCCCTTTAAATTTGATTTGAATAATTTCGACTTGATAATTGTTCCGGAGCCGGGAATCGAACCCGGGACCTTTGCTTTAACGTACCAAAGCTCTACCACTGTGCTACTCGGGAACTCTAACCGACACCGATCCAATTTTTCCCTCTATATCCACAGACCTCAAAG
The DNA here is from genome assembly GCF_040183065.1 of Periplaneta americana. Taxonomy (NCBI): domain Eukaryota; kingdom Metazoa; phylum Arthropoda; class Insecta; order Blattodea; family Blattidae; genus Periplaneta; species Periplaneta americana. The sequence goes on along the minus strand of NW_027185501.1, from coordinate 1,026,875 downwards.
TGGGCTGACAACCGTCAAACATCCAACTTCGAGTGCACACTAACTCCGTGTGACTTAAATTGTGGTTTTCTGTTAACGAACAGTGACGTGTATTATGCAAATCAAGATTTCAGGTATAACTCCCTGTAAAGTTGATTTGAATAATTTCGAGGGAAAAATTGTTCCGGATCCTGGTATCGAACCCGGGACCTTTGGTTTAACTTACCAACGCTCTACCACTGAGCTACTCGGGAACTCTAACCGACACCGATCCAATTTTTCCCTCTATATTCACAGACCTCAAAGTGGGCTGACAACCGTCAAGCATTCAACTTCGAGAGCACACTAACTACGTGTGACTTAAATTGTGGTTTTCTGTTAACGAACAGTGACGTGTATTATGCAAATCAAGATTTCAGGTATAACTAACTGTATAGTTGATTTGAATAATTTCGAGGGATAAATTGTTCCGGAGCCGTGTATCGAACCCGGGACCTTTGCTTAAACGTAGCAACGCTCTACCACGGGGCCGGGTATCGATCCCGGGACCTTTGTTTTAACGTACCAACGTTCTACCTCTGAGCTACTCGGGAAATCTAACCGACACCGATGCAATATTTCCTCTATATCCACAGACCTCAAAGTGGGCTGACAACCGTCAAGCATCCAACTTCGAGTGCACACTAACTCCGTGTGACTTAAATTGTGGTTTTCTGTTAACGAACAGAGACGTGTATTATGCAAAACATGATTTCAGGTATAATTCCCTGTAAAGTTTATTTGAATAATTTCGAGGGAAAAATTGTTCCGGAGCCGGGTATCGAACCCGGGACCTTTGGTTTAACGTACCGACGCTCTACCACTATACTACTCGGGAACTCTAACCGACACCGATCCAATTTTTTCCCCTATATATACAGAACTCAAAGTGGGCTGACAACCGTCTAGCATCAAACTTCGAGTGCACACTAACTCCGTGTGACTTAAATTGTGGTTTTCTGTTTACGAACAGTGACGTGTATTATGCAAAACAAGATTTCAGGTATAACTCCCTGTAAAGTTGATTTGAATAATTTCGAGGGAAAAATTGTTCCGGAGCCGGGTATCGAACACGGGACCTTTGGTTTAACGTACCAACGCTCTACCACTGAGCTAATCGGGAACTCTAACCGACACCTATCCAATTTTTCCCTCTGTATCCACAGACCTCAAAGTGCGCTGACAACCGTCAAGCATCCAACTTCGAGTGCACACTATCTCCGTGTGACTTAAATTGTGGTTTTCTGTTAACGAACAGTGACGTGTATTATGCAAATCAATATTTCAGGTATAAGACCCTGTAAAGTTGATTTGAATAATTTCGAGGGAAAAAATATTCCGGAGCCGGGTATCGAACCCGGGACCTTTGGATTAACGTACCAACGCTCTACCACTGAGCTACTCGAGAACTCTAACCGACACCGATCCAATTTTTCCCTCTATATCCACAGACCTCAAATTGTGCTGACAACCGTCAAGCATCCAACTTCGAGTGCATACTATCTCCGTGTGACTTAAATTGTGGTTTTCTGTTAACGAACAGTGACGTGTATTATGCAAACCAAGATTTCAGGTATAACTCCCTGTAAAGTTGATTTGAATAATTTTTTTAGGGAAAAATTGTTCCGGATCCTGGTATCGAACCCGGGAACTTTGGTTTAACTTACCAACCCTCTACCACTGAGCTACTCGGGAACTCTAACCGACACCGATCCAATTTTTCCCTCTATATCCACAGACCTCAAAGTGGGCTGACAACCGTCAAGCATTTAACTTCGAGTGCACACTAAATCCGTGTGACTTAAATTGTGGTTTTCTGTTAACGAACAGTGACGTGTATTATGCAAATCAAGATTTCAGGTATAACTCCCTGTAAAGTTGATTTGAATAATTTCGAGGGAAAAATTGTTCCGGAGCCGGGTATCGAACCCGGGACCTTTGGTTTAACGTACCAACGCTCTACCACTATACTACTCGGGAACTCTAACCGACACCGATCCAATTTTTTCCCCTATATATACAGACCTCAAAGTGGGCTGACAACCGTCTAGCATCAAACTTCGAGTGCACACTAACTCCGTGTGACTTAAATTGTGGTTTTCTGTTTACGAACAGTGACGTGTATTATGCAAAACAAGATTTCAGGTATAACTCCCTGTAAAGTTGACTTGAATAATTTCGAGGGAAAAATTGTTAGGGAGCCTAGTATGGAACCCGGGACTTTGGTTTAACATACCAACGCTCTACCACTGAGCTACTCGGGAACTCTAACCGACACCGATCCAATTTTTCCATCTATATCCACTTACCTCAAAGTGGGCTGACAACCGTGAAGCATCCAACTTCGAGTGCACACTAACTCCGTGTGACTTAAATTGTGGTTTTCTGTTAACGAACAGTGACGTGCATTATGCAAATCAAGATTTCAGGTATAAGTCCCTGTAAAGTTGATTTGAATAATTTCGAGGGAAAAAATTTTCCGGAGCCGGGTATCGAACCCGGGACCTTTGGATTAACGTACAAACGCTCTACCACTGAGCTACTCGAGAACTCTAACCGACACCGATCCAATTTTTCCCTCTATATCCACAGACCTCAAATTGTGCTGACAACCGTCAAGCATCCAACTTCGAGTGCACACTAACTCCGTGTGACTTAAATTGTGGTTTTCTGTTAACGAACAGTGACGTGTATTATGCAAATCAAGATTTCAGGTATAAATCCCTGTAAAGTTGATTTGAATAATTTCGAGGGAAAAATTGTTCCGGAGGCGGTTATCGAACCCGGGACCTTTGGTTTAACGTACCAACGCTCTACCACTGAGCTACTCGGGAACTCTAACCGACACCGATCCAATTTTTCCCTCTATATCCACAGACCTCAAAGTGGGCTGACAACCGTCAAACATTTAACTTCGAGTGCACACTAAATCCGTGTGACTTAAATTGTTGTTTTCTGTTAACGAACAGTGACGTGTATTATGCAAATCAAGATTTCAGGTATAACTCCCTGTAAAGTTGATTTGAATAATTTCGAGGGAAAAATTGTTCCGGAGCCGGGTATCGAACCCGGGACCTTTGGTTTAACGTGCCAACGCTCTACCACTGAGCTACTCGGGAACTCCAACCGACACCGATCCAATGTTTCAATCTATATCCACAGACCTCAAATTGGGCTGACAACCGTCAAGCATCCAACTTCGAGTGCACACTAAACCCGTGTGACTTAAATTGTGGTTTTCTGTTAACGAACAGTGACGTGTATTATGCAAATCAAGATTTCAGGTATAACTCCCTGTAAAGTTGATTTGAATAAATTCGAGGGAAAAAATGTTCCGGAGCCGGGTATCGAACCCGGGACTTTGGTTTAACATACCAACGCTCTACCATTGAGCTACTCGGGAACCCTAACCGACACCGATTCAATTTTTCCCTCTATATTCCCAGACCTCAAAGGGGGCTCACAACCGTCAAGCATCCAACTTCGAGTGCACACTAACTCCGTGTGACTTAAATTGTGGTTTTCTGTTAACGAACAGTGACGTGTATTATGCAAAACAAGAGATCAGGTATGACTCCCTGTAAAGTTGATTTGAATAATTACGAGGGAAAAATTGTTCCGGAGCCTGGTTTCGAACCCGGGACCTTTGGTTTAACTTACCAACGCTCTACCACTGAGCTACTCGGGAACTCTAACTTACACCTATCCAATTTTTTCCCTCTATATCCACAGACCTCAAAGTGGGCTGACAACCGTCAAGCATCAAACTTCGAGAGCACACTAACTATTTGTGACTTAAATTGTGGTTTTCTGTTAACGAACAGTGACGTGTATTATGCAAAACAAGATTTCAGGTATAACTAACTGTAAAGTTGAGTTGAATAATTTTGAGGGAAAAATTGTTCCGGAGCCGGGTATCGAACCCGGGACCTTTGGTTTAACGTAGCAACGCTCCACCACGGGGCCGGGTATCGATCCCGGGACCTTTGTTTTAACGTACCAACGCTCTACCACTGAGCTACTCGGGAATTCTTACCGACACCGATCCAATATTTCCTCTATATCCACAGACCTCAAAGTGGGCTGACAACCGTCAAGCATCCAACTTCGAGTGCACACTAACTCCGTGTGACTTAAATTGTGGTTTTCTGTTAACGAACAGTGACGTGTATTATGCAAATCAAGATTTCAGGTATAACTCCCTGTAAAGTTGACTTGAATAATTTCGAGGGAAAAATTGTTCCGGAGCCGGGTATCGAACCCGGGACTTTGGTTTAACATACCAACGCTCTACCACTGAGCTACTCGGGAACTCTAACCCACACCGATCCAATTTTTCCCTCTATATCCACTTACCTCAAAGTGGGCTGACAACCGTCAAGCATCCAACTTCAAGTGCACACTAAATCCGTGTGACTTAAATTGTGGTTTTCTGTTAACGAACAGTGACGTGTATTATGCAAATCAAGATTTCAGGTATAAGTCCCTGTAAAGTTGATTTGAATAATTTCGAGGGAATAAATTTTCCGGAGCCGGGTATCGAACCCGGGACCTTTGGTGTAACGTACCAACGCTCTACCACTGAGCTACTCGAGAACTCTAACCGACACCGATCCAATTTTTCCCTCTATATCCACAGATTTCAAAGTGGGCTGACAACCGTCAAGCATCCAACATCGAGTGCACACTAACTCCGTGTGACTTAAATTGTGGTATTCTGTTAACGAACAGTGACGTGTATTATGCAAATTAAGATTTCAGTTATAACTCCCTGTAAAGTTGATTTGAATAATTTCGTGGGAAAAATTTGTCCGGAGCCGGATATCGAACCCGGGACCTTTGATTTAACGTACCAACGCTCTACCACTGAGCTACTCGTGAACTCCAACCGACACCGATCCAATTTTTCCCTCTATATCCACAGACCTCAAATTGGGCTGACAACCGTCAAGCATCCAACATCGAGTGCACACTAACTCCGTGTGTCTTAAATTGTGGTTTTCTGTTAACGAACAGTGACGTGTATTATGCAAATCAAGATTTCAAGTATAACTCCCTGTAAAGATGATTTGAATAATTTCGTGGGAAAAATTTTTCCGGAGCCGGGTATCGAACCCGGGACTTTTGGTTTAACGTACCTACGCTCTACCACTGAGCTACTCGGGAACTCTTACCGACACCGATCCAATTTTTCCCTCTATATCCACAGACCTCAAATTGGGCTGACAACCGTCAAGCATTCAACTTCGAGTGCACACTAACTCCGTGTGACTGAACATGTGATTTTCTGTTAACGAACAGTGACGTGTACTATGCGAATCAAGATTTCAGGTATAACTCCCTTTAAATATGATTTGAATAATTTCGACGTGATAATTGTTCCGGAGCCGGGAATCGAAGCCGGGACCTTTTCTTTAACGTACCAAATCTCTACCACTGTGCTACTCGGGAACTCTAACCGACACCGATCCAATTTTTCCCTCTATATCCACAGACCTCAAAGTGGGCTGACAACCGTTAAGCATCCAACTTCGAGTGCACACTAACTCCGTGTGACTTAAATCGTGGTTTTCTGTTAACGAACAGTGACGTGTATTATGCAAATCAAGATTTCAGGTATAACTCCCTGTAATGTTGATTTGAATCATTTCGAAGAAAAAATTGTTCCGGAGCCGGGTATCGAACTCGGGACCTTTGGTTTAACGTACCAACGCTCTACCACTGAGCTACTCGGGAACTCTAACCGACACCGATCCTATTTTTCCCTCTATATCCACAGACCTCAAAGTGGGCTGACAACCGTCAAGCATCCAACTTCGAGTGCACACTAAATCCGTGTGACTTAAATTGTGGTTTTCTGTTAACGAACAGGGACGTGTATTATGCAAATCAAGATTTCAGGTATAATTCCCTGTAAAGTTGATTTGAATAATTTCGAGGGAAAAATTGTTCCGAAGCCGGGTATCGAACCCGGGACCTTTGGTTTAACGTACCAACGCTCTGCCACTGAGCTACTCGGGAACTCTAACCGACACCGAACCAATTTTTCCCTCTATATCCACAGACCTCAAAGTGGTCTGACAACCGTCAAGCATCCAACTTCGAGAACACACTAACTACGTGTGACTTAAATTGTGGTTTTCTGTTAACGAACAGTGACGTGTATTATGCAAATCAAGATTTCAGGTATAACTAACTGTAAAGTTGATTTGAATAATTTCGAGGGAAAAATTGTTCCGGAGCCGGGTATCGAACCCGGAACCTTTGCTTTAACGTAGCAACGCTCTACCACGGGGCCGGGTATCGATCCCGGGATCTTTGTTTTAACGTACCAACGCTCTACCTCTGAGCTACTCGGGAACTCTAAACGACACCGATCCAATATTTCCTCTACATCCACAGACCTCAAAGTGAGCTGACAACCGTCAAGCATCCAACTTCGAGTGCACACTAACTCCGTGTGACTTAAATTGTGGTTTTCTGTTAACGAACAGAGACGTGTATTATGCAAAACAAGATTTCAGGTATAACTCCCTGTAAAGTTGATTTGAAAAATTTCGAGGGAAAAATTGTTCCGGAGACGGGTATCGAACCCGGGACCTTTGGTTTAACGTACCAACGCTCTACCACTATACTACTCGGGAACTCTAACCGACACCGATCCAATTTTTTCCCCTATATATACAGACCTCAAAGTGGGCTGACAACCGTCTAGCATCAAACTTCGAGTGCACACTAACTCCGTGTGACTTAAATTGTGGTTTTCTGTTTACGAACAGTGACGTGTATTATGCAAAACAAGATTTCAGGTATAACTCCCTGTAATGTTGATTTTTATAATTTCGAGGGAAAATTTTTCCGGAGCCGTGTATCGAACACGGGACCTTTGGTTTAACGTACCAACGCTCTACCACTGAGCTACTCATGAACTCTAACCGACACCTATCCAAATTTTTCCCTCTGTATCCACAGACCTCAAAGTGCGCTAACAACCGTCAGGCTTTCAACTTCGAGTGCACACTAACTCCGTTTGACTTAAATTGTGGTTTTCTGTTAACGAACAGTGACGTGTATTGTGCAAATCAAGATTTCAGGTATAACTCCCTGTAAAGTTGATTTGAATAATTTCGAGGGAAAAATTGTTCCGGAGCTGGCTATCGAACCCGGGACCTTTGGTTTAACATCCAACGTTCTACCACTGACCTACTCGGGAACTCTAACCGTCACCGATCCAATTTTTCCGTATATATTCACAGACCTCAAAGTGGGCTGACAACCGTCAAGCATCCAACTTCGAGTGCACACTAACTCCGTGTGACTTAAATTGTGGTATTCTGTTAACGAACAGTGACGTGTATTATGCAAATCAAGATTTCAGGTATAATTCCCTCAAAAGTTGATTTGAATAATTTCGAGGGAAAAATTTTTCCGGAGCCGGGTATCGAACCAGGGACCTTTGGTTTAACGTACCAACGCTCTACCACTGAACTACTCGGGAACTCTAACCGACACCAATCCAATTTTTTTCTCTATATCCACAGACCTCAAATTGGGCTGACAACCGTCAAGCAACCAACTTCGAATGCACACTAACTCCGTGTGACTTAAATTGTGGTTTTCTGTTAACGAACAGTGACGTGTATTATGCAAATCAAGATTTCAGGTATAAAACCCTGTAAAGTTGATTTGAATAATTTCGAGGGAAAAATAGTTCCGGAGCCGGGTATCGAACCCGGGACCTTTGGTTTAACGTACCAACGCTCTACCACTGAGCTACTCGGGAACTCTAACCGACACTAATCCAATTTTTCCCTCTGTATCCACAGACCTCAAAGTGGGCTGACAACCGTCAAGCATCCAACTTCGAATGCACACTAACTCCGTGTGACTTAAATTGTGGTTTTCTGTTAACGAACAGTGACGTGTATTACGCAAATCAAGATTTCAGGTATAACTCCCTGTAAAGTTGATTTGAATAATTTCGAGGGAAAAATTGTTCCGGAGCCGGGTATCGAACCCGGGACCTTTGGTTTAACGTACCAACGCTCTACCACTGAGCTACCCGGAAACTCTAACCGACACCGATCCAATTCTTCCCTCTATATCCACAGAACTCAAATTGGGCTGACAACCGTCAAGCATCCAACTTCGAGTGCACACTAACTCCGTGTGACTTAAATTGTGGTTTTCTGTTAACGAACAGTGACGTATTTTATGCAAATCAAAATTTCAGGTATAACTCCCTGTATAGCTGATTTGAATAATTTCGAGGGAAAAATTGTTCCGCAGCCGGGTATCGAACCCGGGACCTTTGGTTTAACGTTCCAACGCTCTTCCACTGAGCTACTCGGGAAATCTAACCGACACCGATTCAATTTTTCCCTCTATATACACAGACCTCAAAGTGGCCTGACAACCGTAAAATATCCAACTTCCAGTGCACACTAACTCCGTGTGACTTAAATTGTGGTTTTCTGTTAACGAACAGTGACGTGTATTATGCAAATCAAGATTTCAGGTATAACTCCCTGTAAAGTTGATTTGAATAATTTCGAGGGAAAAATTGTTCCGGAGCCGGGTATCGAACCCGGGACCTTGGTTTAACGTAGCAACGCTCTACCACGTGGTCGGGTATCGATCCCGGGACCTTTGGTTTAACGTACCAACGCTCTACCACTGAGCTACTCGGGAACTCTAATCGACACCGATCCAATATATCCTCTATATCCACAGTCCTCAAAGTGGGCTGACAACCGTCAAGCATCCAACTTCGAGTGCACACAAACTCCGTGTGACTTAAATTGTGGTTTTCTGTTAACGAACAGTGACGTGTATTATGCAAATCAAGATTTCAGGTATAACTCCCTGTAAAGTTGATTTGAATAATTTCGAGGGATATATTGTTCCGGAGCCGGGTATCGAACCCGGGACCTTTGGTTTAACGTACCAACGCTCTACCACTGAGCTACTCGGGAACTCTCACCGACACCGATCCAATTTTTCCCTCTATATCCACAGACCTCAAAGTGGGCTGACAACCGTCAAGCATCCAACTTCGAGTGCACACTAACTCCGTGTGACTTAAATTGTGGTTTTCTGTTAACGAACAGTGACGTGTATTATGCAAATCAAGATTTCAGGTATAAATCCCTGTAAAGTTGATTTGAATAATTTCGAGGGAAAAATTGTTCCGGAGCCGGATATCGAACCCGGGACATTTGGTTTAACGTTCCAACGCTCTTCCTCTGAGCTACTCGGGGAATCTAACCGACACCGATTCAATTTTTCCCTCTATATACACAGACCTCAAAGTGGGCTGACAACCGTAAAATATCCAACTTCCAGTGCACACTAACTCCGTGTGACTTAAATTGTGGTTTTCTGTTAACGAACAGTGACGTGTATTATGCAAATCAAGATTTCAGGTATAACTCCCTGTAAAGTTGATTTCAATAATTTCGAGGGAAAAATTGTTCCGGAGCCGGTTATCGAACCCGGGACCTTTGGTTTAACGTACCAACGCTCTACCACTGAGCTACTCGGGAACTCTAACAGACACCGATCCAATTTTTCCCTCTATATCCACAGACCTCAAAGTGGGCTGACAACCGTCAAGCATTTAACTTCGAGTGCACACTAAATCCGTGTGACTTAAATTGTGGTTTTCTGTTAATGAACAGTGACGTGTATTATGCAAATCAAGATTTCAGGTATAACACCCTGTAAAGTTGATTTGAATAATTTCGAGGGAAAAATTGTTCCGGAGCCGGGTATCGAACCCGGGACCTTTGGTTTAACTTACCAACTCCCTACCACTGAGCTACTCGGGGACTCCAACCGACACCGATCCAATGTTTGAATATATATCCACAGACCTCAAATTGGGCTGACAACCGTCAAGCATCCAACTTCGAGTGCACACTAAACCAGTGTGACTTAAATTGTGGTTTTCTGTTAACGAACAGTGACGTGTATTATGCAATTCAAAATTTCAGGTATAACTCCCTGTAAAGTTGATTTGAATAATTTCGAGAGAAAAATTGTTCCGGAGCCGGGTATCGAACCCGGGACCTTTGGTTTAACGTACCAAAACTCTACCACTGAGCTACTCGGGAACCCTTACCGACACCGATCCAATTTTTCCCTCTATATCCACAGAACTCAAAGCGGGCTGACAACCGTCAAGCTTTCTACTTCGAGTGCACACTAACACCGTGTGACTTAAATTGTGGTTTTCTGTTAACGAACAGTGACGTGTATTATGCAAATCAAGATTTCAGGTATAACTCTCTGTAAAGTTGATTTGAATAATTTCGAGGGATAAATTGTTCCGGAGCTGGGTATCGAACCCAGGACCTTTGGTTTAACGTCCAACCCTCTACCACTGACTACTCGGGAACTCTAACCAAAACCGATCCAATTTTTCCCTCTATATTCACAGACCTCAAAGTGCGCTGACAACCGTCAAGCATCCAACTTCGAGTGCACACTAACTCCGTGTGACTTAAATTGTGGTATTCTGTTAACGAACAGTGACGTGTATTATGCAAATTAAGATTTCAGTTATAACTCCCTGTAAAGTTGATTTGAATAATTTCGTGGGAAAAATTTGTCCGGAGACGCATATCGAACCCGGGACCTTTGGTTTAACGTACCAACGCTCTACCACTGAGCTACTCGGGAACTCTAACCGACACCGATCCAATTTTTCCCTCTATATCCACAGACCTCAAAGTGGGCTGACAACCGTCAAGCATCCAACTTCGAGTGCACACTAACTCCGTGTGACTTAAATTGTGGTTTTCTGTTAACGAACAGTGACGTGTATTATGCAAATCAAGATTTCAGGTATAACTCCCTGTAAAGTTAATTTGAATAATTTCGAGGGAAAAATTGTTCCGGAGCCGGATATCGAACCCGGGAACGTTGGTTTAACGTACCAACGCTCTACCACTGAGCTACTTGGGAACTGTAACCGACACCGATCCAATTTTTCCCTCTATATTCACAGACCTCAAAGTGGGCTGACAACCGTCAAGCATCCAACTTCGAGAGCACACTAACTACGTGTGACTTAAATTGTGGTTTTCTGTTAACGAACAGTGACGTGTATTATGCAAATCAAGATTTCAGGTATAACTAACTGTATAGTTGATTTGAATAATTTCGAGGGAAAAATTGTTCCGGAGCCGGGTATCGAACCCGGGACCTTTGCTTAAACGTAGCAACGCTCTACCACGGGGCCGGGTATCGATCCCGGGACCTTTGTTTTAACGTACCAACGCTCTACCTCTGAGCTACTCGGGAACTCTAACCGACACCGATGCAATATTTCCTCTATATCCACAGACCTCAAAGTGGGCTGACAACCGTCAAGCATCCAACTTCGAGTGAACACTAACTCCGTGTGACTTAAATTGTGGTTTTCTGTTAACGAACAGAGACGTGTATTATGCAAAACATGATTTCAGGTATAACTTCCTGTAAAGTTTATTTGAATAATTTCGAGGGAAAAATTGTTCCGGAGCCGGGTATCGAACCCGGGACCTTTGGTTTAACGTACCGACGCTCTACCACTATTCTACTCGGGAACTCTAACCGACACCGATCCAATTTTTTCCCCTATATATACAGAACTCAAAGTGGGCTGACAACCGTCTAGCATCAAACTTCGAGTGCACACTAACTCCGTGTGACTTAAATTGTGGTTTTCTGTTTACGAACAGTGACGTGTATTATGCAAAACAAGATTTCAGGTATAACTCCCTGTAATGTTGATTTGAATAATTTCGAGGGAAAAATTTTTCCGGAGCCGGGTATCGAACACGGGACCTTTGGTTTAACGTACCAACGCTCTACCACTGAGCTACTCGGGAACTCTAACCGACACCTATCCACTTTTTCCCTCTGTATCCACAGACCTCAAAGTGCGCTGACAACCGTCAAGCATCCAACTTCGAGTGCACACTAACTCTGTGTGACTTAAATTGTTGTTTTCTGTTAACGAAAAGTGACGTGTATAATGCAAATCAAGATTTCAGGTATAACTCCCTGTAAAGTTGACTTGAATAATTTCGAGGGAAAAATTGTTAGGGAGCCGTGTATGGAACCCGGGACTTTGGTTCAACATACCAACACTCTACCACTGAGCTACTCGGGAACTCTAACCGACACCGATCAAATTTTTCCCTCTATATCCACTTACCTCAAAGTGGGCTGACAACCGTCAAGCATCCAACTTCGAGTGCACACTAACTCCGTGTGACTTAAATTGTGGTTTTCTGTTAACGAACAGTGACGTGTATTATGCAAATCAAGATTTCAGGTATAAGTCCCTGTAAAGTTGATTTGAATAATTTCGAGGGAAAAAATATTCCGGAGCCGGGTATCGAACCCGGGACCTTTGGATTAACGTACCAACGCTCTACCACTGAGCTACTCGAGAACTCTAACCGACACCGATCCAATTTTTCCCTCTATATCCACAGACCTCAAATTGTGCTGACAACCGTCAAGCATCCAACTTCGAGTGCACACAATCTCCGTGTGACTTAAATTGTGGTTTTCTGTTAACGAACAGTGACGTGTATTATGCAAATCAAGATTTCAGGTATAACTCCCTGTAAAGTTGATTTGAATAATTTCGAGGGAAAAATTGTTCCGGATCCTGGTATCGAACCCGGGAACTTTGGTTTAACTTACCAACGCTCTACCACTGAGCTACTCGGGAACTCTAACCGACACCGATCCAATTTTTCCCTCTATATCCACAGACCTCAAAGTGGGCTGACAACCGTCAAGCATTTAACTTCGAGTGCACACTAAATCCGTGTGACTTAAATTGTGGTTTTCTGTCAACGAACAGTGACGTGTATTATGCAAATCAAGATTTCAGGTATAACTCCCTGTGAAGTTGATTTGAATAATTTCGAGGGAAAAATTGTTCCGGAGCCGGGTATCGAACCCGGGACCTTTGGTTTAACGTACCAACGCTCTACCACTATACTACTCGGGAACTCTAACCGACACCGATCCAATTTTTTCCCCTATATATACAGACCTCAAAGTGGGCTGACAACCGTCTAGCATCAAACTTCGAGTGCACACTAACTCCGTGTGACTTAAATTGTGGTTTTCTGTTTACGAACAGTGACGTGTATTATGCAAAACAAGATTTCAGGTATAACTCCCTGTAAAGTTGACTTGAATAATTTCGAGGGAAAAATTGTTAGGGAGCCGTGTATGGAACCCGGCACTTTGGTTTAACATACCAACGCTCTACCACTGAGCTACAAGGGAACTCTAACCGACACCGATCCAATTTTTCCCTCTATATCCACTTACCTCAAAGTGGGCTGACAACCGTGAAGCATCCAACTTCGAGTGCACACTAACTCCGTGTGACTTAAATTGTGGTTTTCTGTTAACGAACAGTGACGTGCATTATGCAAATCAAGATTTCAGGTATAAGTCCCTGTAAAGTTGATTTGAATAATTTCGAGGGAAAAAATTTTCCGGAGCCGGGTATCGAACCCGGGACCTTTGGATTAACGTACCAACGCTCTACCACTGAGCTACTCGAGAACTCTAACCGACACCGATCCAATTTTTCCCTCTATATCCACAGACCTCAAATTGTGCTGACAACCGTCAAGCATCCAACTTCGAGTGCACACTAACTCCGTGTGACTTAAATTGTGGTTTTCTGTTAACGAACAGTGACGTGTATTATGCAAATCAAGATTTCAGGTATAATTCCCTGTAAAGTTGATATGAATAATTTCGAGGGAAAAATTGTTCCGGAGGCGGTTATCGAACCCGGGACCTTTGGTTTAACGTACCAACGCTCTACCACTGAGCTACTCGGGAACTCTAACCGACACCGATCCAATTTTTCCCTCTATATCCACAGACCTCAAAGTGGGCTGACAACCGTCAAACATTTAACTTCGAGTGCACACTAAATCCGTGTGACTTAAATTGTTGTTTTCTGTTAACGAACAGTGACGTGTATTATGCAAATCAAGATTTCAGGTATAACTCCCTGTAAAGTTGATTTGAATAATTTCGAGGGAAAAATTGTTCCGGAGCCGGGTATCGAACCCGGGACCTTTGGTTTAACGTACCAACGCTCTACCACTGAGCTACTCGGGAACTCCAACCGACACCGATCCAATGTTTCAATCTATATCCACAGACCTCAAATTGGGCTGACAACCGTCAAGCATCCAACTTCGAGTGCACACTAAACCCGTGTGACTTAAATTGTGGTTTTCTGTTAACGAACAGTGACGTGTATTATGCAAATCAAGATTTCAGGTATAACTCCCTGTAAAGTTGATTTGAATAAATTCGAGGGAAAAAATGTTCCGGAGCCGGGTATCGAACCCGGGACTTTGGTTTAACATACCAACGCTCTACCATTGAGCTACTCGGGAACCCTAACCGACACCGATTCAATTTTTCCCTCTATATTCCCAGACCTCAAAGGGGGCTCACAACCGTCAAGCATCCAACTTCGAGTGCACACTAACTCCGTGTGACTTAAATTGTGGTTTTCTGTTAACGAAAAGTGACGTGTATTATGCAAAACAAGAGATCAGGTATGACTCCCTGTAAAGTTGATTTGAATAATTTCGAGGGAAAAATTGTTCCGGAGCCTGGTTTCGAACCCGGGACCTTTGGTTTAACTTACCAACGCTCTACCACTGAGCTACTCGGGAACTCTAACCGACACCGATCCAATTTTTTCCCTCTATATCCACAGACCTCAAAGTGGGCTGACAACCGTCAAGCATCCAACTTCGAGAGCACACTAACTACGTGTGACTTAAATTGTGGTTTTCTGTTAACGAACAGTGACGTGTATTATGCAAATCAAGATTTGAGGTATAACTAACTGTAAAGTTGTGTTGAATAATTTCGAGGGAAAAATTGTTCCGGAGCCGGGTATCGAACCCGGGACCTTTGGTTTAACGTAGCAACGCTCCACCACGGGGCCGGGTATCGATCCCGGGACCTTTGTTTTAACGTACCAACGCTCTACCACTGAGCTACTCGGGAATTCTTACCGACACCGATCCAATATTTCCTCTATATCCACAGACCTCATAGTGGGCTGACAACCGTCAAGCATACAACTTCGAGTGCACACTAACTCCGTGTGACTTAAATTGTGGTTTTCTGTTAACGAACAGTGACGTGTATTATGCAAATCAAGATTTCAGGTATAACTCCCTGTAAAGTTGACTTGAATAATTTCGAGGGAAAAATTGTTCCGGAGCCGGGTATCGAACTCGGGACCTTTGGTTTAACGTACCAACGCTCTACCACTGTTCTACTCGGGAACACTAACCGACACCGATCCAATATTTCCTCTATATCCACAGACCTCAAAGTGGGCTGACAACCATCAAGCATCCAAATTCGAGTGCACACTAACTCCGTGTGACTTAAATTGTGGTTTTCTGTTAACGAACAGTGACGTGTATAATGCAAGTCAAGATTTCAGGTACAATTCCCTGTAAAGTTGATTTGAATAATTTCGAGGGAAAAATTGTTCCGGAGCAGGGTATCGAACCCGGGACCTTTGCTTTAACGTACCAACGCTCTACCGCTGAGCTACTCGGGAACTCTGACCGACACCGATCCAATTTTTCCCTCTATATCCACAGACATCAAAGTGGGCTGACAACCTTCAAGCATCCAACTTCGACTGCACACTAACTCCGTGTGACTTAAATTGTGGTTTTCTGTTAACGAACAGTGACGTGTATTTTACAAATCTAGATTTCATGTATAAATCCCTGTTAAGTTGATTTGAATAATTTCGAGGGAAAAAGTATTCCGGGGCCGGGTATCGAACCCGGGACCTTTGGTTTAACGTACCAACGCTCTGCCACTGAGCTACTCGGGAACTCTAACCGACACCGATCCAGTATTTCCTCTACATCCACAGACCTCAATGTGGGCTGACAACCGTCAAGCATCCAACTTCGAGTGCACAATAACAGCGTGTGACTTAAATTGTGGTTTTCTGTTAACGAACAGTGACGTGTATTATGCAAATCAAGATTTCAGGTTATAACTCCCGGTAAAGTTGATTTGAATTATTCCTAGGGAAATATTTTTCCGGAGCCGGGTATCGAACCCGGGACCTTTGGTTTAACGTACCAACGCTCTACCACTGAGCTACTCGGGAACTCTAACCTACACCGATCAAATTTTTCCTTCTATATCCACAGAACTCAAATTGGGCTGACAACCTTCAAGCATCCAACTTCGAGTGCACACTAACTCCGTGTGACTTAAATTGTGGTTTTCTGTTAACGAACAGTGACGTGTATAATGCAAATCAAGATTTCAGGTATAACTCCCTGTAAAGTTGATTTGAATAATTTCGAGGGAAAAATTGTTCCATAGCCGGGTATCGAACCCGGGACATTTGCTTTAACGTACCAACGCTCTACCACTGAGCTATTCGGGAACTCTGACCGACACCGATCCAATTTTTCCCTCTATATCCACAGAAATCAAAGTGGGCTGACAACCGTCAAGCATCCAACTTCGACAGCACACTAACTCCGTGTGACTTAAATTGTGGTTTTCTGTTAACGAACAGTGACGTCTATTATGCAAATCTAGATTTCAGGTATAACTCCCTGTAAAGTTGATTTCAATAATTTCGAGGAAAAAATTGTTCCGGGGCCGGGTATCGAACCCGGGACCTTCGGTTTAACGTACCAACGCTCTACCACTGAGCTACTCGGGAACTCTAACCGACACCGATCCAGTATTTCCTCTATTTCCACAGACCTCAATGTGGGCTGACAACCGTCAAGCATCAAACTTCGAGTGCACACTAACTCCGTGTGACTTAAATTGTGGTTTTCTGTTAACGAACAGTGACGTGTATTATGCAAATCAAGAATTCAGGTATAACTTTCTGGAAAGTTGATTTGAATAATTTCGAGGCAAAAAATGTTCCGGAGCCGGGTATCGAACCCGGGACCTTTGGTTTAACGTACCAACGCTCTGCCACTGAGCTACTCGGGAACTCTAACCGACACCGATCCAATTTTTCTTTGATATCCACAGACCTCAAAGTGGGCTGCCAACCGACAAGCATCCAACTTCGAGTGCACATTAACTCCGTGTGACTTAAATTGTGGTTTTCTGTTAACGAAGATTGACGTGTATTATGCAAATCAAGATTTCAAGTATAACTCATTGTAAAGTTGATTTGAATAATTTCGAGGAAAAAATTGTTTCGGATCCGGGTATCCAACCCTGGACCTTTGGTTTAACGTACAACGCTATACCATTGAGCTACAAGGAAACTCTAACCGACACCGATCCAATTTTTCCCTCTATTTCCACAGACCTCAAAGTGGGCTGACAACCGTCAAGCATGGAACTTCGAGTGCACACTAACTCCGTGTGACTTAAATTGTGGTTTTCTGTTAACGAACAGTGACGTGTATTATGCAAATCAAGATTTCAGGTATAACTCCCGGTAAAGTTGATTTGAATAATTTCGAGGGAAATATTGTTCCGGAAGCGGTTTTCGAACCCGGGACCTTTGGTTCAACGTACCAACGCTCTACCACTGAGCTACTCGGGAACTCTAACCGACACCGATCCAATTTTTCCCTCTATATCCACAGACTTCAAATTGGGCTGACAACCGTCAAGCATCCAACTTCGAGTGCACACTAACTCCGTGTGACTTAAATTGTGGTTTTCTGTTAACGAACAGTGACGTGTATTATGCAAATCAAGATTTCAGCTATAACTCCCTGTAGAGTTGAATTGAATAAATTCAAGGGAAAAATTGTTCCGCAGCCGGGTATCGAACTCGGGACCTTTGGTTTAACGTACTAACGCACTACCACTGAGCTACTCGGTAACTCTAACCGACACCGATCCAATTTTTCCCTCTATATCCACAGACCTCAAAGTGGGCTGACAACCGTCAAGCATGCAACTTCGAGTGCACACTAATTCCGTGTGACTTAAATTGTGGTTTTCTGTTAACGAACATTGACGTATATTACGCAAATCATGATTTCAGGTATAAATCCCTGTAAAGTTGATTTGAATAATTTCGAGGGAAAAATTGTTCCGGAGCCGGGTATCAAACCCGAGACCTTTCGTTTAACGTACCAACGCTCTACGACTGAGCTACTCGGGAACTCTATCCGACAACGATTCAATTTTTCTCTCTATATCCACAGACCTCAAAGTGGGCTGACAACCGACAAGCATCCAACTTCGAGTGCACACTAACTCCGAGTGACTTAAATTGTGGTTTTCTGTTAATGAACAGTGACGTGTATCAAGATTTCAGGTATAACTCCCTGTAAAATTGATTTTAATAATTTCGTGGAAAAAATTGTTCCTGAGCCGGGTATCGAACCCGGGACCTTTGGTTTAACGTACCAACGCTCTACCACTGAGCTACTCGGGAACTCTAACCTTCACCTATCCAATTTTTCCCTTTATATCCACAGACGTCAAACTGGGCTGACAACCGTCAAGCATGCAACTTCGAGTGCACACTATCTCCGTGTGACTTAAATTGTGGTTTTCTGTTAACGAACAGTGACGTGTATTATGCAAATCAAGATTTCAGGAATAACTCCCTGTAAAGTTGATTTCAATAATTTCGAGGGAAAAATTGTTCCGGAGCCGGGTATCGAACCCTGGACCTTTGGTTTAACGTACCAACGCTCTACCACTGAGCTACTCGGGAACTCTAACCGACACCGATCCAATTTTTCCCTCCATATACACAGGCCTTTAAGTAGGCTGACAACCGTCAAGCATGCAACTTCGAGTGTACACTAACTCCGTGTGACTTAAATTGTGGTTTTCTGTTAACGAACAGTGACGTGTATTATGCAAATCAAGATTTCAGGTATAACTCCCTGTAAATTTGATTTGAATAATTTCGAGGGAAAAATTGTTCCGGAGCCGGGTATCGAACCCGGGACCTTTGGTTTAACGTACCAACGCTCTACCACTGAGCTACTCGGGAACTCTAACCGACACCGATCCAATTTTTCCTTCTATATCCACAGACCTCAAAGTGGGCTGACAACGGTCAAGCATGCAACTTCGTGTGCACACTAACTCCGTGTGACTTAAATTGTGGTGTTCTGTTAACGAACATTGACGTATATTACGCAAATCAAGATTTCAGATATAACTCCCTGTAAAGTTGATTTGAATAATTTCGATTGAAAAATTGTTCCGGAGCCGGGTATCGAACCCGGGACCTTTGGTTTAACGTACCAACGCTCTACCACTGAGCTACTCGGGAACTCTATCCGACACCGATCCAATTTTTCCCTCTATATCCACAGAATTCAAAGTGGGCTGACAACCGACAAGCATCCAACTTCGAGTGCACACGAACTCCGTGTGACTTAAATTGTGGTTTTCTGTTAACGAACAGTGACGTGTATCAAGATTTCAGGTATAACTCCCTGTAAAGTTGATTTTTACAATTCCTAGGGAAAAATTGTTCCGGAGCCGGGTATCGAACCCGGGACCTTTGGTTTAACGTACCAACGCTCTACCACTGAGCTACTCGGGAACTCTAACCTTCACCGATGCAATTTTTCCCTTTATATCCACAGACCTCAAACTGGGCTGACAATCGTCAAGCATGCAACTTCGAGTGCACACTAACTCCGTGTGACTTAAATTGTGGTTTTCTGTTAACGAACAGTGACGTGTATTATGCTAATCAAGATTTCAGGAATAACTCTATGTAAAGTTGATTTGAATAATTTCGAGGGAAAAATTTTTCCGGAGCCGGGGATCGAACCCGGGACCTTTGGTTTAACGTACCAACGCTCTACCACTGAGCTACTCGGGAACTCTAGCCGACACCGATCCAATATTTCCCTCCATATCCACAGACCCCAAAGTGGGCTGACAAACGTCAAGTATCCAACTTCGAGTGCACACTAACTCCGTGTGACTTAAATTGAGGTTTTCTGTTATCGTACAGTGACGTGTATTATGCAAATCAAGATTTCAGGTATAACTCCCTGTAAAGTTGATTTGAATAATTTCGAGTGAAAAATTGTTCCGGAGCCGGGTATCGAACCCTGGACTTATGGTTTAACGTACCAACGCTCTACCACTGAGCTACTCGGGAACTCTAACCGACACCGATCCAATTTTTCCCTCTATATCCACGGACCTCAAAGTGGGCTGACAACCGTGAAGCATCCAACTTCGAGTGCACACTAACTCCGTGTGACTTAAATTGTGGTTTCCTGTTAACGAACAGTGACGTGTATTATGCAAATCAAGGTTTCAGGTATAATTCCCTGCAAAGTTGACTTGAATAATTTAGATGGAAAAATACTTCCGGAGCCGGGTTTCGAACCCGGGACCTTTGGTTTAACGTACTAACGCACTACCACTGAGCTACTCGGGAACTCTAACCGACACCGATCCAATTTTTCCCTCCATATACACAGGCCTCTAAGTGGGCTGACAACCGTCAAGCATGCAACTTCGAGTGCACACTAACTCCGTGTGACTTAAATTGTGGTTTTTCTGTTAACGAACAGTGACGTGTATTATGCAAATCAAGATTTCAGGTATAACTCCCTGTAAAGTTGATTTGAATAATTTCGAGGGAAAAATTGTTCCGGAGCCGGGTATCGAACCCGGGACCTTTGGTTTAACGTACCAACGCTCTACCACTGAGCTACTCGGGAACTCTAACCGACACCGATCCAATTTTGCCCTCTATATCCACAGACCTCAAAGTGGGCTGACAACCGTCAAGCATGCAACTTCGAGTGCACACTAACTCCGTGTGACTTAAATTGTGGTTTTCTGTTAACGAACAGTGACGTGTATTATGCAAATCAATATTTCAGGTATAACTCCCTGTAAAGATGATTAGAATAATTTCGAGGGAAAAATTGTTCCGGAGCCGGGTATCTAACCCGTGACCTTTGGTTTAACGTACCAACGCTCTACGACTGTGCTACTCGGGAACTCTAACCGACACCGATCCAATTTTTCCCTCCTTATAGACAGGACTCAAAGAGGGCTGACAACCGTCAATCATGCATCTTCGAGTGCACACTAACTCCGTGTGAGTTAAATTGTGGTTTTCTGTTAACGAACAGTGACGTGTATTATGCAAATCAAGATTTCAGGTATAACTCCCTGTAAAGACGATTTGAATAATTTCTAGGGAAAATTGATCCGGAGCCGGGCATCGAACCCGGGACTTATGGTTTAACGTACCAACGCTCTACCACTGAGCTACTCGGAAACTCTAACCGACACCGATCCAATTTTTCCCTCTATATCCACTGACCTCAAAGTGGGCTGACAACCGTCAAGCATGCAACTTCGAGTGCACACTAACTCCGTGTGACTTAAATTGTGGTTTTCTGTTAACGAACAGTGACGTGTATTATGCAAATCAATATTTCAGGTATAACTCCCTGTAAAGATGATTAGAATAATTTCGAGGGAAAAATTGTTCCGGAGCCGGGTATCTAACCCGTGACCTTTGGTTTAACGTACCAACGCTCTACGACTGTGCTACTCGGGAACTCTAACCGACACCGATCCAATTTTTCCCTCCTTATAGACAGGACTCAAAGAGGGCTGACAACCGTCAATCATGCATCTTCGAGTGCACACTAACTCCGTGTGAGTTAAATTGTGGTTTTCTGTTAACGAACAGTGACGTGTATTATGCAAATCAAGATTTCAGGTATAACTCCCTGTAAAGACGATTTGAATAATTTCTAGGGAAAAATTGATCCGGAGCCGGGCATCGAACCCGGGACTTATGGTTTAACGTACCAACGCTCTACCACTGAGCTACTCGGAAACTCTAACCGACACCGATCCAATTTTTCCCTCTATATCCACAGACCTCAAAGTGGGCTGACAACCGTCAAGCATGCAACTTCGAGTGCACACTAATTCCGTGTGACTTAAATTGTGGTTTTCTGTTAACGAACAGTGACGTGTATCAAGATTTCAGGTATAACTCCCTGTAAAGTTGATTTTAATAATTTCGTGGAAAAAATTGTTCCTGAGCCGGGTATCGAACCCGGGACCTTTGGTTTAACGTACCAACGCTCTACCACTGAGCTACTAGGGAACTCTAACCGACACCGTTCCAATATTTCCCTCTATATCAACAGATCTCAAAGTGGGCTGACAATCGTCAAGCATCCAACTTCGAGTGCACACTAACTCCGTGTGTCTTAAATTGTGGTTTACTGTTAACGAACAGTGACGTGTATTATGCAATCAAGATTTCAGGTATAACTCCCTCTAAAGTTGATTTGAATAATTTCGATTGAAAAATTGTTCCGGAGCCGGGTATCGAACCCGGGACCTTTGGTTTAACGTACCAACGCTCTACCACTGAGCTACTCGGGAATTCTAACCTTCACCGATCCTATTTTTCCCTTTATATCCACAGACCTCAAACTGGGCTGACAACCGTCAAGCATGCAACTTCGAGTGCACACTAACTCCGTGTGACTTAAATTGTGGTTGTTCTGTTAACGAACAGTGACGTGTATTATGCAAATCAAGATTTCAGAAATAACTCCCTGTAAAGTTGATTTGAATAATTTCGAGGGAAAAATTGTTCCGGAGCCGGGTATCGAACCCTGGACCTTTGGTTTAACGTACCAACGCTCTACCACTAAGCTACTCCGGAACTCTAACCGACACCGATCCTATTTTTCCCTCTATATCCACAGAACTCAAAGTGGGCTGTCAACCGTCAAGCATGCAACTTCGAGTGCACACTAACTCCGTGTGACTTAAATTATGGTTTTCTGTTAACGAACAGTGACGTGTATTATGCAAATCTAGATTTCAGGAATAAAACCCTGTAAAGTTGATTTGAATAATTTCGAGGGAAAAATTGTTCCGGAGCCGGGTATCGAACCCGGGACCTTTAGTTTAACGTACCAACGCTCTACCACTGAGCTACTCGGGAACTCTAACCGACACAGATCCAATTTTTCCCTCTATATCCACAGACCTCAAAGTGGGCTGACAACCGTCAAGCATCCAACTTCGAGTGCACACTAACTCCGTGTGACTTAAATTGTGGTTTCCTGTTAACGAACAGTGACGTGTATTATGCAAATCAAGATTTCAGGTATAACTCCCTGCAAAGTTGATTTGAATAATTTCGATGGAAAAATTCTTCCGCAGCCGGGTATCGAACCCGGGACCTTTGGTTTAACGTACCAACGCTCTACCACTGAGCTACTCGGGAACTCTAACCGACACCGATCCAATTTTTCCCTCCATATACACAGGCCTTTAAGTAGGCTGACAACAGTCAAGCATGCAACTTCGAGTGCACACTAACTCCGTGTGACTTAAATTGTGGTTTTCTGTTAACGAACAGTGACGTGTATTATGCAAATCAAGATTTCAGGTATAACTCCCTGTAAATTTGATTTGAATAATTTCGAGGGAAAAATTGTTCCGGAGCCGGGTATCGAACCCGGGACCTTTGGTTTAACGTACCAACGCTCTACCACTGAGCTACTCGGGAACTCTAACCGACACCGATCCAATTTTTCCCTCTATATCCACAGACCTCAAAGTGGGCTGACAACCGTCAAGCATCCAACTTCGAGTGCACACTAACTCCGTGTGACTTAAATTGTGGTTTTCTGTTAACTAACAGTGACGTGTATTATGCAAATCAAGATTTCAGGTATAACTCCCTGAAAAGTTGATTTGAATAATGTCGAGGGAAAAATTGTTCCGGAGCCGGGTATATAACCCGGGACCTTTGGTTTAACGTACCAACGCTCTACGACTGTGCTACTCGGGAACTCTAACCGACACCGATCCAATTTTCCCTCCATATAGACAGGCCTCAAAGTGGGCTGACAACCGTCAATCATGCATCTTCGAGTGCACACGAACTCCGTGTGACTTAAATTGTGGTTTTCTGTTAACGAACAGTGACGTGTATCAAGATTTCAGGTATAAATCCCTGTAAAGTTGATTTTTATAATTTCTAGGGAAAAATTGTTCCTGAGCTGGGTATCGAACCCGGGACATTTGGTTTAACGTACCAACGCTCTACCACTGAGCTACTCGGGATCTCTAACCGACACCGTTCCAATTTATCCCTCTATATCCACAGACCTCAAAGTGGGCTGACAACCGTCAAGCATCCAACTTTTAATGCACACTAACTCCGTGTGACTTAAATTGTGGTTTTCTGTTAACGAACAGTGACGTGTATTTTGCCAATCAAGATTTCAGGAATAACTCCCTGTAAAGTTGATTTGAATAATTTCGACGGAAAAATTGTTCCGGTGCCGGATATCGAACCCTGGACCTTTGGTTTAACGTACCAACGCTCTACCAATGAGCTACTCGGGAACTCTAACCGACACCGATCCAATTTTTCCCTCTATATCCACAGACCTCAAAGTGGGCTGACAACCGTCAAGCATGCAACTTCGAGTGCACACTAACTACGTGTGACTTAAATTATGGTTTTCTGTTAACGAACAGTGACGTGTATTATGCAAATCTAGATTTCAGGAATAAAACCCTGTAAAGTTGATTTGAATAATTTCGAGGGAAAAATTGTTCCGGAGCCGGGTATCGAACCCGGGACCTTTAGTTTAACGTACCAACGCTCTACCACTGAGCTACTCGGGAACTCTAACCGACACAGATCCAATTTTTCCCTCTATATCCACAGACCTCAAAGTGGGCTGACAACCGTCAAGCATCCAACTTCGAGTGCACACTAACTCCGTGTGACTTAAATTGTGGTTTCCTGTTAACGAACAGTGACGTGTATTATGCAAATCAAGATTTCAGGTATAACTCCCTGCAAAGTTGATTTGAATAATTTCGATGGAAAAATTCTTCCGCAGCCGGGTATCGAACCCGGGACCTTTGGTTTAACGTACCAACGCTCTACCACTGAGCTACTCGGGAACTCTAACCGACACCGATCCAATTTTTCCCTCCATATACACAGGCCTTTAAGTAGGCTGACAACAGTCAAGCATGCAACTTCGAGTGCACACTAACTTCGTGTGACTTAAATTGTGGTTTTCTGTTAACGAACAGTGACGTGTATTATGCAAATCAAGATTTCAGGTATAACTCCCTGTAAATTTGATTTGAATAATTTCGAGGGAAAAATTGTTCCGGAGCCGGGTATCGAACCCGGGACCTTTGGTTTAACGTACCAACGCTCTACCACTGAGCTACTCGGGAACTCTAACCGACACCGATCCAATTTTTCCCTCTATATCCACAGACCTCAAAGTGGGCTGACAACCGTCAAGCATCCAACTTCGAGTGCACACTAACTCCGTGTGACTTAAATTGTGGTTTTCTGTTAACTAACAGTGACGTGTATTATGCAAATCAAGATTTCAGGTATAACTCCCTGAAAAGTTGATTTGAATAATGTCGAGGGAAAAATTGTTCCGGAGCCGGGTATCTAACCCGGGACCTTTGGTTTAACGTACCAACGCTCTACGACTGTGCTACTCGGGAACTCTAACCGACACCGATCCAATTTTTCCCTCCATATAGACAGGCCTCAAAGTGGGCTGACAACCGTCAATCATGCATCTTCGAGTGCACACGAACTCCGTGTGACTTAAATTGTGGTTTTCTGTTAACGAACAGTGACGTGTATCAAGATTTCAGGTATAAATCCCTGTAAAGTTGATTTTTATAATTTCTAGGGAAAAATTGTTCCTGAGCCGGGTATCGAACCCGGGACATTTGGTTTAACGTACCAACGCTCTACCACTGAGCTACTCGGGATCTCTAACCGACACCGTTCCAATTTATCCCTCTATATCCACAGACCTCAAAGTGGGCTGACAACCGTCAAGCATCCAACTTTTAATGCACACTAACTCCGTGTGACTTAAATTGTGGTTTTCTGTTAACGAACAGTGACGTGTATTTTGCTAATCAAGATTTCAGGAATAACTCCCTGTAAAGTTGATTTGAATAATTTCGACGGAAAAATTGTTCCGGTGCCGGATATCGAACCCTGGACCTTTGGTTTAACGTACCAACGCTCTACCAATGAGCTACTCGGGAACTCTAACCGACACCGATCCAATTTTTCCCTCTATATCCACAGACCTCAAAGTGGGCTGACAACCGTCAAGCATGCAACTTCGAGTGCACACTAACTACGTGTGACTTAAATTATGGTTTTCTGTTAACGAACAGTGACGTGTATTATGCAAATCAAGATTTCAGGTATAAATCCCTGTAAAGTTGATTTGAATAATTTCGAGGGAAAAATTTTACCGGAGCCGGGGATCGAACCCGGGACCTTTGGTTTAACGTACCAACGCTCTACCACTGAGCTACTCGGGAACTCTAGCCGACACCGATCCAATTTTTCCCTCCATATCCACAGACCTCAAAGTGGGCTGACAAACGTCAAGTATCCAACTTCGAGTGCACAATAACTCCGTGTGACTTAAATTGAGGTGTTCTGTTATCGTACAGTGACGTGTATTATGCAAATCAAGATTTCAGGTATAACTCCCTGTAAAGTTGATTTGAATAATTTCGAGGGAAAAATTGTTCCGGATCCGGGTATCGACCCCGTGACCTTTGGTTTAACGTACCAACGCTCTACCACTGAGCTACTCGGGAACTCTAACAGACACCGATCCAATTTTGCCCTCTATATCCACAGAGCACAAAGTGGGCTGACAAACGTCAAGCATCCATCTTCGAGTGCACACTAACTCCGTGTGACTTAAATTGTGGTTTTCTGTTAACGAACAGTGACGTGTATTATGCAATTCAAGATTTCAGGTATAACTCCCTTTAAAGTTGATTTGAATAATTTCGACGGGAAAATTTTTCCGGGTCCGGGTATCGAACCCAGGATCTTTGGTTTAACGTACCAACGCTCTACCACTGAGCTACTCGGGAACTCTAAACGACACCGATCCAATTTTTCCCTCAATATCCACAGACCTCAAAGTGGGCTGACAACCGTCATGCATCCAACTTCGAGTGCACACTAACTCCGTGTGACTTAAATTGTGGTTTTCTGTTAACGAACAGTTACGTATATTATGCAAATCAAGATTTCAGGTATAACTCCCTGTAAAGTTGATTTGAATAATTTCGAGGGAAAAATTGTTCCGGAGCCGAGTATCGAACCCGGGAACTTTGGTTTAACGTACCAACGCTCTACGACTGTGCTACTCGGGAACTCTAACCGACACCGATACAATTTTTCCCTCCATATAGACAGGCCTCAAAGTGGGCTGACAACCGTCAATCATGCATCTTCGAGTGCACACTAACTCCGTGAGAGTTAAATTGTGGTTTTCTGTTAACGAACAGTGACGTGTATTATGCAAATCAAGATTTCAGGTATAACTCCCTGTAAAGATGATTTGAATAATTTCGATGGAAAAATTGTTCCGGAGCCGGGTATCGAACCCGGGACCTTTGGTTTAACGTACCAACGCTCTACCACTGAGCTACTCGGGAACTCTATCCGACACCGATCCAATTTTTCCCTCTATATACACAGACCTCAAAGTGGGCTGTCAACCGTCAAGCATGCAACTTCGAGTGCACACTAACTCCGTGTGACTTAAATTATGGTTTTCTGTTAACGAACAGTGACGTGTATTATGCAAATCTAGATTTCAGGAATAAAACCCTGTAAAGTTGATTTGAATAATTTCGAGGGAAAAATTGTTCCGGAGCCGGGTATCGAACCCGGGACCTTTAGTTTAACGTACCAACGCTCTACCACTGAGCTACTCGGGAACTCTAACCGACACAGATCCAATTTTTCCCTCTATATCCACAGACCTCAAAGTGGGCTGACAACCGTCAAGCATCCAACTTCGAGTGCACACTAACTCCGTGTGACTTAAATTGTGGTTTCCTGTTAACGAACAGTGACGTGTATTATGCAAATCAAGATTTCAGGTATAACTCCCTGCAATGTTGATTTGAATAATTTCGATGGAAAAATTCTTCCGCAGCCGGGTATCGAACCCGGGACCTTTGGTTTAACGTACCAACGCTCTACCACTGAGCTACTCGGGAACTCTAACCGACACCGATCCAATTTTTCCCTCCATATACACAGGCCTTTAAGTAGGCTGACAACAGTCAAGCATGCAACTTCGAGTGCACACTAACTCCGTGTGACTTAAATTGTGGTTTTCTGTTAACGAACAGTGACGTGTATTATGCAAATCAAGATTTCAGGTATAACTCCCTGTAAATTTGATTTGAATAATTTCGAGGGAAAAATTGTTCCGGAGCCGGGTATCGAACCCGGGACCTTTGGTTTAACGTACCAACGCTCTACCACTGAGCTACTCGGGAACTCTAACCGACACCGATCCAATTTTTCCCTCTATATCCACAGACCTCAAAGTGGGCTGACAACCGTCAAGCATCCAACTTCGAGTGCACACTAACTCCGTGTGACTTAAATTGTGGTTTTCTGTTAACTAACAGTGACGTGTATTATGCAAATCAAGATTTCAGGTATAACTCCCTGAAAAGTTGATTTGAATAATGTCGAGGGAAAAATTGTTCCGGAGCCGGGTATCTAACCCGGGACCTTTGGTTTAACGTACCAACGCTCTACGACTGTGCTACTCGGGAACTCTAACCGACACCGATCCAATTTTTCCCTCCATATAGACAGGCCTCAAAGTGGGCTGACAACCGTCAATCATGCATCTTCGAGTGCACACGAACTCCGTGTGACTTAAATTGTGGTTTTCTGTTAACGAACAGTGACGTGTATCAAGATTTCAGGTATAAATCCCTGTAAAGTTGATTTTTATAATTTCTAGGGAAAAATTGTTCCTGAGCCGGGTATCGAACCCGGGACATTTGGTTTAACGTACCAACGCTCTACCACTGAGCTACTCGGGATCTCTAACCGACACCGTTCCAATTTATCCCTCTATATCCACAGACCTCAAAGTGGGCTGACAACCGTCAAGCATCCAACTTTTAATGCACACTAACTCCGTGTGACTTAAATTGTGGTTTTCTGTTAACGAACAGTGACGTGTATTTTGCTAATCAAGATTTCAGGAATAACTCCCTGTAAAGTTGATTTGAATAATTTCGACGGAAAAATTGTTCCGGTGCCGGATATCGAACCCTGGACCTTTGGTTTAACGTACCAACGCTCTACCAATGAGCTACTCGGGAACTCTAACCGACACCGATCCAATTTTTCCCTCTATATCCACAGACCTCAAAGTGGGCTGACAACCGTCAAGCATGCAACTTCGAGTGCACACTAACTACGTGTGACTTAAATTATGGTTTTCTGTTAACGAACAGTGACGTGTATTATGCAAATCAAGATTTCAGGTATAAATCCCTGTAAAGTTGATTTGAATAATTTCGAGGGAAAAATTTTACCGGAGCCGGGGATCGAACCCGGGACCTTTGGTTTAACGTACCAACGCTCTACCACTGAGCTACTCGGGAACTCTAGCCGACACCGATCCAATTTTTCCCTCCATATCCACAGACCTCAAAGTGGGCTGACAAACGTCAAGTATCCAACTTCGAGTGCACAATAACTCCGTGTGACTTAAATTGAGGTGTTCTGTTATCGTACAGTGACGTGTATTATGCAAATCAAGATTTCAGGTATAACTCCCTGTAAAGTTGATTTGAATAATTTCGAGGGAAAAATTGTTCCGGATCCGGGTATCGACCCCGTGCCCTTTGGTTTAACGTACCAACGCTCTACCACTGAGCTACTCGGGAACTCTAACAGACACCGATCCAATTTTGCCCTCTATATCCACAGAGCACAAAGTGGGCTGACAAACGTCAAGCATCCATCTTCGAGTGCACACTAACTCCGTGTGACTTAAATTGTGGTTTTCTGTTAACGAACAGTGACGTGTATTATGCAATTCAAGATTTCAGGTATAACTCCCTTTAAAGTTGATTTGAATAATTTCGACGGGAAAATTTTTCCGGGTCCGGGTATCGTACCCAGGATCTTTGGTTTAACGTACCAACGCTCTACCACTGAGCTAATCGGGAACTCTAAACGACACCGATCCAATTTTTCCCTCAATATCCACAGACCTCAAAGTGGGCTGACAACCGTCATGCATCCAACTTCGAGTGCACACTAACTCCGTGTGACTTAAATTGTGGTTTTCTGTTAACGAACAGTTACGTATATTATGCAAATCAAGATTTCAGGTATAACTCCCTGTAAAGTTGATTTGAATAATTTCGAGGGAAAAATTGTTCCGGAGCCGAGTATCGAACCCGGGAACTTTGGTTTAACGTACCAACGCTCTACGACTGTGCTACTCGGGAACTCTAACCGACACCGATACAATTTTTCCCTCCATATAGACAGGCCTCAAAGTGGGCTGACAACCGTCAATCATGCATCTTCGAGTGCACACTAACTCCGTGTGAGTTAAATTGTGGTTTTCTGTTAACGAACAGTGACGTGTATTATGCAAATCAAGATTTCAGGTATAACTCCCTGTAAAGATGATTTGAATAATTTCGAGGGAAAAATTGTTCCGGAGCCGGGTATCGAACCCGGGACCTTTGGTTTAACGTACCAACGCTCTACCACTGAGCTACTCGGGAACTCTATCCGACACCGATCCAATTTTTCCCTCTATATACACAGACCTCAAAGTGGGCTGACAACCGACAAGCATCCAACTTCGAGTGCACACGAACTCCGTGTGACTTAAATTGTGGTTTTCTGTTAACGAACAGTGACGTGTATCAAGATTTCAGGTATAACTCCCTGTATAGTTGATTTTTATATTTTCTAGGGAAAAATTGTTCCGGAGCCGGGTATCGAACCCGGGACCTTTGGTTTAACGTACCAACGCTCTACCACTGAGCTACTCGGGATCTCTAACCGACACCGTTCCAATTTTTCCCTCTATAACCACAGACCCCAAAGTGGGCTGACAACCGTCAAGCATCCAACTTTTAGTGCACACTAACTCCGTGTGACTTAAATTGTGGTTTACTGTTAACGAACAGTGACGTGTATTATGCAAATCAAGATTTCAGGTATAACTCCCTGTAAAGTTGATTTGAATTATTTCGATTGAAAAATTGTTACGGAGCCGGGTATCGAACCCGGGATCTTAGGTTTAACGTACCAACGCTCCACCACTGAGCTACTCGGGAACTCTAACCTTCACCGATCCAATTTTTCCCTCTATATCCACAGACCTCAAAGTGGGCTGACAACCGTCAAGCATGCATCTTCGAGTGCACACTAACTCCGTGTGACTTAAATTGTGGTTTTCTGTTAACGAACAGTGACGTGTATTATGCTAATCAAGATTTCAGGAATAACTCCCTGTAAAGTTGATTTGAATAATTTCGAGGGAAAAATTGTTCCGTAGCCGGTTATCGAACCCTGGACCTTTGGTTTAACGTACCACCGCTCTACCACTGAGCTACTCGGGAACTCTAACCGACACCGATCCAATTTTTCCCTCTATATCCACAGACCTCAAAGTGGGCTGACAACCGTCAAGCATGCAACTTCGAGTGCACACTAACTCCGTGTGACTTAAATTATGGTTTTCTGTTAACGAACAGTGACGTGTATTATGCAAATCAAGATTTCAGGTATAACTCCCTGTAAAGTTGGTTTGAATAATTTCGAGGGAAAAATTGTTTCGGAGCCGGGGATCGAACCCGGGACCTTTGGTTTAACGTACCAAAGCTCTACCACTGAGCTACTCGGGAACTCTAACCGACACCGATCCAATTTTTCCCTCTATATCCACATACCTCAAAGTGGGCTGACAACCGTCAAGCATCCAACTTCGAGTGCACACTAACTCCGTGTGACTTAAGTTGCGGTTTTCTGTTAACGAACAGTGACGTGTATTATGCAAATCAAGATTTCAGGTATAACTCCCTGTAAAGTTGATTTGAATAATTTCGAGGGAAAAATTGTTCCGGAGCCGGGTATCGAACCCGGAACCTTTGGTTTAACGTACCAATTTTTCCCTCGAAATTATTCAAATCAACTTTAGAGGGAGTTATACTTGAAATCTTGATTTGCATAATACACGTCACTGTTCGTTAACAAAAAACCAGAATTTAATTCACACGGAGTTAGTGTGCACTCGAAGTTTGATGCTTGACGGTTGTCAGCCCACTTTGAGGTCTGTGGATATAGAGGGAAAAATTGGATCGGTGTCGGTTAGATTTCCCGAGTAGCTCAGTGTTAGAGCGTTGGTACGTTAAACCAAAGGTCCCGGGTTCGATACCCGGCTCCGGAACAATTTTTCCCTCGGAATTATTCAAATCAACTTTACAGGGAGTTATACCTGAAATCTTGATTTGCATAATACACGTCACTGTTCGTTAACAGAAAACCACAATTTAAGTCACACGGAGTTAGTGTGCACTCGAAGTTGCATGCTTGACGGTTGTCAGCCCACTTTGAGGTCTGTGGATATAGAGGGAAAAATTGGATCGGTGTCGGTTAGAGTTCCCGAGTAGCTCAGTGGTAGAGCGTTGGTACGTTAAACCAAAGGTCCCGGGTTCGATACCCGGCTCCGGAACAATTTTTCCCTCGAAATTATTCAAATCAACTTTACAGGGAGTTATACCTGAAATCTTGATTTGCATAATACACGTCACTGTTCGTTAACAGAAAATCACAATTTAAGTCACATGGATTTAGTGTGCACTCGAAGTTGGATGCTTGACGATTGTCAGCCCACTTTGAGGTCTGTGGATATAGAGGGAAAATTTGGATCGGTGTCGGTTAGAGTTCCCGAGTAGCTCAGTGGTAGAGCGTTGGTACGTAATACCAAAGATCCCGGGTTCGATACCCGGCTCCGGAACAATTTTTCCCTCGAAATTATTCAAATCAACTCTACAGTGAGTTATACCTGAAATCTTGATTTGCATAATACACGTCACTGTTCGTTAACAGAAAACCACAATTTAAGTCACACGGAGTTAATGTGCACTCGAAGTTGAATGCTTGACGGTTGTCAGCCCACTTTGAGGTCTGTGGATATAGAGGGAAAAATTGGATCGATGTCGGTTAGAGTTCCCGAGTAGCTCAGTGGTAGAGCGTTGGTACGTTAAACTAAAGGTCCCGGGTTCGATACCCGGCTCCGGAACAATTTTTCCCTCGAAATTATTCAAATCAACTTTACAGGGAGTTATACCTGAAATCTTGATTTGCATAATACACGTCACTGTTCGTTGACAGAAAACCACAATTTAAGTCACACGGAGTTAGTGTGCACTCGAAGTTGAATGCTTGACGGTTGTCAGCCCACTTTGAGGTCTGTGGATATAGAGGGAAAAATTGGTTCGGTGTCGGTTAGAGTTCCCGAGTAGCTCAGTGGTAGAGCGTTGGTACGTTAAACCAAAGGTCCCGGGTTCGATACCCGGCTCAGGAACAATTTTTCCCTCGAAATTATTCAAATCAACTTTACAGGGAGTTATAACTGAAATCTTGATTTGCATAATATACGTCACCGTTCGTTAACAGAAAACCACAATTTAAGACACACGGAGTTGGTATGCACTCGAAGTTGGATGCTTGACGGTTGTCATCCCACTTTGAGGTCTGTGTATATAGAGGGAAAAATTGGATCGGTGTCGGTTAGAGTTCCCGAGTAGCTCAGTGGTAGAGCGTTAGTACGTTAAACCTAAGGTCCCAGGTTCGATACCCGGCTCCGGAACAATTTTCCCTCGAAATTATTCAATAGTCGATCTATTACGCCGAAAACCGCACTGATGATCCCCAATAATTTCATCTACGTATGGAGTTAATTTTCTCAAAAGAATATTGGACAAAATTTTGTACAAGATTATTTCTTTAAAACCTAATGTGGCTGTCTTTTCAATATTGCAGAATGTTACCAGGTATCACCAAAGCAGGTAAAAACACATTGCTGTGCACCTGAAACAACAATAATAATAATAACAAAATGATTTGCTTATTTACCACATCTTACCGTTAAATGGGTTGATAAGTGTTAATTATTAATTACTTTTAAATTTCAAATAACACTCAGTAATAACTTTCGTTTTGTGAACCGTTGGCAACTTCTTCAAAGAAAAATGATGCTGTCAACATAACATTTAGAAAATAACTACCAGGTGTAGTATTTGTTAGTATCGAAAATCGAAACAAAGTTGACAAACGAAAATTAAACATGACAAGTAGGAAATCACTGTAATCCACTAGCGTATGTACAAATAAGGAGAAAATGCTTAGGTTTCACCCTTAGGGTTTAAATATGAAGACTCAGACTATATACAATACAACAAACAGAAATTAAATAAATTATATTGAAAGGGGACATCCGATGTATGTAATGAAATATTTTTACTTATATCATTTTCAAGACATGAAAGCCAAAATCATTTTTAAAATTTGTAATATATAATTATATTTACTGTGGAAATGTTTCACATATCATGGAGATATCATTAAAGTAATGTACATAAATAAAAAAAATAAGCATAATTGGATGGCGTTATTTATAAACAGGCTATGTGACATTCTGTTAGTTCGAGAAAAACGCGTTAAAAATTCTGTAGCATTTTAAATTCTAGGGACACATACTTAATTTTTGCGGACTTGATAACCACACATATAATAATGTTTCATGTACTGATGCATACTATATGTATAAAAATAAGTTACACATACACTTGGACTCTCACTTTGAGAGAGGAACATAGGTTAAGGGTGTTTGAGA
Organism: Periplaneta americana; assembly: GCF_040183065.1. Taxonomy (NCBI): domain Eukaryota; kingdom Metazoa; phylum Arthropoda; class Insecta; order Blattodea; family Blattidae; genus Periplaneta; species Periplaneta americana. The sequence continues at coordinate 992,055 of NW_027185501.1, read as the reverse complement.
ATAAGGTTCTCAGGAAAATATTTGGGGCTAAGAGGGATGAAGTTACAGGAGAATGGAGAAAGTTACACAACACAGAACTGCACGCATTGTATTCTTCACCTGACATAATTAGGAACATTAAATCCAGATGTTTGAGATGGGCAGGGCATGTAGCACGTATGGGCGAATCCAGAAATGCATAAAGAGTGTTAGTTGGGAGACTGGAGGGAAAAAGACCTTTGGGGAGGCCGAGACGTAGATGGGAAGAAAATATTAAAATGGATTTGAGGGAGGTGGGATATGATTATAGAGACTGGATTAATGTTGCTCAGGATAGGGACTAATGGCGGGCTTATGTGAGGGCGGCAATGAACCTCTGGGTTCCTTAAAAGCCAGTAAGTAAGTACACATACTATTATGGACGATATTTCAATATTGCACTTGTCGAAATAGAAATGATAGCATTATAGTTACACAACAATCAGTTAAATGCTGAGATAGGGTGCTTAAATTTTTATGCATATTACTGTGGCACATTTTGATATGCATCAGTCAATTAAGCGCAGAGATAGGCATGTATATGGTTGATGTATTATGCTTAGGTATGTAGGTACACAATAAATTAATTAATGTCCAAATACACTTCAATAGTGCAATAAACTTAATACAAAGTAACTGCAAAAATAGTACTGGTAGCACTATATTGTGAAGAATTTTATAGAAACAAACTTTTGATATAAGTGAAATATTTTACGATATTATGTTCTGCAACTTCCACACTAAATTCTAATGAACAGTACACTCTGTTTTTCCTAATTTCCACTAAACATAACAGTATAATCGTAATGGACGATATTACTATCAGTTTTAAATAACACGAAATCCTATCTCAATGACATTTTTAGTCAGGCACCAATTAGGCTATTATGCGTAAGTAATTTTATTCAATTCTCTTCGCCACGAAGGGGATGTTAGTATGTTTATCATTGACAACCCATTCTTTCTATGGTAGACAAATAACTTCTCTCTTACTGCAAAGCGGCTTGTATCAGTTTCGCATTAGCTCCTCAAAAATATGTCACATAATAATTTAAACTATCTTAGTCTGATTAGCATAATATGTTACTAGTAAGCGATGTATGCAATAGAGGGGGAAAGGAACTAATCACCGTACCCCATTATCTCCTGGCATAGTTGCCTCATGAGTGATGCCTTATTGGTGTCACTTAAGAGGTTCCACTCTGTCTTCGAACAGTTGATTGAACAATTATTATTCGAACAATAAAAAATTACAAATAATACATAAAGTGTAGTTCAATACAAATAGAGTATTTTAAGACTTTTCGTGAGCTTCCAAATCATGAAGGCACATACAGAACTGGAGCTTCCATAATTCGATAAGACATAATATTGTGAAAATCTTGATGGTACTGGTACCTATGTTACAATGAAATAAACTCAGTATTAAAATAAAATTCAGAAACTAAGGAAAAAATATATTGCACTTAAGACTAGAGATAATACAGATTGATACGAGCACCATGCTCCTCATGCCACTTTCTGATAGGCGGACAGAGTTTAAACCTTTGTGTGAACATAAAATTTGTAGTTTTTTGTTTTTAAAATTTCCAGGTAGGCTAACTGAATCTGAACCAATATTGTTTCTTACAGGAAAAATGTTTTCGAATTATTTTGGCGGATTTAGTATAAAATGTAAATATGCTGCCATAATCTGAGAAGGTAATTTATACCCCTTCAGAGTTACGTCCCTCCCTCCCCCGGACAGCACGTAAAATATACAGTGATCTGACTTATGAACTGAGATGTACATGGTTTGTTAAGTTCATAACCTGGGAATATGTGGGGCTACTGATCGATAAAATCTAATTCATTCATTCAGCCGTGGACATTGGTGTATCATTTGAGGAATAATCTCACACTGACCTAGACAGCGCTTGACACACTATGCGACAACTTCTTACTCCCCTTCCCTTCCTAACTCTAATTTCCTTAGCAATTCATAAAACAATAGATGTGAGCAGATTATTCTATTCAGTATCAGTGATGGCACATGTCTTATCAAAGCACTGTGTACATACGAGCTAAAAATGACTATATAATGTGGAATGAGAGGAGGAGTTCTTTTGCTGTTTAGAGGCAGAGAACATACATTGTATGTTAATGCTCGAAATTTCTTTTGGGCACTAATACATTTAATAACATAGGCCTACAACAAATACATTGTGGTACTTCTTATGGCATAAAGAGCATGCTTAATTAAAAGATATGAGAAATTAAATGTTATTTGTACATATTACTTTCGAAGAAAATGTATAAACATAAAATTTGTCTAAAATGCTAAATATGATTTTGTTCTAATTATTTTTAGTTTCAGAACGTATAAATGTATTAAGTAATCTTCAGAAATCCCACACTACTCAAGAGAATAAATGCAGACATGATGGATGTCCTCCAGACATTCTGGGGGTTGTGTGTGAATGAAGTAGCCACCAAAACGTTAAAATATGGTGTTCACTTAAATTGGCTACAACTTGCCATTTTCACTCCAATATGAAATGAATACCATTAAGGTAAAATTATCCGGAGGTAAAATAGTCCCCCAATCGGATCTCCGGGCGTGGACTACTTTAATGGTACAGAATCTTAAGTGGCTGGCCATGATAATATCTTTGAAAAATATTGGAGTGCAAGAGGTCAATTGACTTTATTGTCAAACGCCTGGCATTAGAAAACAACAACAACATTTATATACTTAATCTCAAAATTTTATTTGAAAGTGTAAGCATTGGTATTGCATTTAATAACTTACACTCAGTTTCAAATGCTCCTGGCTGTTAATACTGATTCCTCGAAATTGTTGCTTCAGTGAAGTATTAATAAAATAATTTTCACACACTTAAAAACTTATATTCAGGAAAGCATATATTTTATTTTTTTTAAGAGATTTTATTTGTGGTACAACAAATTCAGTCATGCCTTTAACTTATAACCATTCAAATGGGATACGGTTTTTGGCCTTATTCACTAAAGCTCTTCAAAAACTTCTATCTTGAGCAGCATCTTGAGGGCCTCTAGGATGAAATTATTGTCCATTTAGTCCTTCCTCTGGAGTCGTGGCCTACGAAGTGCTCTTCTATTTCTTGATAAATTCTCAGTTCTTAAGGAAACAATAAGAAACCTTATCTTCCCAAAACAAAGTAATTTGAACTTTGATCTCTTATCTGTAACATTCCTTTCTGGGAGTAATGTGCAAAAATTGTAGACAACTTCACTGGTTTTGGTGCACCATGAAAAGTAAATCTATGTGAGGTACCAGTATGCTTATTTTTATAGCTGTTGTTTTGTTGTTTATTATTATTATTATCATTATTTTTTTAACCAATGCCACCAGGTTGTCTTTTCGACATTTCTGGTCTTCTCTTCTGGCAGTGGCATAGTTGTAACACACTTCTGAGGTTAAGGCGCTTGGAAGGCAGAGTTACATTACCCCGATGATAGGATAGGATGATTATGATAATGTGGTGCCAGGAGAGGTCTTAAATCTAAACTTAACCTAAATTCCAAACCATGGACGAACACAGGAATAATCCCCTTTAAGAATAATGTGTTATTGCGAAATTGTATCTGTGTAATCAGGTTGCCAGTGTAGTATGTCAAGCGTTGTGGAAAGAACGGTCACTTCATTTTCTATAATAACATAGGATGTCTTTCAGAATATTATTATTTATGCTGAACAATGACTTCTTGCAAAATTATACTCTATCTGCATTCTGTATATAAAATAAAAAGTAATATATTTAATATGTTCTAAATTTGTTAGATATTATATCTTAAGTCATATTTTAAAAAGCCCTGGTATGATATAAGCGGGCGTACAGCTGTCAAGGAGTAAAACATATTCCAATATAAATTGAATTACATACGTATATTGATTCTTTGGTACGACCGATAGATAAATTTAGGCTCACGATGACACCCCAACGATTCAGACTGGGAACAAGAGAATTCTCTAATTACCATCAGCTGTCTCTGAAGTTCAAGTGAAAGCACACATAGACATGAAATTACGTGAAATGTATGTCAGCACAGCTTCAGTTAAATGTACAGATCTTATAATTATTTTTTCTCTGCCTCTGTACAACGTCACATTTGTGGCGGGGAGGAAAGGAGACAGCAGAAAAATTAATGGTGTTTAATACGCTGACAGCCACGACTAAGATAAAGCACTTGAAATTTAGCGGTAACTGACCGGCAGAGATAAATAAACAAAACAAATAAATATATAAATTTAAAATTTGAAACAAAGTTGAACGTCATGCACATGACTTCTTTTCGGTGCCTGATCTACAATTGTTTTAAATTTAGTTAAACCTGGCAGGCATTTGGCTAAGTAGTATTAATTCATGTAAGTGAAGTTAAGTAAAGATTCATCTTTATGTGCGAGGAACAGTAGTAAAACAATTCGTTTTGGTTGTCTATAGTTGGGTTTCCGAAATTTTCGAAAATTTAACAAACAGTTCATTTGAAAACAGAAGCAGAAAGGAAAACCCGGGCAACGCTGGGTACTTTCAGCTAGTAAAATATAAGATTAAAATTGACAGCAAGAGTTGTAAGCAGTTTTAACAGGATTACTACATATGTTTCACCAACATTATTAGTACTTTCGTCCTTATTTACGTATGATGTAAGTGTGATAAGAACCCGAAGATTTATATTCCATATCACTTAAACGAAAAATAGCAATTTTTATATTTACGGTCTTACTAATAAAAACTCTATATACAGACGTTTAACTGTCTTATACTTATACAATGAGTAGCTGGTTTATAAGTCGTGTGTAAATTCCTTACTAATAATCACTACATACGTTGTGTATAACAGTATGACTGTTACACAGCTACGTCATAGTTTCGTCATTACTTCGTTACAAAAGGTAATAGAATATCTGAGGTTCTCTATTGCATCCGGTAGAGCGCTCTAGTATGGCGTGTTAAATATCGATAGTACAACTGGCTCTAATCGATTACCACACTACATTTTGGTCAAAGAATACAAGCTACAGCAATATTAATTCTAATAATTCTATGATCTTTGGTTTGTTCTTCTGTGGTTACAAGGCAACCATCATCATAAAATGACAGTCGATACGAACAGCTGTTAGAGGGGCGGCCATTTTTTTCGCTATATACAACGCCTAAACAAGGGGTTTCGTGTATATAACTACTGCAAAGCAATTCCCATTGCATAGTTACGGCCTGTTTATACGTCCATAGCTTATTCACAGTTTATTATTAACGTTTTCTGTCTCAACTCTGCATAAGTCTCGTATAAAAACTATACACGGTATATTAGTAAGACTATTATTGAATAGACTGAAGCGTTTAATGACCACTGTACGTCTGACGAAATCATAGATTCTCTTCCTTCTGCAAAACAAGATGCATATATGTGAGTGCATTGTGTGAATTCGTATTACCTTACAAGATGCACAGCCCCAAGTGATAGTCTTCACCCCACACACTAATGTCTTGACAAGGCTACGACAATCTGTCACACTGTAATTCCCAGCCTGAGATGTGGGGAAACCAAACCAGGACTTGTCCTTGTCTTCTTTCACTGGCAGTGGGCTACCTGCACAGGGGAGAACTATGTTCAAAAGTAGATAAGAAATGAAGGTCATAAAGCCTGTCAGACAGGCTCCCAGAGGCTCCCCATGTGACGTCATAGGGGGCGTGGCAAGTGAAGTCAGAAGTGGGCGTGGCTAAAGTATGATGTCATGAAGGGGGTGGGGCTTAAAGTATGACGTAAGAAAGGGGCGTAACTTAAATTATGACGTCATAAATGGCTATCTAAGAGTTCAAGGTTAAAGTGTGACGTCATGCACACTTGCAGGTACGTAATTGAAGTTGGGGCATGACATATTCATACAAGTTTGTATATTTGGGGGGGGGTTGAAATACACAAGTTCATATATGTTTGAAAATCCCATCTCCTCAATGCAGATCTAATGTGCATATTCGCTATCTGCTATGTGTGCAAATATTATGCAAGGTTGCTGATTCACATCCGGCGATTGTTCTCGCAGCGTCTTATGTTACACAAATATTGTATTGAATACATATGCATACTCGCTATCTACTATGTATGCAAATATTATGCAAGCTCACATCCAATTGCTGAGTAAAGAATTAATCTATCACACTTAAACACATACATTCTTTTTCTTATTATTATTAAGATTCTAATCTAATGGTAATTTAATTGATGAGGAATGGAAAATGGGGGGGGGGTTGGGTGTTGGAAATTCGCAAGTGTAAATTGGAATGTGGGACATAAATGGTTGTACTTTAAGCCATTTGCTGATAAAAAATTAATCTAGCACACTTGTAAATTAAACAGGATGTGTCTTACGTCACGAAGGGTCGTAACTTAAAGTGTGACGTTATAAATTTGTAATTGAAGTTGGAAATGGGCGAGGGGTGTTTATAATTTGAAATACATACGTTCATATTGGCGTAACTTAAAGTGTGATGTTATAAATTTGTAATTGAAGTTGGAAATGGGGGAGGCGGGGTAATAATTTGAAATACATACGTTCATAGTGGCGTAACTTAAAGTGTGACGTCATAAATTTGTAATTGAAGTTGGAAATGGGGGATGGGGTAATAATTTGAAATACACACGATCATAGTGGCGTAACTTAAAGTGTGACGTCATTCACAAATGCAGGTATGTAATTGAAGTTGGGGCGTAACGTAATAATTTGAATTACATATGTTCATACAAGTTTGTATAGTTGAAATTTCACCTGCACAATGATGATGTGATTACACGTGCAAATATTATGCAAGCTCACATCCGGTGATTGTCCGGCGATGAAATTGCTGAGTGATGATAAAAAAATATTACACAAATATTGCATGATGCAAATAATATGCAAGCTGTTAATTCACATCCGGCGATTGTTCTCGCAGCGTCTTATGTTACACAAATATTGTATTGATTACCAGTGCATAAGCGCTATCTGCTATGTGTGCAAGTATTATGCAAGGTTGCTAATTTTACATCCGGCGATGAAATTGCTAAGTGATGATAAAAAATATTACACAAATATTGCATGATGTAAATAATATGCAATCTTTGCTAATTCATATCCGGCGATTGTTCTTGCAGCGTCTTTTGTTACACAAATATTGTATTGATGACATTTGCCTAATCGCTATCTGCTATGCGTGCATTATTAAATTAAATATTAATTGCTACTTTGTGCTGTATTTTACAGAATGTTTACTTTAACCATCAATACCATTTTTGACCTACACTACTTCTGCTCTGAACGTCTCAAATAATATTGTATGATAGGTCCAATATATTGCACCTTTTCAATAATTACTTAAGTTGGTGCTCTCTATTCGTACTTGATATTTGATTAAAAAACAATCGCAGAACATGGCATTATTATTATTATTATTATTATTATTATTATTATTATTATTAAATATTAGGGTTTTCCGTATATGTTGTGTAATGTTATTACATATGCATAATCGCTGCAGTAAATCAATATGGATTCCTGCTCGATGCTTACACGTTTGGGAGCCGGAGAATACGTGAACAAAATTTACAATATAGGAGAGTTAACACCTGGAAAACCATATTTAATAAAAAGCATGGAGAGGAAAAGAACTCGATACGGGACAACAATCCTCGCAATGCTAGAGGAATTTTCAGTTTTTCTACCACAGCGATTTAGCAGTATGTCGGACGCATTGTTGAATAATGTGAATGATGAGTCAGACATTGTTCTACTATACAAAGGACAGGTGGAGATAGGTGATGGGAAGAAAATGCACAAGTTGGAGTTTCAGAAAAAGAAAGGTGAGTAACAATTGCTTAATTTTATCAGTATAAGTGTGAATGTGTGAGGAATTACATGTAATTGTATCATGTAGAAAGTAATCCGAGCTATACACATATCGGTTGGAGGTAATGTGGCTGGATGATGAGGTGAATTATTTAGAAGTGTAATGAAAGAAGTATTGCAGTATAGAATAATTGACATTGAACAAGTTTAGACAGCAGTGGGCGGGGGGGCAAGATGATGAATAATACGCTCGAATTTATACAACTATTACACTATCATATATTTTATAAAAGATCTTTGTCAAAAAAAACTTTGGTAGTGTAATAGCAGCCATAGCGTTAATAATGTCTCACAATATTTATTTTTTATTTTAATTCAGATGATACTGCAGCTCCAGCCTCGGTTTGAATTGAAGAAGAAGAGAGAAGAAGAAGAAGAAGAAGAAGAAGAAGAAGAAGAAGAAGAAGAAGAAGAAGAAGAAATCGCACAATTTAAATGCTCTGAGTGTAAAAAACAGTGACCATGATGAAGCGTGGTGAATGTTAAGCTTGATTATGAAGAATGTTCGAATTGTAATAAATGTTCTTTTTGGAAATAGTTTTGCACTGTAATTTCTTTTATGTCTTAACCATCCATTTCCATCTCACATAATCAAAGGGTTGGGTTCGTTTAGAGTTCCAAATGGGGAATGGGTTATTAACCTATTACACTTTCCTTTCAAATATTAGTAATCCTTTTCCAATATTAAGAATTGGTATATAGGTTTTCAAATATTAATAATCCTTAAGAATTGGTGTATATGTTGAGATTATTCTAAACATATATGTTACAAGAATATAACATAATTCCAGTGGTAGCTTATTGATTTGGGAGTGGTGGATTTGAAATACATGTTTGTATGATGAAACCTGAGGATGATTGAGAGTAACGGATATCACAATTGTGAGAATGTCAATGGTTAAACTGAACCTAGTCATTGGGGATGGGGATGTGCTTGGTAATAGAAAATAGTAACAACATAAAATGATGCGTATATATTTATTCATAAAAAGAAATACAATGCACTGAGTATTGAAATATATTTTCAGTTAGTGAATCCCAATTGTGATGATGTTTTCACCAAAATTGAAGAAATTTTACATTGTTTCTGCAATGATAGAAGCACATGTTCCTTTTCTTTTTAATATATATAATTAATTAATAATATAATTAATATATACGTTACTGTGTACGTTAACAGAAAACCACAATTTCAAGTCACACAGAGATTCTGTGCACTCGTTGTGGGTCTCTGGCATTTCGTCAGCCCACGCGAGTTGTGTGGATATAAAGGGAAAAGTTGAGACGGTGTCGGGTGGAGTTCCCGGGTAGCTCAGTGGTAGAGCGCTGGTACGTTCAACCAGAGGTCCCAGGATCGATACCCGGCCCCGGAACAATTTTTCCCTTGAAATTATTCATGAAGTGTTTATTTTATCTGATTTTAGTGCATGGCTTGAGTCTTTTAGAGTATATTAGTGGCTTGTGCAGCAAATGCTGCAAACTGAGTTCATTAAACGTTCAAATAAAAATTTTTGAGATTTATTTTCAATGAAAAATACCAGACATTTTGAAAGTTATTTGCTTCCGTAATAATGAAACATACTTCCTCTGAATGGTTTTTTATGCCTAATACTTTTTCTTGAATATATCCACCTTCAGTTTTTGAGTTTCAATGCGAAAACGCAAGTAAGAATGTCAGGACGATCAGTGGGCTTTTCATGTGGGAGTAAAGCAATAGCTATTTCAGGTCATTGTAATTGTAGGTGAAAGTTAAAAGAGTCAAGTTTGCTATACGTTCGAATAGACATAGTATCTTGGTATAGCTGCTGCATGTAAACCTTGAAATGTAAGAGATCTTGCTAAAATGATCGGGAGACTACACAATTTTGTAGGCCTATTATTTTATAGTAAATAATACCGTCTTTTCTTAGGAATTGTAATTTTTGCGCTCTCTCGAGCCAATACTCAAGAGAATGACGCATATAAATATCTACACCACACCCCCATTAAGTATAAGAAAAAGATCCAAACGCACTTGATTAATAACTATAAAAATATTTGATTTTTAATAACAATAGTATTATCTTACGCAAGTTTCCATTTCTAATGGTAATAATGTCATCAAACCAGCTCACGTTTTGTAGATTTTAATATCCAATACACAGCTATGCTCAGAAAATTACACACCGCAGAATCAGACCTGTAAATAATTTTAGTAAGTCTCGAAGTTATTAATAACAAATTGAATTTGAACTCTAAATATGTCAGCAATCCTGCAGGTCATGGCCTTCGTGTAATAGCCTATTGTTTATTGTAGTGTGTGTTTTGTTTTATTCTGAAATGCAATTAGTTTTCAAAACTGACGAAAGATGGATTTTGGAAAACATGAAAATGATGTAGGAAAATTGTTATTTCACTGAAAACTGCTATTTTTCTGAAAAACTTTGGTTTCCAAGCTTCAAAATGAGGGGTCATTTATTAAAATCCGTTCAGCCGTTTTCCCGTAATTTACATTACCAGTTCAAATTATATATATATATATATATATATATATATATATATATATATATATATATATATAGATTTTGCTACATTTCTTGTTCGAATCTCTAATGATAATGTGTATTAAAATATTTCTCTCTACGACTCACATAATCCTTTTCTGCATCTGAAGTCAGGGTGCCAACAACCTACGGGTTTCTATAGCTACATTTGTCTCCAAAAAAGAATGGGATGGTTCTTGGTGGTGAGAAGTGTCAGTTCTATAGCGCTATTCACACGATATAGGTGTAGCCACGTAGGAAGGTGTCTGGCCGTGCATGCATATTTTCGTCCATGATGTTTGATCTTTTATGAAAATATGAAAGTAGCTTACCGTGTGACACAAAAGCTACTTTCTAAAGGGGAAAAACATTATTTTGAAATGACAAATACAGTGGAACTCCACAAATGGACACAGCAATGGTCCGTGTGCGAGACGAGGTACGAACTCTGTCTTTCTACGGAGTACTGCGGACATTGGTAAACATAAGGGCTGTACAATGTTTTTATGGCGTACAAACCGAAACATAAATAATTAGCGTATATAATTTTAAATAATATATTGTAGTATATGCAAAATATATAACAAAACAAATCCGTGATTAAGTATAATATACGTGATACATTTGAAACATAAAACAAACTTCTAGAGGAAAAACTCTCTAAATGTATCTGCATACAGGACTTTCATTTCAAAACACCCCACTCTAAGTAACTAGTTATTTAAATTGAATTCAATTTAAAAAACACGTAAATTTAGATATCAAGGGGGAAGTCTTAAACAAGGCTTAATTGCATTTTGGATTTCACCTCCTACCCCAGCCACCCTCACTTTAAAATTTAAAATGGCACCCCTATATTTTTATACTTAAATATGAAAGAGCATTCAGTTGTTTATACACCTCATTCATTTGTTTTCGCATTTTTTCTATCGTTGCCTCGCAACCTAGATTATTGTTATTGTTGATTAGAGCTGAAGAGAATAAAGCTACAAAAACTTACTGAGCATTTCATGTGATAGTTCTGTTTGTGTATTAAATTATTTTAAAATGGTGTATACCCTTCAAGAGAGAACATAAATCATCCTTATTGATTAAATTTAGGAAATTACACAAAATAAGCTGTGTTTTCATCCTAAAATTAACTGATAATAACAAAGCTTCTTGTAATTACTACAGAATGCCTCGTATTTAGATGAATAATTTTGTTTCATGCCATGCACTGTTCTCATCGAAATGTCAAATTCTTGAGGGATGGCTCCGATTGATTCACATTTTTTAAACCGTTCCAATAGTTGTAACTTCTGCTTCAACATAAGTACACATTTTTTGTTCCCTGCCTTGCTGCCAACGTGTACGAGTATCTGCACACTGCTGCACTGGTTCAACTGGTTAGCCCTGTGCAGCACGGGACAGGATGCGTTGACTCACTTTGTATCGTGAACTATACGAGAGTGAGCGTCTATTTGTGGAGTGTCTATTTATGGAGCTGCACTGTATAGGACTATAACAAAAATAACAAGGACCACTATATGAACCACGGCAAGGTTAAAAGCAAGGACCACGATAAAGATCACGATAAGGATCAAAAGAACCACGGCCACGATAAGGTCTATAAGGAAATCAACAGGGATCAAGATAAGGATCGTAACAAAGATAATAAGGACCAAGATAAGAACCACGACAAAGTCAAAGACAAGAACTGCGATAAGGATCACAGCTTAGGCCACGACATGGACTACAAGGATCACGACAAAGACCAAGACTACGATAAAAATCACGACAAAAACAAGGACTATGATAAGAATGACGACAAAGACAATAAGGATCACTATAAGAAATAAGATAAAGACAACAATGACCACGACAAAGGCAAAGATCACGATAACGACCATGATAAGGACAGCAAGGACCGCGATAAGGCAAAGACAAGGACCACGGTTAGAATCAAATTAAGAACCATGATAATTACCACGGTGAAGATCACAAGGACCGTATGAAAGACAACAAAGACCACGATAAAGCTACAACAAAGACAACAATCACGACAAAGACAACGACTACGGTAAAGACCACGAGAAAGACAACAAGGATCATAATAAGGACCACGATAAGGGCAAAAAAGAAGATAAGAACAACGACAAGAGCCACAACAAGGATCACAACATGGGCCACGGCAAGCATCACGATACGGACTACGAACTGGACCACAATAGGGATTGCGATAAGAACCACGACCACGATAAGTATTGTGAGAAAAATAAAAACTACTATGAGGACCATGACAAAGACGGCAAGCACTATGATAAGGACCATGATTAGGAAAATGATAAGGACAATGACAAGGATCGCGATAAGGATCACGGCAAGTAGTACGACAAGGATCACAATAAGGACAAGGACCACTACAAGGATCACAAAAAGGACAAAGACCACGACAATTACAACAATCATCCCCACAAGGACTAGAACAAATACAACAAGGACCACGATAAGGATTAGAAGCTCAACGGCAAGGACAGCGATAAGAATCATGACAAAAATCACGATAAGGACAACAACATGAATCAGAACAAGAATGACCACATGGGAGTTCAGAATTTGGGTTTTGTTAGTCCTTTGCATAGTGAACATGCTCTCAGAATTATTTTGATTTGAAAAACATGATTAGGAAATTGTCATTTTTATTGGAGTGTCCCCTTGATAGTGTCTAGTGCAGGCCTGCAGAACCCGTAAGTAGGGGAAATATGACGTCAGCCTAACTCCACTTCTATTGGGGATGATCGACTTCTGCGTAGAGTTGTATACATTTTTTGCGCATGGAAGGTCCGTCAGTGGCGGCACTGTAATTTTCAGAGAGGATTGTAATAAAGTCATTGTATTTATAATGCGTTATCTCGTTTCAAGGTTTACAATTATGCTAGATTTCCTGTCGGTAGTTTCTTCGAGATTTCTTTGTACCTAGCCTGCTTTAGATTTTTCGAAAACTTTCCTCTTGTCGTCACCTACGGAAACATAAATTTATAGCATATAAGCAATGAACACATATATATTTTAAAAATTATTTTACATGTCTTTTAACTTATCCGTTTTCCTCATTCATTTTTCTATTACTTTCTAAAGGTGTGTTCCTAAGGATTTTATTATCTGTTCATTTGTAATTCTTGAAAGCGTATTGTATACCTGCCGCCGCGAGAATGAATGTTGATGCAGCCGAGCCACACTGGTAGAAAAGGTGGGTGGGGTAATAAGGGGTGTAAGGCAGTGTTACAATTTAGCCACTTTCTGTGCTCCATTTAGCTGTTTTTGGCCATTTTGAATTTTTTTAGATACATTCTAATTTTTATTACTTATAGCCTACGTACATACGTGGATCTAATTTCTCGACTTCGGATTTTTCAATGGTCACTACCGTTACACAAAATTGCACAGCAGCATACAATTAGGTACGCATTGCCTCATCGGTATTCGGTACTTCCCTCGGTTAAATGAATAATTTTCTCTTTTCTCTTTCCACTGAGCACGTGATGATTATTTTGTGATGTGCGTCTGTAGACTGCATTGCATCCAATCTTAAAATAATAGTTGCTATATGGTAGTTTAGTTCAGGTATCGTGCTGTGATATGTTTGAAATTAGTGATTGTGTTTTAATTAAATATCACGAGAGTAATAAAATATATTATTAATCATGCCGAAACCAAAATATACTCAAAAGTATGGAAAAGAATGGGAGAATTGGGGAGAATTAAAAGACTGGATACAACTTGTTCCTACAGTTAATTCAAACGTTTTTTTTTTTTTTTTTGTAAATTTTGTAAACCATACTTCTGCGGTAAATTTGCCCCATTCGAGGAGGTGCGTGGCGGCGGTAAGGTATGATCATCCACTCCTCCTCTATCTTTCTTATAATGGCTGTTATCGCCAGATGGACGGTACATTGGAAGATTGGATGTGCGCAGTGGAAGACTTTTAGAAATAAATAGTGTGAATTTGTATAACAGATATAATTAACAATAATGGATAACAATATACATGAATGGTGAATGAAATAACAAAGAAATATGAAATAAGCGAATGAAAATAACACAAGTTAATCTGAACTAATACACAACGATATCTGAATTGTGAAAGTATTACTAGACTGGGAAAACATACTTATAGGTCATAATACAATCTAATATGGCCATCTCTCAATAATCAATAACTGACCTATTAACCATCTAGCTATGAAAACACTCTCAACACAACACCAGTCAGTACACTAACTCAATACATGGCCCATTCAATCACAGATACCATACAATCTGACTAACCAAACTGAACATATATGTAAACTCAATAACACAAAAACTTTACCCAGTATAAGGTATCACATGACTGATCACTATACATTACCAATTCCACATACACCTCGCATGAACTGTGCAGATTGCACTGACACAAAAGCTCTGTACTTTACAATTAACAATGCCCAAGAGAGAGAGAGAGATACACGTAATGTAAGTAACAGACGACAATTTCAAATCTCAATGATCGTTTGAATAGCAACGGAAACTCAATGCACTCGATTCCTGAAATAGCGGCAATGGGAACCAATAAATCAAAATGGAGTAGGGAAAATACTAGAACAATATATGAGACCCATACTATACTAGTTCATTACAACGTCAAATGGAACGTAACCCAAAGATCGTAATCGCTGCTCTATAACACAAACCGTCTTGGAACATCAAAACCTCACATTTCAAATCATATCTCATCACGTAATCCCCAATCATCAAACCACACATATCAACTTATACTTCATCACGTGATCCCCAATACAATATACCTCGTATATATATCACATATATGTCACACGACGCAATCACAATTACTCGCCCCCAAGATGTATCACTAGCAAGCGATATTTCAAAGTACGATCCACTACAATCTCTCAAACACATACAATCGAAAATAAAAATAACACGACGCAAATTTACCTACTCCACTGATACAAATCTGACACAAGATGTAACCACGCTAAATCACAAGATATACATCTCAAACAAAGTTCCATGTAATGCGTAAATATTCAAAATAAATATAATGACGCACTGTTGTCGAACTATCTATCACGATAAACTTAAGTTACGAGAATAGAAAACAGTTCGAGCTCCATTTCGAGAGCACACGTGAATTGCCAGAATGAAAACTATCAATGCGAGTTGCAACTCCTAAGTACTGTTACCCATACGGCTTCCAACTCCTAAGTGATGTTATCTATACGGCGTACGAGTCCTGAGTGTTGTTATCTATAAGGCGTGCGAGTCCTGAGTGATGTTATCTATAACTGCCCGTGACCAGGTAAACTCACTTTCCCTCTCCCCTCGTGAGACGTAATCAACCGGCCAATAGGATAATTTGGAAAGAACAATGAAAGGATTCATAGCGCTATCTATAATGTAACGTCTGAGAGCGCTCTGACGGACGAAGTGACGTACTAGGTGAACGGCTATGATGGCGGGCACGGCTCACATTCGAATGCTGTAGTAGAGAGTTTTCAGTCAGGTCAGTATCGTTAAAAACAAACTGAGGAACAGGATTAAAATAAAAACATTGTCGGCTATTTTGAACGGCAAGTTTGGATTACGCCGCACCGTATGCAGAAGTGTTATTATTCATACGAAGTTCTTTCTGAAGTTCTTCGCCTTGTGGGAACAACCGCAACCTATACGTCGTCAGAGAATGAACCAAGTACTGAAAGGGTGTTGGAAACAAGGGATGAGGAAGATGGCAGCGTTGATGATGATGATGATGATGACGTGATGATGATGATGATAATGATGATAATGATGATGATGATGATGTGTGTTTCTATTATGTGAGTTATAATTAACAGTTGCCTATTTCTCTAATTCCTTCTCTCTCAGCTTATTTTTACGATATAATACGTACACTTTTTTTAAATGTGTTTGTACCTGACATACTTAGGCCTATCGTTTTTAGCGATTTAAACTTTAGCCACTTTTGGCCATTTTCGGGATCAGTTGTAGCCACTTTTTTCCACTAGGTGTTGGCAACATTGGTGTAAGGCAGTCGCTCTGAGGAGCTACAGTTCTGTAGGTCTGTTTTAGAGTGACAATTGTTTTGTTTATTTATATTGCTTGTTTGCAATTTTTGTATAAATATATTTGAGATAAAAATGCTGATATGTAACTTCCTGAAACGTAATACAGTGTTGTACGTACATTAAAAACACTCGTTTCTTTTTAAATTTGAACCTTATTTTTTGTACTAAAACCTTAGTATCACGAAATTAGCCAAGTTTGCCCTATTTTGTATTGTCTGTATTTACGAATTAAATCATCATCATCATCATCATGATCCTTGCATGTATTGGGCCTAGTGGTCCGTTACGGTCTCTTGCCAACGCTTGAACGGTCTGCCCAAGGATCTCTTGCCCACAGGATGGTAATTTAAAATTTGGCGTGGAATTCTAGAACGAGGTATTCTGATGACATGTGATCTCCAGTTTTTTCTGTATTTCTGTAGGTATTCCGTAATCGGTTCAATCTGCAGTTTTTTCATAATGTCAAAATTTCTAATATGATCCATTCTCGTGTATCCCGCTGTACGACCCATAAATCTCATTTCTGCCGCCGTCAATCTTTGTGAATCAATATTACGAATCGTTCAAGCTTCACTACCAAAACAAGTATAGGTCTGGCCAATGTTTTATAAATTCTGGTGCGCGTGTGTTTTTGTACTAAGGTTGGTTTGAATATGTGATTAATTATCCCCATTTCTCTGTTTAATTTAATAATTTTCTCATTCAAATCCTTTTCGTCTTCATATGAAAATTGGTAACCGAGATAACTAAAATTTTTTACTTATTCGATGATCTTATTATTGATGCAAATTTTGCTACGGATTGGTTCCTTTCCTAAAAAAGCCATCACTTTAGATTTGTCAGTTGAAATTTCCATATTGAAACTTTCTGCCATTTGATTAAAGTTTTAAACCAAACGTTGTAAATTATCTTCTGAAGTTACCATAAACACAATATCATCAGCAAATGAATCCTATAGATTCAAAATCCCCTATATCCACTTTCACAAATTGAAGAATTCTAACAGTAACTGGTGGAAAATAGAGGAAATTTTCAACCTAACAGTGACTTTTAACAAACCATTTTCTTTAAATTTAATGACTTTTGGAATTCAAATGATATAAATCATTAGAATTAATTTTTAGCAAGCAATATGTGGGCATAAATCAATTGTGAACAAAATGGTCTTTAGAGGGTTTTGAATCTACAAGATTCAAATAATAAAATATCTATTTGGGACAAACGACTTATCGGTATACTTCCATGTGGTTTCAATCTCCAATTCTTAATAATGTGATTCATGTATATTATAAATAATAGAGGAGATAAACTACCACCCTGTCTCACTCCTTGATTTATTCGTCTCCATTCTGAATATTTGTTTTCAATCCTAACCTGTATATAATTATTATTATAAATATTGTAAATAGCTGTTATTAATTGATTTGGAATACCGTCATGTGCTAAAGTATTCAATAATTTGTTTCTATCTACTCTGTCGAAGGCTTTCTTCATATCAAAAATGCCAGATGGATTTCAATATTGAATTCTCTATGTTTTTCAATCAAAAGCTTCAGTGTAAAATATCCATCTGCACATCATCTACCTTTTCGGAATCCATTTTGTGCTTCATCCAGTGTAGTGTCATAAAATTGGTTCAATTTAATTTTCAGTAATTAGGTATAAATTTTGTAGCCAGAATTGAGAAGGCTTATTCCTCTAAATAATTAAATTAAATATATTAATAACTTGTAGTCTAGTTAAATTTTAAAACAAAGTAAGAAGACGCAGAGATATAGGAAGTTCCCCGTCTCACATCGCATTGTTACGTTTCGTTTCGTTTAGGACGAAGTAAGCTGGGCGGAACAGTATATACCATGCGTTTTTTTAAGCAAGACATAAAGCGCTGCAGCAGACCGTTCTTTTATTACATTTGCTTCACCGTCGCTGCAGCAGCGCTGTAGCAAGCGGGCAGCAAATCAAAACTTCGCTTTACGAGTTTGCTGCACGATCCATCATGGCGGAATGTGTGTTTTGGTCTTTTGCAACGTTTATTATTGTCAAAATCGTCTAATAATAATAATCCAATGTCATTATCATAGAAGTCGAAATTATTTAACATGTTTGGTTCTTTTAGGGTTAAATTTATTACGGCAGAAATAGAAGCGTATATTAATTGTCCCCCATTTTGCAGTCAGTTGACCTACTTACGTTTTTTTTCGACCCTCATTTTGCTGCAGCAAAGGCATGAAGCGCTTTACTGAAGCGCTTTAAAAAAAAACGCACGGATAGTAGCGAGGGAGCGAGACAGAGCACGCTGGCTGCCGACAGACGTTGGTTGGTTCTCTCGCTCGGCCATTCAGTCGTGGTCCAGCCCTCACGGTGCGCGCACGAGGTAATCGCTCACCTCCGCTCCTTTCGCCAATCTTCTTCATCCCTGTCAGTTTTCAAACAGAACTACCTACGCAAATGGCTTCAAATATCGTAACGATACCGGATATAACCTCTTGGTGGTTCCGTAGAGTGCTGGGTTCTCATCTGGTCAAGTGTTCCGCGATTAGCGTCGAGGACGACAAATAAATCTCTGTGACACCCATAGAGTCGGCAATACTGTCCTCGGCAATAAAATATAACGACCCCGATAAAGCTAACGACGCCGCTTGTGGGGTTATTGGATTATATTTCACACCCGTAAACTCGTGTCTGGACGAGGAGAACGTCGAGGAATTGACGTCGAAGCTTGTGGGGTTGTACAACCGTATTAACTTCTGTGGTGGGTCCAAGTGTAGTGATGGTGAGTGTTGCAACAGCGACGAGCTCTCGGGATGCAAGAAGACGTCTGATAGTGACAGATCGGTGTCTTCGAATAAAGTGACAACAAAAAAATTGGAAGTGTTACATGTCGTTTTACCTCTTCATAGTGGTGTCAGTGCCGGTGTCGGCAACATGGTGTTAGAGCCCGGAGCTGACGGTGGCTCTATTTTCTATGAAACGAGTTTCAGAAAAGTCCTAAAAGATTTACCGTGGTTCGCCATTCCATATCGAGACAGCCACAGGATTGTATGTACCATTAAATTCATATCTCTTCTTATATTCTATTCTTATATCTATGTGCCTCTTTAGGTCTTCAAGTTACTCGTCATTTTTCCGTTCTTTGTATGTAGGGGAAGACCGTGTATATTGGACCACCTAAGTTTGAATGGCCGTAACTCACTTATCATATTGAGAAAAATGTCCCTGAATTTTTTATGATGGTAGTATGCCATAATAAATCCCTAAATAAAATATGACTTCACTAATTTTAATTCTAATACTTCAAAAATAAAATTTAATCAAAATTTCGATGTCGTGTAACTTGAGCCAGGGTCGTGTAATATGAACCAGAGGATCGTGTAACTTGGACCAGGCATATTAAACACATTTAACTCCTATAATGTTGTTTATTCAAACAAAAATTTGTGTCAAGCAATTATTTCACATACAACAGTAATAAAATAGTTCATCTGTAATTATTGCACATTCTTCGTGGGCCCATTTTCCACACCGATTGCACTGAATCCAGTCTTTGTTCTCACTTTCACCACAAATAACACAGCGTGTTTTGGATGTCACCTTAACTTTCAAATCAAATAATTTTCTCTTCTTTGCTGCCTTCCCATCTGATTGTTGCTGCAGAGCATTCTTGTGAGGCGTAGCCGTCAGCACCACGCCAGATGCATTGTATCTCGTTCCGGATTTTCTCTGTCCAGATTTGGAAGACGAAGGCAAAGGGCTTATTTCCTTCAGTGATACATATTCTGTGAGACCAGAAAGTAGCTCCACATTGTCTCCCATCTTTTTCTCTGCTGATGCTGCTGTTGTTGCTCCTTCCACTTCTTCTGCTGCCCGAGATGCTGATGCTGATGGCTCACCATTCAAAGGCCGATCGGTCACCAAAAAAGGCGCGAAATCAGCCTCTGAAAACACATTTCGGTCGACAGGCCAAAGACCAGTGTGCCTAAAGCCATTCATTGCAATCTGCATATTTGCTGCTCTGGGGAATGTCACTCCTACCAGTGAGGCAATGTGCTGGATATTCAGCCGCTGTCCTGGAAGTTCCCTCATCTTCGTTGATATGGCAGCTGACATGAATGTGTTCAGAGGTTTGAAGAACGACACATCCAGCGGTTGGAGATGGTGCGTGCAGTGTGACGGTAGAGATAACATTATCACACCGTACTGACGGCAGATCTCAATCGCTTTCAGCGATTGCGTATGGCTACTGTGACCATCTAAAATCAACAGTACTTTCTCCTGAGGGCTGGGTTTGACAGTTCTAATGAAGTGTCTAATCCATTCACAGAATGTGTCAGAATCCATCCATCCCTTATCCTGACAGCGGAAGATGGTGTTAGGAGGCTCTCCAAATGTGAGAGACTCCATCATTTTTTTCTTAGCGTAAATCAGCATAGGAGGTACAAAGAAGCCACTCGCACTCATGGCATACACTCCTGTCACATTCTGACCTCGCTCACAAGAAGAAATGGCTCCAACCTGAGGTTTTCCCCTCTGTGCCAAAATCTTCTATTGGCGTTGAACGACATTGTGGGATGTCTCGTCCATGTTGAATATTCTGGCAGCAGTTAATTTGCGTTGGTCGACAAGGTGTTCCAATGTGTCAAAGAACTTGCCGACGACAACCCTGTTGAATCCTGAAGCCCTGGCAAGTGATGTGGCTTCTGGCTGCCTAAGGCTAAGTTCGGGATGGCGCTTCATAAAGCCGGAAAACCATTCTTTGCCGGCAGACTTCGTTTCCCTGTTGAACCAAGTGGCCAGTTTATTCTTCTCTGCAATCTCGTATGCTAATTTCATAACACTTCTCCGTGTCAATCTGAAATTAAAGAATAAGCAGATTAAGTATTAGGCCTATATTAAGTTTGATTGAATTAAGTTGTAGGTCTATAGTAGGCCCTAATATACATTTTGCTGTAATGTATTTACCCATAGAACATTTTTTCTAGCTGCAGAAGATGTGTCACAAGATCATTTTCCACCTCTTGTGGCAAGTCAAGTGGGTGACCGGGCTGTCTAATTTTAGCGTTGTATCTTTTAAGTGTGGCACTAGGTATATTATATCTTCGTGCAGCCTCATTGACGCCAACCCCTTCCAATATTGCAACTAAAGCGAGTTGCAGATTTTCTTCTTTCCACTTCCCATACACTCCCTTCGCTTTTCTTGCCTGTCTTGTAGTCATCTGTAAAGTAATGGCGAAAGCAGAATTTGTTAAAAAGTTGTAATTGTCGACCCACCAAATGAAACGAAGTCTTATTACAGAATTTAAGAAATAAAATATTGAAATAAACTAAAGTAATGTTTTATAATATTATTATTTATATAATATTATATCAATAATATTTTAATTATATGTCCTTACAAAATTTTCATCCACTGACCTCTGATTTTTGGAAATTCACACTAGTGAAGACATAATGGACAATTTTATCTTCTAAATTTGTTATATTATAAGGGTAGGTACATTTTAGCATTGGCTCAAGTTACACGCTTTGTGATGGTTCAATTTACACGCATTGTAAAAGAAACACTTAAAAATTATTTACGTAAAAACTACTTTACAAACATTGATATAAATTTCACTCAACTTACCTCCAACACTGGTATTTCTTCGTATGTATAAGGCAGTCTTGTATTTCTAAACGTCTTCGCACAACACGCTGTCAAACTAATGTGAAAAGATTTGAAGAATTTGGGGACAGAATGTTCGACACCGTTATGACCGCGTCAAGCCAACTCTGCATAATGAGATTTATGGACAGTTGCCTACCATGTAGAAGGTTCAAAGCGCTGTATAAAGTACCTTGCAAACTATCCTGGAAATAGTGATTGCATCATTGGATCAAGTTACACACTGGTCCAAGTTACACGGACTTCCCCTATTGTGTTTGCCTGACATTGAATTTAACACTGGTGTCCTAATGTAATCAATTTTCTGCGAAGTGTGCTTTCCTCTCTCTGAAATATATTGAGATATAAAGACTTGCTTAAGGGGAAGAACTTACAGGAAATTTCTTTTCTCATATTATTTTAAGTAAAACCTCTATATTCCCCAACATAGTTGCATATCAATGTATGAAGCCTTTTAATTACAACCTTTTCACTCTTGCCTTTGTCACAGACATAAAAATGCAAACAAGGAAGTGTTATAAAGAAAATTATATATCCGCTCTCAAGAGTATCACAGAATCACAAATCTTGTCTTAAATGAAAGCTAAAAGACTGCTAATCAATTTTGTTTGATGATTTTTAGAAAGAAAAATTGCATGTCTAATTTTTTGGTGAAGTTTTATTAATGTACTGCCAGCTTAGGAAATTAAAAACAAACACTGAAAATACCTTAGTTTTGTAGTGTGGAGTAGTATAAACTCGATGTGATCACTGGGAGAGCTGTGGTCCCACCCAACCCGCCCTGAATAGGTTCCTTACTTATAACTTATAGGAAAATCGTCGTACAATTTAGAACACTTTAATCTCAGCCACGACACATTTCAATTTTTATTGTACAATATAAATGCAATTATCACTACAATGACAATAATTCTTGAAAAATGTAAAATAAACAAACTCCGAATATCCAACGGAGAAGTTTGAGCACACAATAAAAGGACTGGAGCTCAGCGGCTGCTTATATAGCGTAAAAGCGATTATTTTCTTCCCAACCACCTTGAAATTTCGCTCAAATGAAGTCAATACTAGGAAATTTCTGCTAATGAGTGTCTCATTTGCATGGTGTTTCAGAAATACTTTGACAAACCTTGGGGCCATGTTTCTCACACCAAAGCAAGAAAAAATGTTCATATAAATATATGTCCGAAAATCTTTAGTTTTTTAGTTATTAATGAAAGAACATAATGAAACATGTTAGATATTGTCAAGTTGGTAGCAAGTGTTGCGACTTTAATCTATTCAGAAACCATAACAATGAAAGTGGAAGCAAGAGGAGAACATTTTGAACATTTGTTATGAGTTTCTGAATTGATTAAAGTTGCAACACTTGCTACCAAGCTGACAATATCTAACAGATGTTTCATTATGTTCTTTCATTAATAACTAAAAAACTAAGGATTGTCGGACATATGTTTATATGAACTTTATTTCTTGTTTTGGTGTGAAGAACATTCCCCGAAGGTTTGTCAAAGCATTTCTGTAACACCCTGTATAGTACGACGAAATACACACATGTAAGAATCAAACCAGCAGTGATCAGAACTTCCGTGCCATAGTTTCAACCGTAACTTAGGAGTGCAGTCACGATTCTTTTTTCAGAAGAAATAAAACATTATAAATTAAGTTTTAAAAATCTTCCGCGAAAAGAACTTCAAGTATCGAATACCTGCTACGGAAATCTTAAACTGTTAGTACATAACGCTTACTTCTTCCTGTCCTGAACAATTACATTTTCCTCCAAGAATAGCTACTTTCTTGGCACACTGGAATTGTGATAATATTTTCATAGAAACATACAGAAACAACCATATGGTTAATTTCAAGGTGTTATTCTTTGAAATATTTCAAATATAAAAGATTTAATACAATTTTACTCGTTTTTGTTTCCTTTCTGAGATGAAAATTGTTTTATATGAAACATTTCATAGCGTGTTTTGGAAAGCCGTTGATTTAATCCCAATATGCTCAGTCAGTTTAAGAGAGCAGTGTATTATGATAATAAATTATTGAAAGAATTTTACTTTGTCCTTTAAATAGGCCTATGCAGAAATTTGTTTGAAACAAATTTAACATTTTAAAATTCCTTTTCAAAACGAAAAGTTACATTCGTTCGGATCAAATTTCTATGTATTTAAAGAACAAAACTAAAATTCTTTCAATCATTCATTATCATAATACACTGCTTTCTTAAATTGACTGAGCATATTATGAATTCTATCAATGGCTTTCACAAAACACGTTATGAAATGTTTCATGTGAAAGAATTTTTATCTCGAAAGGGAAGCAAAAACGGGCAAAATTGTATTAAACCTTTTCGTTTGAAATACCTCAAAAGTAACGCCATGAAATTAATGACATTACTTATGGTTCGCCCTGTATAAATTAAAACTTTAAAAATAGTATTGGAAAATAGTTTTGACTATTGTAGAGCGTTGGAATACTACTGTGTATATAGGCGTCTTCTTAGGGGAGTTTTCTCCTCTTTGCAATAGCCTATAAATAAAATGTTATTTACGTATTTTTCTAACGTGTATAAAATAACATAAATATAGATACTGTAACTAAGCAGTGCTTCAAATATAAACTCTTTATATTGTTTATAATCAGAGACCGGAAGTTTAGGCATTATGAATCATTAAAATGGGCAGGCAAAAAAGGCATCATAAATAGCTAAAATACGCAATAAAAGGCAATTACAAAAACCTTGTACTATACCCACAACCTTGCACTTTCCACAAAGGGATTTCGGCAGCAACAAAAGCTTTACATAAGTCGAATGCAAATTGAGATTTTCGACTCGATGTTGCAATTACTGTTGGAAGCAAAGAAATCTTCTTCCCAGTAGCCTTGGAAAGTGCATTTTTGTATTTGGTTGTACTGATATGTTGCGATATGAAATATTTATAATAATAATAATAATAATAATAATAATAATAATAATAATAATAATAATAATAATAATAATAACAATAATAATAAATAGGAATGAAGTAGACAATTTCGTACTAAGATTGTTCAGCCTTCAAGAGGCTTTCGTCCAAGACAGTAATGTTGAGATCATTTTCAAGGATGCGGATTAAGAATGTAATGATTGATAATGCTAAGTGATAGATAGACTAACATCTTAACAACGTATAAGCAATCTTTGTTTCTGAGACATGCGTAGCGCTTCTTTCAACATTGGACTCTTGGAAGTAAGGCATATTGTGATTCATTTGCGGCATAATAATATAATGTTCCACAGGAGTGTGGAAGCCATGACGTCATCCGATTATATCTGGAGGATTAAATCTGCCAGACGTGCATTGGAGTGGTGTACATGACGGTAATGTTTTCCGTGGTTGGATGTGAAAGGATAGATACAAGTATAAAATTATAGTAAACAAATGTTTTTAAAACGGGATTTAATTCCAAGATTTAAGTCTCTTTACAAGCTAGAAATATAGCTTCTTTTTTATATTATTAGGATTTCTGCGCGCCTGTGGTATAGTTATGTACAGTTTCCCTGAAAAAGGATGAGACGATTGAATATTCCTAAGTCTCAGATGTGAGACACTGCGCATGATCGGAGACCAGAGCACTGATACACAAGATAACGAATATTGAGTTACTTAAATTCAGACTATTTGGTTTGTTACTAGCATCGTTCCGAAATTCACTTCAAAAACTGCAAAAAAATATGATAATATTACGTAAATGAAAGATAAATATATACATAAATCGTGTAGTTAAACCGACAATGGACCTTCATGACTAGATCGACACTCCACACAGAAAGGAAAGCTTTCATGTCGTTTCAATAGCTCAGACGGTAAGACTTCTGCGTGTTGTGTAGAAGAGTGCGAGTTCGATTCTTAGTCTATACAACTATTTTTTTTTCTCTAAATAACGTTGAAATAGAGTTTTACAAAGTCCTGAGATTAAGTGTTAATGATCGCAAACAATACAAAATTACAAGTTATAATATTATAAACGTTAATCTAATGAATTCATTTATACACACACATATACAATGTAAATGCATATATATTAAAAACTAACAATTAAAATTAAATTATAAAAATATATATAATAATAGACAAACTTTTACAAAGGTTTAGAGTCCTTAGGCTATGTAATTTGTTGAGTAATTATTACAATATTTTATTAATAGCTTTCCCATATGTGTAAGAAATGCACTTGCACAAAACAATTTTTGTTAAAAGTATGGCTTTAGATTATTTCATTCTCACACCTTCCGTTAATTTTAACTATTTTATCTACGTGTTTGCAATAGTGTTTAATTTAGTATGCATTCAATTTTATTCATATTATGATTGAATGGAAAAGCACTGTTGCAGTTATTGACTAATTACATATATTAATACTAATTATTAAATGCATCTGTTAAGTAACCAATTGCAGTATCTTTTGCAAAATCTTGAACGTTTAAGTTGTCAATAATATTTCTGTACTATATACTATAATACGTTAAAAGAATTTGCAATAGATTTGGGATCTTCTACTTTATAATCATTGGTTTTAGTGAAAAAATATTTTCTTTCTTATGATATCTACAAGTTTAAATTTAATAATTGTTCAGTGACATTGGAAACACTTAGGATTTGTTTATCATGTTCAGGCAAGCCATTGATTATAGGTTCTGTCGAATAGGAATTCAGTCTAATTCTGTGTACAAAACATTTATCAATGGCTGTGCTACTTCAGCTTAGATTTAATTTGATTAGTTTCGCAACAGTTGGACTTCCTGTTATATCCTGTTATTTAGATATTTAATTTAGGGTTGATTTATTAACTCTTACTATGCAAGATGCCTCTTATTTCAATAATTCTATATCACGTTAAATAGTCATGTCTACACTAAAGTATTATCGTCATCCCTCATTTCTCATCGTAATGGCGAACCGACGTGACATGAGACAGCGAGTTATAGCTCTAGTTGAGGCTGGATATGGGGCTAGATCTGCTGGCCGTTTGGTCGGTGTTCCTGGAAGTACAGCCGCGAGGTGTGTTATCGTTACCAAAATTTAGGGGAGGTCGAAAATCGCCCTATTCCTGGGCGTCCGCGGATTTCTTCATTGGAAGAGGATGCTCTCTTATTCGAGACAGTTCGACAGGACCCCTTTCTAACTGCTAACGAAATAAGAGCAGTACTAACTTTCCCGGCTCTCCACAGACTGTGATCAGCAGGTTGAGGAACCGCGGTATTAGGAGCCGGAGGGCTGCGCAAATGGAAATATTGGGGGAAGCACAAGCTGTCGACCGTCTTGCTTTCGCTACCAATCGAGTGGATTTCGATTGGAGAAATGTAATTTTTATCCGACGAAACAACCTTCTCGAGTGATTACGAAGGTCCTGTCCGTGTCTATCGTGAGGATGGTCTCCGACATGACCAGCGCTATGTGCACCGACGTGAAAGATCGGGGCGCTTTAGCATATCGTGTTGGGGGTGGATGTCTTACGATGGACCTGGCGTTATAGAAGCATCTATGGCCGGTTTAATGCGGGAACTTACGAGCACATTCTGGAAAATATATTCCTTCCCTCCGCCCGAGAACGTTTTCCCGAAGGAACATTGCTCTTCCAGCAGGATAGCCATCCCGTGCACTATGCTGCAAGCATTCAAAGATGGTTTCAAAGGAGACCCGAGATCGAAATCATTAATTGGCCTCCGAAGTCACCTGATTTGAATGTCATCGAAAATTTATGGGTAGAATTGAAAAAGAGAAGGATAGTCCCTATGCCCACCGACGCCCTCGAAATCGAGACGAATTGTGGGATCAAGTTGTTGACACCTGGGAAGATCTCGTCGGGGATCAGAACTTATTTCACAATCTCGTGACATCCATGCCAGATCGACTTAGATCTGTAATAGAAGCTGATGGCATGTGGACAAGATTTTAAGTTAACAGGTCTCTTTTTGTTTCTTATGATTTTTGTTTGGGGAAGAATACTTTTAACTTCCAAGTAAGTTTTATTTTTTTTTTGACGAGGTTCAGCCAACTTGTAAAACCCAGAAATTGGGCATAAATTATTCATATTTTTCGACAAATTAGACAGTCGAGGAACTCTGAACAAATTAATTACACCTCAATAAAAAAAATTTTACCCGGGATCGAACACGAGACGTTTCGGTTATACAGCGGAACCGACACGCTACTATATGAGCTACCGAGACAAGACAGTGACAGCAGCAGTCCAGAATGTAGATCCCTTAGCAGGCATTTGCCATTCGGTACAGTGAAGCAATGATATTTTGTGACTCGAGCTATGTTGTGAAATCCTGGCCTTAAATGGCGGTCTTCTTCGTGATCCTTATTCTGGTCCTTGTCCTTGTTGTGGTCCTTGTAACAATTCTTGTACTATTTCTCATTTTATGTATCGTTACGTCGATATCGAGTGAACCGCGCTGTAGAACTTTAACTTCCGACGACCAAGAATCGTCTCATTCTTTTTAAGGGTAACTGTACGTTTTTAATCTCGATAATTTAAATTCTCCATTACTTTCAGTAGAAGACTTCTAGGACTTAGGCTAAGGTGACCATTTTTTTTTTCAAATTCAAAACCATGACATTTAAAATAAACAAAGGTGTAGCAGTAAAAGAACATAGTTATAATGAATAATATGATTATTCATGTCATAGGGAAGAAAAAATGTCCTTACAATTTTTTTCTAATTGCAATATTTAACTACCGAGCGGGCTAGCGGCGTGGTAGAGGGCTGGCCTTGCATTCGGGAGGTCCGGGGTTCGATCCCAGGGGCCGGCAAACCTAACTGAGGTTTTTCATGGTTTCCTCAGTTATTTCCAGGCAAATGCCGGGATTGTGCCTCTTGAAAGTCCGGCCATAGACGGAGATCCTTCCCTTAATCCTTTCATATGTGTGAGTGAATGCTGTGTAATGTCTTAAATGTTTGTGTTGTATCGGAGGCGGCCCTGGCATTGAGCTGATCCCTCATCCGGGGAGGCCCTCCATGTCCTTGTGTGGTCAAAAAAGTATGTATGTGATCCATAGAATAATTCCTTGCCGACAGGTCGCGGCCCTGTAAGGCCCGGGTGGCGTGGGTCGCGTAAATGCACCTAGAAGGGAGAGGTTAAACTAAGAGGAAGAAGAAGAAGGATATTTAGCTGATTATTAAAGTTTACAATATTAGACGTTGGATAGGGACGAGGGGGTTTATAAGTACACAGTATAGCTCAAGCGGGGTGGAGGGGGTTTAGAAGTACACAGTACAGCTCAAGCGGGGTGGAGGGGGTTTAGAAGTACACAGTATAGCTCAAGCGGGGTGGAGGGGGTTTAGAAGTACACAGTATAGCTCAAGCGGGGTGGAGGGGGTTTAGAAGTACACAGTATAGCTGAAGTGGGTACAGACCAGCGGTGACAAAAATTCGAGCTGCAGTGATTACATGCGACAGACAGCCTATGAAGTAAGGAGACGGAGGAAAGGTACTTGGCATGAAAACTACAACCAGTGGTGGTTCCTGTACTAACATCTTGATCAATCCCGCGGATAAAAATCTCAAGCTTTCTTGTATCAGTAATGTCACCGCTGTCATCAAGAGCCAGTGAATAATATACGATTTTTCTTGCTTCTTTTCTTAACCTTCCTCTTGAATATAATCAGGAATTTTCTCAATTCTTCTCTCGATACTTCGTCGAGAAATTCGTAGTTTTTGACAATTAAAAACTTCTTGTAGACAAGTTATTTAAGCTATTATAAGCGTTACTCTTTTGAGAAATTCTGTTCTATTAAAGTACTTTAGAGCACGAGATATTTCAAACCCCATTAGGTAGCTGACTTCCTTACATTTGTTTATCTCATCTTTCTCTTCCTGGCTATGCTTTAAGACGTGTTAATTCATGGCGTTTAACAGTTCGTTGGCACATAATATTGAATCAGTTTTTCTACAATATTATTATTAAATGAATAGCTAATAAATAGTTACCCACATCTAAAGATTAAGAAGATTAAAATTCAGATAAAACCTAATAATTTTATCCTTCTAGGAAGAAGATCTAAAAATATCAATATTCATGCACATACAGAAGAATTACAGAAACACATACTTAGTGGTCAATAGTAGTAGTAGTAGCAGTAGTAGTAGCAGCAGCAGCAGCAGCAGCAGTAGTACATACATTATTCAGCGTGGCAATTAATGTTTCTATATACTCCTAATTGAACCGTTGAGCGAAGTAAACATATTATATTTTATCCGACAGAACAACAAATAACTTCTCCTTCTCATTCTTTACGAAACCACCTCTTACTGCTTGTAGAGACAGAGTTCGTAAAGCAACGCCACTGCTTGCCTTCAGTACGTGAATGAAACACACAGCAATGTACAGGAAACTCTTCGTACCCGTTTGAACGTCTGTGATTACACGATGTGATCACGACACCCGCTTTGGTCACCGCTACAGACATACCGATTCAAGACAGATGCTCTGTTCTAATGCAGAAGCGGACCATGACAATACTGTTGTTTACATAAAACGAGCAGCAAATACAAACTTTCTATCTCATTAATTGAACATTATGGTAAATTTACATTTTATGTAACAATATTGCTCCATTTTTCATCGAGCGTCTAAAAAATAAACAATAATTGTTTTCTGCACAAATTCAAACGAACTTTTTTTCTAATGCAACATTTTAATCTCTCCCGCTTCCGTAAAGCAGTATCATTTTTAAACAAATTTCTGGTTGTGTGATTGTCGAAACGGCGTAAGGGACTCCTAGTTTCTAATAATCCTTGATAAACTGCTACAAAAGTTCGCCCATTAGGTAACCTTCTTTGAGGAAAACTTTGACGGTACATGCTTCTTGCCTCACTTGAATTACGACGACTTTCTCCATAAATTAATAGGCCTAACATATGATATTCCTAAACTGTGAGTGACATTGTAAGTTGTTTATGGAATATCCTGTACTGAACTGTCATCCGCTCGGCAGCAGAGCTATGAACAGGGAGCTTGAACTCAGCTGACTCGTACCTATGTCTGAGCGGAGTACTGCGTGCTGAACACGTTACCACGTCAGAATATTAACATATTTAAGCATGCATTTTATTTAATTTCACGAAAATGTAATAGAACACACAAATATTTATTTAAACTAATATTAACTTTTTGCTAGATATATCTACTGATGTAATTGTTTTCGTAATTTTACTAACGATATAAGCAGTATAACACAAAACAAGAAAATAATTTTTTTTCTTGGAAAACTATCAAGTTTTTACCCTAGGTATGTTGTATGGACATTTTTTGATTTTGTAGACCGCCACCGACGACTGTGAAAAGGACGGCACTTATACCCTGTACACTCTGTATAGTAAATAGGACATAATATTGTTTTCTAAATGTTTATCTAAATATTGTGTATTTTATAGTAATGTTACTATTTTAAGACAAGTTTATTTCTGTGATTTATACTTCACAGTTACTTCATTTATGTCATTTATTTAATTACAAATGCTGAATGTTCGGATAATATAATAATCACATTATTATTATTATTATTATTATTATTATTATTATTATTATTATTATTATTATTATTATTATTATTATTATTAATGTTAAGAACTAGCTTTTGAAACAGTATTACCTCAGTCTAGTACCTATACAGTCACGAAGCTCAATACGTAGGGAATATGCATCCATAGATAGTTGCTAACCACTAGGATCGCTACTATCGTCTCATCACAGACAATGCGAAATAGTACCGGCACAGTCTGTTGTTCCTAGTACCCTCAACAACTCAAGCTTCGTGACTGTATGTACTAGACCGTGGTATTACTCTGAATAACTCGCTATAGGTTTAAGAAAATGTTATATTTCTACACCTCAGAGACAATAATATAATATTGTATTGTGGCCAACATAATATTTAGGCCTACGTTTGTTTTTCGGGCGAAAGTTTACTCATTTTCTCGGCCTATATTGCAAAATTTCTAACTGATACGTTATGTGTAAGATGGGAGAGGACTTCCTTGCCAGCTGTTCTGTAAATACTTCTTTATCTTGTGTGCACGTAACTTCAGAGTTTGTACCTCAACTTCAAAATCTTGTTATTAGTAGACTAATGTATTAGTTATTTTGTATCTTGTGTTACGAGCGATGTAATTTAGTAGAGGGAGTTCTTTTTTGCTAAGCTATAGGGCAGCCGTGGCGAAAATGTGACTCGCGAGCACATTGTGACTCGCATTGATAGCTATGCATTTCTCTTGCTTCCTACCTTCCCCAACCCCCACCCTCTCACTCACTGGAGTCGAACTCCGTTCCATTTGTATTTGTCTCTGACCTGCGAGTGGCATATCGTCGCAATGTCTCTCTCGAAACCATGTACCTCTACAAAAACGAAAGTTTCAAGTAGGATGGGAGGACGCAATTTTTTTGCTGCCAATATGATGAGAATATTAAATGTATGATTTGTTCACAACTATTAACAGGAAAACGGTTGTATAACATAAAACGGCATTATACTACATGTTACTGATGAAACATTAAAAGGTTAAGTGTTATTATTATTATCATTATTATTATTATTATTATTATTATTATTATTATTATTATAATCATTATTATTATCATCATCATCATCATCATCATCATCATCATCATTCTGTACGTCGATGTACGAAAAATGCGGTTAGCTCTTCAATTTGAACTCACTGATTTACAATGTGATGTCAAATGAAAGCTAGATGTAAGGACTTGACAAATGTTGAACTTTCAAATCTTTGCCAAAAAATAAATATCCGATGCTTCGTTCTTTCGCTTGCTCTGTTGAAGCCATGTTTGCTACAACTTACGTTTGTGAAAAATTATTTTCAACAATGAAAATAGTAAAAACCAAATTTAGATCACGACTGACAGACAAATACCTTCGTGATCAATTACGACTGGCAGTAAGTGACATAATTCCTGATTTTGAAACTTTGTCGCAGACATTCTGAAGACAGTTAATTTTAGGTTGTGATATTGTTCAATTATTGTTCATTTCTTTCTTCGTTACACTAAACATTAGTTTGTAGCTTTGTACTGTATAAAATTATATTTAAGTGCTTGACGTAAGGAAAATGAAAATCCGTTAGTAAGTCAGACAGTTGCTTCACATCCCCTTCGGGTGTCCGCCTCCCTCCATAGGTGCTATGCACGTTGCAGGTTACACAGTGGCTCGGCGCACGATCACATTTTCGCCACGGCTGCTATAGGGTAAGTGTCCCGTATTGAGCTCCAGAATTCTGGTCACATTACTGATGAAGACGTACAGCGCACAATCGAACAGCTTGTCATTCGTAAATATTGACGAACTGAATCGTTTAAAGCTGGCCATAGACTCGGTGAAGGTAAACAATGCTAGTTGCTGGCCTGCTGCCACACCGTTTATTTCAGAAAAGACAACGTGAACCAGTATATTAAACCCAAGGGAAGATGAGTCAGATTTACACTTAATCGAATCAGACTGTTAATACTCCACGCGTTTCACATCGGATTATTAAAAAATAGTAACTTCGAAACGAACTTCTACCCGTTGCATTTGTGTTCTCTACATCTTAATGGTAGTGTAGCGTTATCGTGCTTGCCATTGGATCAGAAATTTGCGGACGCAACACCGATAAAAATCCGTAGCGCTGGTATGGTTCTTTCGAAAGGGAAATATATGTACGATTACGTGTCATATAATTATGTTACGTAAAGATCCCTGAAGAAGGGATAAATTTCCCTGCCATTTCAGTCAAATATTAGAGGCAGTGCAATAGAGCACTAGTCCGTATCAGTGTCTTTAACTATGAGTCTGCTTGGCCCAATCTCCACCTATAGTCCTACCCCGTACTGCACTATAATATTTTCTTCTTTCACCTTTTGCTGTAAGTCAGCGGTGACCAAAACTCGAGCTGCAGTGATTACATGCGACAGGCAGCCTATGAAGTGAGGAGACGAAAGAAAAGTACTTGGCACGAAAACTACAACCAGTGGCGGTTCCTGTACTAACATCTTGATCAATCCCGCGGATAAAAATCTCAAGCTTTGCTGTATCAGTAATGTCACTGCTGTCATCAAGAGCCAGTGAATAATATACGATTTTCTTGCTTCTTTTCTTAACCTTCCTCTTTAATATAATCAGGAATTTTCCAAATTCTTCTCTCGATACTTGGTCGAGAAATTCGTAGTTTTTGACAATTAAAAACTTCTTGTAGACAAGTTATTTAAGCTATTATAAGCGTTACTCTTTTGAGAAATTCTGTTCTATTAAAATACTTTAGACCACGAGATATTTCAAACCCCATTAGGGAGCTGACTTCCTTACATTTGTTTATCTCATCTTTCTCTTCCTGGCTATGATTTAAGGCATGTCAATTCCTGGCGTTTAACAGTCCGTTGACACATAATATTGAATCAGTTTTTCTACAATATTATTATTAAATGAATAACTAATAAATAGTTACCCTCATCTAAAGATTGAGAAGATTAAAATTGAGATAAAACCTAATAATTTTATCCTTCTAGGGAGAAGATCTAAAAATATCAATATTCATGCACGTACAGAAGAATTATAGAAACACATACTTAGTGGTCACTAATAATAATAATAAAAATAATAATAATAATACATTATTCAGCGTGGCAATTAATGTTTCTATATACTCCTAATTGAACCGTTCAGCGAAGTAAACATATTATATTTTGTCCGACAGAACAACAAAAACGTTCTCCTTCTCATTCTTTACGGAACCACCTCTTACTGCTTGTAGAGACAGAGTTTGTACGGCGACATGATACCGCCACTTCTTGCCTTCAGTATGTGAATGAAACACACAGCAATGTACAGAAAACTCCTCGTACCCGTTTGAATGTTTGTGATTACACGATGTAATCACGACACCCACTTTGGTCACCGCTGCTGTAAGCAATATGTGATGAAAACTTTAACATTTCTTGTTATGTGAAATGTTGTGGAATAATTTATTAAAGATAGACAAGTGCTTGATTTCATAAATCTCGTACCGTCATATACGAAGGACTCTGTAGGTGAAATAATAGTTCATAACCAGATGTTAGTTACGAACCTCAAGCGAAAAAGTAATCAGAAAAATGAATAAATAATCACTTTGTCTTACGACTATAGAAATTAATGAGTAGGGCGGAGAACCTCAGCATTTTGACTTGAGAGTTGTGTCGTCACCATAGACATAACGTAAGCGTTGACTTAAAAATGTAAACTTTGCGGTAAAATCAAGAACATTCACGATGGGAACATAAACATAACCGCAAAGATACTTGGTAACCATGGAAACATAACAACTACGTCATTTCCTCATATTCTGTCGTATACTTCAGCGCTCCACGATTGTGTTCTGTTTGCAAATCACGTAAGCATAAGCATGAAAGTTTGGAGTTTGCAAACTTTCATGTTAACCTCTTACGCCAATATTTGTCAATGCTTATGTGAATCATTGTGAATGATCCCATTTGGTAGCCTGGGCGCAAACTTCTGTGTTTATGTTACGGTTATGTTCAATTTTTATTGTGAATGAGCCTTTGCGGAGAACCTCAGCGTTTTGGCTTTTGTTGCGTCGTCACCAGAAGAGTGTAAATTCTGCTGTGACGTAATCTTGAAGCGGCGACAGCTTGCGCGTTATGTAGGGTCTGTATTCTGATCCAGCACGGCGAACTTGAAAAGCCACCACACTTTAACATTCCCCATTCGTACTTTCTGCGTGACGGGAACTCGTGCTTCTCTGGTCACCTCCTGGAGAAGGCTGGCGCATTCAGCCGGAGTACGTGAGCATATTTTGAGTGCAGCGGCACTTCCACTCCGCTTACCAGGATATTCAAGTGGTGTTGACTTCTGAATTCCAACTTGCGGAATTAAATTATTATTGGACTAGCCGTACCCGTGCGCTTCGCTGCACTTGTTATAAATAAATACAGGGACATCATTTTATTTTTACTTCAATTTTTATTGTACCTGAGTTTTTTAATGTACTTCACTCCCAACTCTTCTACTAATGAAGTTCAACCGTCCTCCACACAGATCTAAGACCGCATATACAGTCATAGTAGCCATACGGTCATAGTAAACAGTACGTTCCAAAAATATGTTCGCGTTTTTCAGTGACGAAAGGACTTTCAATATTGAATCATTTTCTCACGGTTAATGTCGCCCATTTGCCTACGTCGCATCCCGGTTTCCCCCACCTGCTTCTATTCGCCTCTCTGTAAAGGCTAGTGGCTGGGTTGTCTTAGTTATTTTCTGAGTACATTAATTTTTGTTAGGAATTGGACGTCTACGTAATATTATACCCATACAACTGCTTAAAATAAGTTAAATAAAAGGGCCTCGTTAAGTAATTAACTGTCACGTGATTTACCCCCCCCTGTCTACGACCCTGCGACATAACCACTTGGACGGGCAGTAGATAGCATGTCTGAGCAATTTTATCTTTTCGAATCGGGCAGAAGTGAAGATTGAATTTACAGTATGTAAGGTCTCTTTTATAGAGTAGGTACAGAATTATTTCAACATGAGTTACTGGCATGGAGGACGAAACTGGTAATTGGAATAGGTACAATAGTCTATAGTGCGATAATATCCACATTAGAGCTGAAGCCTATATCGAAATGAACTGCCACCATTTTTAAAAATGTGTTTAAATATCCATATTATGATTATTTTTCAATTTAACTTCATTCTCTATATTGTACGCTAATGTGCTGTAGATAGTATAATATACACTGCATAATGAATACGTTCGCATGGATAGCAGAATTCGTGAGTAAAAGCACTTATTCTTAATACAGTACTGTATTTTGATTAAACAAAAACCTAATGAAAATTGTCACACTCAAAAGCGTGATATTTCCTAGTTTACGTAAATGGATGAACTACTTTTCTTCCCTACTATACTTAGTAAAGTGATTTGTTTGTACAGTATTTTACGCCAGTATCATCGAACTCCAGTCGTGGAAGGGGGTAGCAAACGGTGTTTTCGCTTCTCAACAAGGTATAGCCAGGTTAATATTAGAAATGTTAGTAAAAATAAAATGATGTCCCTGTATCATTGACTTGAATCTGTTCTATTTCCAAATACAGCTTTGTTATTGTTGGTGAATAATTAATTTATTATCAGTTATAAATCGTTTGCTCCTGAATTACTTTCAAAGTTGTATTTAGAACTATGAATGTAACTGTTATTACCATGCAATGGGTTCCGGAGTTGTTCGATTAATTCTACTTTTAAGCTTGGTATTATGTTAGACCTAACAGCGTCTGAAATAGAATATATTTGTAAGAACTGAGGGTTGTTACTCTCAGCTGGAAGAAGGTTTTGTCACCAAACGATATCATTTGAAATAAGGTGTTGTACTGCCCTATATTATTTAAAACGTGTGTTGATAACAGATGTACTGCTGTAAGCACCTACCTAAGTTTTTAATTGGTTGTGAAGGCTCTTGAATCTCAGGAAGAAAAACTTTTCCAGCAGCGTCGTTTAGACTCGCACAACTAGATGATGATATTCCTCAGATTTCATTTCAACGCATTGTCTGTGCGATGTACTGTTGCAATGTTTCTCTATAGCCTGAGTTGTTCTGGTTTTTATTTCAATTTTACATACATTACACACGATATTGTCTTCGTTAATACGTAAAATGTCACTCTCATACTTCTTAATTGCATTTCGTATTTCTAAGCGAATTTAACGTTTTGACTTCGACATTATGAATGGATCAGCACTACACTATTCAACTCGTACTAAATACTTGAGCAGGATAACACAACTGCACACATTGCGTTGCAATGTCACGACCCGGGGTTCCTTCGTTTTGTACGCTGCTGTACTCGCCAGGTACACAAAAGACGGACGACGCGGCACGTGCCATATACTCCGAAATGCAACAACTTCACTTTTCCTTAAGTCATCCCGCTTACATTGTCTGTATATGTAGTAATAGTTTAAATTAGTTATTGGAAATATATTAATATCAATTAATTTTGATTTGAATTGCTAGTTTACCGAAACTGCACGTGACATGATGTATGTATACATAGAACTCCTGTTACAATGTTATTGTTATGTGTGTTGGTTAACACTATTAAAAATTAAAATTGATAAAATATAAAATATCGTCATACTTACACATATATGTTAAAATTTAAATTTCATATAAAAAATTGACATTGTTATTAATTGTGCATGAATATTTGTGGGGTTATGATGACGTGTGATTGTATATCCAAGTCATGACGGATTTGCATTCAATCTAATACAACGACATCATTTTTTTTTACTAACATTTCTAATATTAACATGACTATACCTTTGCATTAACGCTTGAGAATCGGAAACAGTGCTTGCTACCCCCTTCCACGACTGAGTTCGATGATACTGGCGTAAAATACAAACAAATTACTTTACTAGGTATAGGAGGGAAGAAAAGTAGTTCATCCATTTTCGTAAACTAGGAAATATGGCGATTTTGAGTTTGATAATTTTCATTAGGTTTTTCTTTAATCAAAATACAGTACTGTATTAACAACAAGTTTTTTCACTCACGGACTGAGCTACCCATGCGGACGTATTCATTAAAAATAATCATAATGTGGATATTTAAACACAATTTTGAAAATGGTGTCCGTTCATTTCGATACAGGCTTTGCATATTATCGCACTATAGACTATTGTACCTAATTCCAATTACCAGTTTCGTCCTTCGTACTAGTAACTCATGTTGAAATAATTCTGTACCTACTCTATAAAAGAGTACCTTACGTACTGTAAATTCAATCTTCACTTCTTCCCGATCAGAAAAGATAAAATTACTCAGACATGCTATGTACTGTCCGACCAAATGGGTTTGTCCCAGGATCGTAGAAAGGAGGCAAATCACGTGACAATTAACGAGGCCTTTTTATTTAAGTTATTTAAACAGTTGTATAATATTGCGTAGACGTCCAATTCCTAACACAAACTAATGTTATCATAAAAGAGCTAAAACAGACCAGCCACTAGCCTTTACAGAGGGGCGAGCAGAAGCGGGTGGGGGAAACCGGGATGCGAAATAGGCAAACGGGCGACAGTACCTGT
This sequence comes from Periplaneta americana, assembly GCF_040183065.1. NCBI lineage: Eukaryota > Metazoa > Arthropoda > Insecta > Blattodea > Blattidae > Periplaneta > Periplaneta americana. The sequence continues at coordinate 952,702 of NW_027185501.1, read as the reverse complement.
GTGAAAATATGATTCAATATTGAAAGCTCTTTCGTCACTGGAAAACGTGAACATTTTTCTGGAACATACTATACTCACTAACCCAGTACTGTTTTTGTTTACTATGACCGTAAGGCGACTTTGACTGTATACGCTTGGTTCTGTGTTGAGAACGTTTGGAAGTTTACTAGTAGAGGGGGTGGGAGTGAAGTACATTCAAAAACTCAGGTACAATAAAAATTGAAGTAAAAATAAAATGATATCCCTGTATAATGGATAGGAAATGATATGACGGAACACTGGAGATACAGTAAATCTTCCCCTGTGGTGAAGGAAACAGCATCCCCGTTGACATCAAAACGCTCGCAATTATCTGAATAGCAAGCACATCTGAGTTCCACGCCGAATGTCAGCGTTATAATCTCGACACGTCATAGTCTCCCTCTCCCAGCCAAACAGCGGACACTTTCGGTTCTCTGTAATTTGACCTCAAACTTCTCGTCTAGTAGAGCCTTTGACTGTTTTCGACGCTGCCACTTTGCGTCAGAGGTTAAAGATTAATTCACAATGAAAATTAAACATAACGTAAGCGTTAACTTAAAAATGTAAACGTTACGGTAAAATCAAGAACATTAACGTTGGGAAAATAAACATAACCGCAAAGATACTTGGTAACCATGGAAACATAACAACGACGCCATTTCCTCATATTCTGTCGTATACTTCAGCGCTCCAGGATTGTGTTCTGTTTGCAAAACACGTAAGCATAAGCATGAAAGTTTGGAGTTTGCAGACTTTCATGTTAACGTCTTACGGTAATCTTTATGTCAATGTTTATGTGAATCATTGTGAATGATCTCATTTGGTAGCCTGGGCGCAAACTTATGTGTTTATGTTATGGTTATGTTTAATTTTAATTGTGAATGGGCTTTTAATTTACTTTACCGGTACATCAAAGTTATGGTTATGTTATATTGTTGTTAATTGACTGTATTTAAGGACGTTATAGAACTCCTTTATTTTCTAGTGTCAGTGAGGTTGGCGATGGCGAAATGGTATTTAGCGTGAGTCCTACTATTCGCCGAGGATTACCTGACATTTGCCTTACAGAAACCCAGCAAGGTAATCGGAGCGGATCTAGAACCCATTCCCGATCGATCATTATTTTTAGAGCCCGAATGTGTAGGCATTTATAACAGTTATAATAGGTAGGCAGAAAAGGCAATAAAAACTTAAAAAAGGCACAATAATCTTCGAAAAAGACATTATAAATTTTAAAAAGGCAGAATATATTTTAGCAATAAATTTAAATTATATCAACATAACTCACATATTTACTTCGTAGTTGACACATGTTAACTTATAAAATACTTTTTTTTCGTGATTAACTGTTTTCACAAACCTTACATAACATCAGTTCCATGAGTTGAAAACACATGGGCACCAAATTCACTAACATAAGCATGAAGTTTACTTATCAATGGTTTACTGAATTTAGGCATTCTAGCTAACCGATCTTATACCTCATGTCACCCGACAATAACTGACTCTTCCTCACTCAAATTTCTTTCTTCTATAATAATGAACACGTGTAGCACAAAATTGTAACAGTAAGATTTGAAAATATGAAAACAAACAATTGGAAATGTTACATGAAAACTTCTATGAGAACGAGCTTAATATTTAAAATTATAAAGCTGATTGTTGGTATCGCGAAGACATGACAATATTATACAGGGACATCATTTTACTTTTACTAACATTTTTAATATTAACCTGGCTATACCTTTAGAAAACCGGAAACACAGTTTGCTACCCCCTTCCACGACTGGAGTTCGATGATACTGGCGTAAAACACAAACATATCACTTTACTAGGTATAGGAGGGAAGAAAAGTAGTTCATCCATTTACGTAAACTAGGAAATATCACGCTTTTGAGTTCGATAATTTTCATTAGGTTTTTGTTTAATCAAGATACAGTACTGTATTAAGAATAAGTGTTTTTAATCACGAACTGAGTTATCCATGCGAACGTATTCATTATGCAGTGTATATTATACTGTCTACAGCACATTAGCATACAATATAGAGAAAGAAGTTAAATTGAAAAATAATCATAATATGAATATTTAAACACATTTTTGAAAATGGTGGCCGTTCATTTCGATACAGACTTCAGTTCTTTTGTGCATATTATCGCACTATAGACTATTGCATCTAATTCCAATTTCCAGTTTCGTCCTTCGTACTAGTAACTCATGTTGAAATAATTCTGTACCTCTTCTATAATAGAGTACCTTACGTACTATAAATTCAATCTTCACTTCTGCCCGACCCGCACAGATAAAATTACTCAGACATGCTATCTACTGTCCGTCCAAGTAGTTATGCCGCAGGATCGTAGAAAGGGGAGAAACCACGTGACAGTTAATTACTTAACGAGGCCCTTTTATTTAAGTTATTATAAACAGTGCATAATATTACGTAAACGTCCAATTCCTAACAGAAATTAATGTTTTGAGAAAAGAGCTAAGATAGCCCAGCTTTTACAGAGAGGTGGGCAGAAGCAGGTGGGGGAAATCGGGATGCGACGTAGGCAAACGCACAGTACCTGTGCGAAAATATGATTCAATATTGAAAGCTCTTTCGTCACTGGAAAACGCGAACATATTTCTGGAACGTACTATACTCACTAACTCAGTGCTGTTTACTATATGCGGCCTTGATTCTGTGTGGAGGAGAGTTGGAACTTCATTAGTAGAAGGGGTGGGAGTGAAGTACATTCAAAAACTCACGTACAATAAAAATTGAAGTAAAAATAAAATGATGTCCCTGTATTTTTAATTGTGGATTGTTGATCATTATTGATATTACACCAATAGTATTAAAGCACGATTATTAGAAGATTAAGCACCGAAATAAATTAGTTTTATTTAATATTGTTAGTAAAGTTAGTCATTGTTTGAAATATTTACATTTCATACACATTTAGAAAATTGCAAATAAACAAGAAATATTTATTTAAAATGACAAAAAAGGCGTTTATTAGTAAGAAACATCTTAAAAAGGCAAAATAAAAATCGGCCCTATCACTTTGATTTACTCCAAATCACATTTATATTTATGCAAATAATGATTTATTTCCACCTAGTAAAAAGGCATTTTGTCAAACATCCGAACTCTAATTATTATTATTATTATTATTATTATTATTATTATTATTATTATTATTATTATTATTATTATTATTATTATTATTATTATTATTACTCGAAAAATTGTGGAATGTTTGTCCACACATTCCAGTTGAACTCGTCGACATTTGAATGTGATGATGTAGACCAGACGTTGGTCTTAACTGCGCGATATCTAACAGTTCAAGAGATTTAGGCTGTGAACAAGATGGTGTTGAGACATTCCTCAATGTACTCGCTTGTCCTGCCATCAGTTCACTGATTATCTATAATAATAATAATAATAATAATAATAATAATAATAATAATAATGATAATGATAATAATAATAATGATCATCATCATCGTCGAATTGTAATAAAGTTTTAGGTGTTAACAGTTAGCAACACTGTTCAATATTTGAAGCTAGAGCATAAAGTGTGTTGCTACTGTGATGTTATTGTCGGTTTGTTGGGTAGGTGGAAGGCTTTGAATTACAGAAATCGAAGGCCGCGTCTATTACATCAGCTATCAGTACTAATTGATTTCGTTTAATGAATGTCAGGAGAAGCTGCTGCTCTCTACCGGCTGGCGTTGGTCACAGAGAACAATGATAATAAATTAATTCCCCAGCTATTCTTATATTCTTGTGTCGGAGGGTTTGATTAGCCTCTCTGCATTCCCATTTGCGTGTCAATTCCTCGCTGAAATGACATCAATTTCAATATTTTATCATCGTGAGGAAATTTCTACTCTTTTTTATAATTTTATCTGTCTACGTAGGCTAGCATTCATAGAACAGTTTGATGCTGTGGAGTACACGCTTTCAGTAAACCTGGTACTCAAATGGGACTATTTATGATACAATAATAATAATTGTTAACATCTTATTTTATCAATAGGGATGTTTGCGAAACGAGATTGAGTAAAGCAACCCTTCGAGCAGAATAAAATCATTTTTAACAACTGAGTCTGAACTCTATTTTTTTACAGCCATTCGTGCATGCTGATATAGAGACAATTCCCCCGACATCTCCACTGCTGTATTCCCCCTCATTTTAATAGTGAAACTTTATCAACAGTAATCTCACTAGTGGTTTTGATTTATCTAGAGAAAATCAAAATTCGAGTGGGATTTAATTGACTATTACACGATTAGAAGAAAGGATATAAAGATTCCAAGAAATAAAGTACTGTAATACAATAACTGATTTACTAAAATACTAAACTATCTTGAAAATGCATTATTGCACCATCTCATCATTACAAATATTTTGCTAGATGGAGGTAGTGTGTTATGATCAGCCCTTTTCTTGTTACTATACAATCTCATTGAACTCTGTGGACGATTTTAGTCAAGAAGACTTTGTTGATTGTTCCATTTTTATTAAAACAATTGCATGCCACTTCAATTATCAATATATTATATTAAACAATTTCTGATAGGTGACTATCCATAATCTCATACAGTAGAAACTATAACATAACCTAAATAATATAAACAAGGTAAATGATAGAAAAGTTTTAATTAACGGTGATGAAATAAACATTTTAAAAGGTACAATGTTGGAAAACAAAAACAAATGCTAGGAAGGTGATACAAATTGTAGGATAAGCAGCCATGGTTGGTTGAAACATGTCGTTTCGTACCGTTTTATTGGTCAAAAGTAGAATGACGTAATAAGAGTGTGATAGTCATATTAAAAACAAGTGGTGTTTTTATAGCTCAGTGATGGAGTATTCGATTGCAAATCCAGAGATCCCCAGTTTAAACCCTGGTGTCCCTAATTTTTTATAGTTACTTGTAATCTATACTAATAATAAATCTGTAGCCGAAATTTTTCTGGTAATTTTCGATTTTCCAAAAATAATTGGTCCTAACATATATAATTAATCACCCTGAAACCGAAAATCTTTTTTTTTTTAATTTGTGTTTGTATGTCTGTCTGTCTGTCTGTCTATCTGTCTGTATGTTTGTTACCTTTTCACGCGATATTTGCTGAACGGATTTCGACGAAAATTGGAATATAAATTAAGTTCGTTGTAACTTAGATTTTAGGCTATATGGCATTCAAAATACATTATTTAAAAGGGGGGTTATAAGGGGGTCTGAATTAAATAAATCGAAATATCTCGCTTATTATTGATTTTTGTGAAAAATGTTACATAATGGAAGTTTCTTTAAAAATATTTTGCGATAAGGTTTATTCCATGAAAAATTTTGATAGGACTGATATTTAATGAGATAAATGAGTTTTAAAATTAAAATAACTGCCATCTAAGGCCGTGTAATGAATTAAAAAACAAATGACTTCGTCTACTAAGGGGCCTTGGACAGCAACAATCGAAAGCTATGAAAGATAGCCTACAGAGAATGTTTCTGTGTTTGTATGAAGTAATATCGGAAGCTAAATTAACCGATTTGTATAATTAATTATTATTTCACCATTGGAAAGTGTACTTTCTCTAGATGGACATAATGCTATAATGTTATTACAGTAACTTATAATATAATATGTAATATAATATAATATAAGTTATTTGAAGGGTTCAGAACCATAGTGGGCCAAGCGCCATTTACTGAATATGTAGAAAACAAGGGTTAAAATTAACTTATTACCATAATTCAATGGAAACCTATAACAAGTAAAATAAAATATACACATTAAATCTAAATGATGTCAATCTTCATGTAATAAAAATTAAGAAACATGTTAAAGGAATTGTCATTGCACCAAATGAGTGTCTCTGGACCAAAATGATCGCATTTTAATTATTTGGATGCAATTTAAATTAAGTAACATATTAAACGATTTATCCTTCTATCAAACACGAATGTTCCCTGGATCAAACGTCCTATTTTAATTATGTAATTACTTTATATTTATTTCTAACGGGTGCAGCGGAGCGCACGGGTACGGCTAGTCCTTAATAATTGTTTCATATTCTCTATGTATCGATAAAATAATTTTGTGTTGATTCGGCGCAAATAGTTGAGTGATTGTTTTAAAAATGCTTTTTTTGTTGCACTAGTCCATAAATTGTTCGATTTCTCCATGGATACGATATATGTAATACAGTCCATTATATCTTTGCGGGCCTAAAGAAACTTGATAGGCTCTAGGATAAAAAAAAAATATGTCGTTTGTTTACTTACATTCATTTAATTGGCAACAACTTATCTTCAGCTTGTTTGGCAATACGGAAGAGCGGACGTCGTGTGCTAATTGAGGATGATTCACGCATTGTGCATGGAAGTTGGTACGTCTGTAATCCTAGACTGTAATTTAACCACATTATATAGTTACTGATGACAACAAATCTACAGCAGCGACCTGCTTCCGATACGGCTCGTCCCTTGTCACAATATTATAATAAATATAATTGTAAATATTAATTGTATTTGTGAAACAAAGAAGGGGACAAAAATGAGTAAAATTGTTTTTGCACTATCGTGTTTCTTGTTGTATTTTAATCTATTGTTGTTAGACCTTGAAAATTAGAATTTCCACATAGAAACTTGTTACTAGGGAAACCATTCTTCATAACATAAAACTATATTTAAATAGACCCATTACATTGCACTTATTGTTACTTAGTTACCATTACGGTATAGTTTTGCGAAAGCTTTGGAATAATATTGCTCTAAATTTTAATGCAAAATATATTTGCAATTTTAAAAATACGATCGCGCAAAAAATGTTGTACAATCACGTTTGTGAAGTGCATTACAAAATCTCGGAAATTGAAAAACGAGCAGAGCGAGTTTTTCAAACTTTTTCTCGATTTTATAAAAAACACTTCCCAACCATATTGTAATATACACTGTTTCTGTTTTCTACATCAGAATATAAACTACAGTCTTATCAAACACGAAATCATTTCGCACTCGTGTATTTCTCTTAAAATCAAACCTATTTCCATTGTATCTTATTTCAATATGGGGCGTACAATACAGTGACGATCTATTTCTGGGAGAAGAAAGGGTTGGAGTCCTGCATGACATCATCTAGCTATATTTAACAGACTGCACGATCTTGGTTTCAGTGCGGAGTTCCATTAGCTTTTGTACAACCGTTCCTCTCTCCACGAAGTTATTCTGGTGCTTACTGGAAACAAAGCTTGGTTTCCGATTTCATCTCCATTATATTAATAGGGTTTTAACTACATAAAGGAAAAGATAGTGGGCACAATTAAGAGCGATTAGATAAAAGAGGATGTGAGGAGGGAAGTGTAGGGGACTGTGTATATTGTCGGTGTAACTTCAAAGGGTTGATATCTCTTGTGCTGTCACTTGTTATGATAACAAGAATACTACGGGAAGAGCAGACTCCCATCTTCTTACGAAACGTTTAAACTTCGCTGCGTACGGGAACTGTAGAATAAGAACGCCGATTTCTTAAAACTAAAATTTCCAGTCTAGAATCACATTAATTTCTGAACTCGTTTGAACTTCCTTCTCCGCGAGGTTCATTCAGAAAGTAAATACAATTTATGCATATCTATCTTACGCGTCGCAAAATATTGGCAAGTTTTTCATTCTTATTCATTTTGTCCCTTTTAGGGCGTGAGTTTTACTTTGAGCGACAAGCTACGTCGAAGTAATCGCGTTTGAAACATGGCCTATGGTCAACCCAAAGATTATAAAATACGTTCGTAAATGCTTCCCTTGATAATATCACAGTAACATTTGTGACGTTTGCTCACTAAAATGTGTTGGGTGAATGAAGAGAAAAGCGGTCGACTTGAATGAACAGGGTAACCCGTTGGACAAGCGATTCTATGTGTGCGGGGATTAGATTAAAAAGTGGGCTTCTAGAATTTTATAAAAAAATAAAGTTAACACATTATACAGAGTGCCCCAAATTTATGTATACACATTTTCAAACACTATTTCTCAGCAACGAGATGAGACAGAAATACGATTTTTGCGGTTTTGTATTCCTTAAGCCCATACATGTTCAAAATGGCCCCCCTCCGCCACAGTACACTCCCAACAACGACGTACAACAGAGCGACATACCAACTGGATTGTTGCTAATGCAATATCATTACAGGCATGTTCAATCTGAACTCTCAGTTCCTCCAGTGTTTGTGGTTTTATGGCGTACGCTGTGTGCTTTAGAGCTCCCCATAGGTAAAAGTCTGGAGGGGTTAAATCCGGAGATTGAGGTGGGAACTCCGCAGCATTTCCTCTTCGTCCTATCCATCTCGGTCGTCCTCATTTAGTGCGTGGACAAGTCTCGGAATTCAAGGCTTCCATTTTAGAGCTCTCAAAATTCGATGAACACAGGATTTGCTGATACCAATCTCACGAGAACATTGCCCCATTGACTTCTTTGGGAATTTTGCAAAAACCTGCATGACTGCATCAACACTCTCGTAACCGGTGGAACTTCTCTTTCTTCCGCACCGCCCTTGCACCGTTGCACCGTTCCGACGACTTCAAACTTGTCTCGGATTCTTGTGATAGTTAAACTTGTTGGTGGTTGTGTTCCAAGTTCAACCCTCCAACGTCGTTGAACCTCAACATTCTCCAGTTTCCAATAACATTTCAGTATCCGCTTACGTTCATCGAACGATAATTGCACCAGCATGTTTATTTATAAACAGATGAACATTTTTCCATGCTTTCCACTGCCTTCTGAATCATAAACCGCAAAAATCGTATTTTTATCTCATTTCCTTGCTGTGAAATCGTATTTCAAAGAGTCTATACCTCAATTTGGGACACTCCGTATAGGCACACACATGTTTATACCTTAGTTTTCCCTTCCCATGTTTTCTTTACTATATACAAAAATTTTCCAAGTTCCCTCAATTTTTGTCCGTTTACTGTTCTATACAATTTCCTATATGCTATTTCTACATTTAGTTTTAGTAATGGCTTCTCAATAAAAATGTTTCTTCTTCTTTTATTTTCTGGGCAAGTTAGAAGAATATGTAACGCGTCTTCTTTTTGATTACATGAAGGACATATATCTTTTCCTATGTCTGCTCTGCTATATTTTAACCTCCAAATCCCCAATCTCCACCATGCTAGTCCCATTCTTTCTTCTCTGTTGTTAACTTTTTCTGTATTCATCCTGTCCCCATATGATTTTCATATATTTGTAACCTATTAATGATTTTAAACTATTTAAACTACTAAACATTTCCTGTCTCACTATCTCATTACTCCTCTCCATTATAATTTTGCCTATCAAGTTTATATTAATTATTGCACCAATTCCTTGCCATAACCAATTTAGTCCCAAACTGCTTACGTTATTGTCTAATTCTTTTACCCATTTAGATTTAGTTTTCATCGTTTGTAGGAATCTTAAACATCTTTTCAATATATATTATTTTCTTCTTTCTCTACAATATAACCCAACAATTTAATTTTCCTAACTAATATTGTTCCCCCAATACCCTCCATCCTTGCTATAGCTTGTCTGATTTCTTGTCATTTATTTATTTCTATACTGTTCATCAATTATTCCCTAAATATCTCTCTTATATTTTGACCTTCCTCATTTACGGGTCCTGGGTTCATATCAATTCCTCCAATTACTAGCAAAAGCATTGCAACTGCTCCTACTGCCCATCTTAACGCCTCTCCATTACTGTTCCATTACCTTTTATTCATTCTTTTTCTTCTTATATTGAAACCTCCTATTCTCGCTGTATAAACACTAATATCAACACCCATTTTCACTTCACGTTCACTTCACTCACTCGATTTTTAATATATTCAGATTATGCACCTTATGCGTAGAGCATTTACCTATACTGCTCTTCCTGGTTTGATGGACTTCAACTAAAATCATTTTTATTTGTACAACGACTTAAATATAAGAGAAGCAGTAAATATGAAAAGAAAATCCAGGGAACTTCAATAAAATAGTTGGCATATATTTAAAATTAATTTTGTTTAGCTATGTTTCATTTCTACTGTAATAAAATGTCGGCAGTCATTCAGCGATTCTGTGCACGGATTTAACTTATTTTCGCAAAAGCTGGATTGTGTAACAGATTAAACACTGTTTGATGTCGTGTTTGAAGAGCAGAGCGTAGTAAAATAAATGTGTTAACAGTGAATGAAGTTTGGATTCGATAGTGGCCCTACTTTGCTCTTTCAATTACATTACGATCGTAAATGACAGAGAAAGCGATTGGATGTTGATAGCGGCTGTTAATGCTGAAATCTCACTATACATAGTAATTCAAAATGTTGTGCGAGTATACTGGGAGGCGAGAAGACTGATGGCTTGCAACAAGAAATGAATCGATAGTTGCATAAACAATATGAGTCCAATTTTTATCGAAATTGAGTTAGCTGTACAGTATTCGTATATAGTAGATGCATTCTTGAGGCATAAATAACTTTGAGTCCTTGTATTCAAATGAATAAGCTTGCACATTCATTTTCATGTTCTTTGCGTAAGCATTATGTCATGGACTCATGTTGTTTATGCAACAGATGAGAAATGTCAGGAGCTCTATTTGTTTGAACAATCAACGTCACATTTGAAGAGGTGAAATCCAAACTGGCCTAAGTCCAAATGATAAGTTATGAGAAAAATGACAAAACTGATAAAATGAAATTGGTGCTCTTAGATTCGTTTGAAAAAACATATGCAGACTCTAAGTCAAGACTTAGGAGAATCTGTTACACAATTATATGTAGGCTTGAAAAGATAAATTAAAACGTGAATATAGCAAGTTAAAATCTTAAGAAATAGATTTAGGACACTTTGAAATTCACCTCTTCATTTGAAAAATGTACAAAACATATGGCTTTCACTAATACGACTTTTTATTTTAGAACTTTCATCTCATCAAACCACACGTTCTGGACTTTACTCTTTCTTCTTGGCATTTTTATGCTGAACTATAAAAATGCTGTAAATTCACTTAAATAACACGAAACACAATTAAAAACGAGAAAAACGTAAACCGTGAATAATATGATAATACCAAGGGAGCACTCTTTGTAAGGCGAAAAAAATCCTAAACTATTACGATGTTTATATACAATAAATAATGTTAAAAATGTTCAGTCTCACGACTTATCAATTTAATATTAACATTTGTTAATAGGCCTACATGTTAAATATTAAATAATGTATCAACGTTTTAGCCTTTTACGGCATCATCAGATGCAATTTGTTTCTGCGATATCTAAATTACATAGTGGAATTTTTGTTTTTCTTATAGTAAACAATCAAATTTGTGTTTAATATGTAATAATGACTCATGTGTTTTATTTTGGAAATTAATATCACAGTTAAGTACTTCAGAATTAGACTATGTTAAATAAATAATTTCTGTCTTTATATTCCCCACGTTTATTAATTAGTCCCATTTTCATAAGAATAATAATTTGCGATTAAATTACATTTCGTTAATCTTTTAGCTACATTCATTTACATTAAAAATTGAGTATGATGTCACATTCGTTTCCCCTTTGTTTTATCACGGCTGGCAGGATTCCAAACTGTTTTGTTTTAAACACATAATTTCAATCATTCAAGGCCTACTGTATCAAGCGCAAAAACATCTTAACTTAAAAAGCGAAAAGAAATTCAGGATAGCAGTTTAAAATGTACAACGTACATTTCCCCTCTATATTTCCCTTTTTACGTGTAAATAGCTGTAAAGAAATTAAACTTTAAATCACGAACTGCTTTGTGACGCTATACCTCTCTGAGAAGTGGAAACATTAAAATGTTACAATATAATGAACTAAATGTTATAGATCTTGTTGTTGAAATTGTCGGTAAATTAAAGCGATGCGTAGCATGCATATTTCTGCACCTTCACATCCCGTAAGTACACTCAAACTTTGCACATGCAAGCGTTGTCCAATAAACACAAGGCTCAAATTAGGAGCTGACAACTGCACCGCAAGCTTTCAAAATATGAGGGAAATGACAGGCACCGCACACCGACGCTCATAATGAGGTGTGAAATGGTCTATGACGCCTCACTGGCATTGAAGCCTCTGCTAGGGGGACACCCCTACAAATGCTTTAGTGATTAAATTGATTTTCTAGTAGGAAATTCACGTTGCCATGGATGCTATGGAGGGTGGTGATTGATTATTTAGCCGTTATGAATCGTCTGTTACGTTTGGTTAGTTGCTCATGTAGTGAGAACTTCGTGTTGTCGTAATTCGCCGTAAGGGAAGTTTTAATTAATTGCTTATCCTGCCTACAGTATGGAGTGTGACCAAAAGGAGCCTAAGCTGATTAGATATAAATAAGGACCAACGAAGAACACAATTTTTGCTATATTGCGCTTTAACTGAAATTAAAATCCCTCGCAACCTATTAGTTCTATAATTGGACACACTCAGTCTAAGGTCTTTTCTGACACTAAGAACTATATTCAAGTAACTTTTTCCTGTCAGAAGTTAGATAATGTAAATTGCTGGATCCAGATAATACTTGAAGCGTTGGGCCGAATATAGGTCTATGTTACAATCTGCTAATTGTACTGGAGGACCAAAAATGTTACATCGTAATTCCGCTCATAAATTTACTATCGGACGGGCAACATAGATCGTTATTCCACCAATATGTTTTCTACACTAAGCGAAGTACAGTGGACACTCCTAAGTTCGACAGAACAGAATTGAAAGTTCAGTCCAATAAGGGTAGTGGGTGTGCAGGTGAAATGAATACAAATTCTTATTGGTTATCCATCAACGAATACAGTACTGTACTTGCATTTCCTGCCCGCCCCGAGACTTGTGTATGCGCTTCTAGTACCATAGTGGGTTTCGACAGTTCCGTCTCACAAACGACACAATTCTCAAATAGAAAAAGAGGAGTTCATTAATTTGAAGTCAGTGATCAATATGGATGTCCTAATCAATACAATATTCTGTTTTACTTTAACAAAATTATCACTACAAGACACGGAACCAATTCCGATTCAAATGGCAAACACATTTCTTAGTGCCCGTATAGGGGCGTGTCTAATTCCCCTATGTAAGCAGTCGCAATATAGGTTGTCGAACTTGATTTCTGTCGAACTTAAGAGCTTCCACTAGTAGAATACAAATGACGGGGAGTGACAGGCTAAATGGGCTTTAGGGCTTGAGGGCAGTAACAGGCTTAAGGGGAGTGACAGGCTTTAGTGGGCGTGGCCAAAGTATTACGTCATAGTGGGCGTGGCCAAAGTATGGCGTCATGGAGGGGACAGGGCCTAAAGTATGACGTCACGGAGGGGTGGGGGGCTTAAATTATGACGTAGGAAAGGGGCGTAACTTAAATTACGTCATAAATGGCAATCTAAGAGTTCAAGGTTAAAGTGTGACGTCATGCGGGTATGTAATGGCATGACATGTTCATACATGTTTATCTCCTCAATGTGGGGGGCTTAAATTATGAAGTAGGAAAGGGGCGTAACTTAAATTACGTCATAAGCGTTCAAGATTAAAGTGTGACGTCATGCACACGTGCAGGTATGTAATTGAAGTTGTGGTATGACAAGTTCATACATGATTATCTCATCAATGTTGCTATGTGTGCAAATATAATGCTGAGTCATATCCGGCACTTGTTCTCAGGTGAAAGACACAAGTTCATACACGTTTGAAAACTGCTATGTGTGCAAATATTATGCAAGATCACATCCGGCGAGTGTCCAAGAATTAATCTATCACACTTAAACACATACATTCTTTTTCTTAAGATTCTAATGTAATGGTAATTTAATTGATTGGGGAATGGGTGTTGGAATGTGGGACATAAATGGATAAAAAATTAATCTAGCACACTTGTAAATTAAACAGGATGTGGCTGAAGTGACGTTATAAATTTGTAATTGAAGTTGGAAATGGGGGAGGGGGGGTAAAAATGTACTTTAAGCCAATTGTTGAGTAATTGATAAAAAATATTAAGATTCTAATGTACTGGCAATTGAATTGATAAATAGTAATGGGAAATGGAAATTGGAATGTGGGAATTATTGATGGCGTAAATGGCTGTATTTTAAGCCAATTTATAAAAAAAATAATCTAGCACAATTCTAAATTGAACACATACATTCTTCTATTATTATTATTATTATTCCAATGTAATACATTTTGAGTGGTTTGTTTAGCGTATTTAATTTAAGCCATACATTATTACCAACATTAAATTCATCAGAATGTGACATTATTATGATTTAGAGCAGTAATTGTAGCAGATAAATCAACGTAGATGTATATGTTGTGTAATGCATAAGTGTGCAAATATTATGCAAGCTTGCTGAATCACTTCCGGCGACGATGCAATTGCTGAGTAATGATAAAAGCATGTTCTTTAAGCACCTGCAACGTGTCATATCACACAAATATTGCATGATGCAAATAATATGCAAGCTGTTAATTCACATCCGGTGAAGACGCAAGTGCTGAATAATGGCCACCTTATTATTATTATTATTATTATTATTATTATTATTATTATTATTATTATTATGGTTCCAATTTAATACATTTTGAAGTAACATTTATTGGATTGATTAATAATTTAATACATTTTGAAGTAACATTTATTGGATTTATTTTAAGCCATACATTATTACCGAAGCAGTTCGTAATATAGTAATTGCTTCTTCTTCTTCTTCTTCTTCTCATTATTATCATTATTCGTCATAAAGAAGATTAAAGTGCGACGTTATAAATATGTAATTGAAGTTGGAGTAATTGAAGATAGAAATGGGGGGGAATTTGAAAAAAAATTCTAATGTAATAGTAATTTAATTGATAAATAGTAATGGGTAAGGGAAATTCGCAAGTGTTAATTGAAATTGGAATGGGGGAATTATTTATGGCGTAAATGGTTGTACTTTAAGCCAATTTATAAAATGTTAATTGAAATTGGAATGGGGGAATTATTTATGGTGTAAATAGTTGTACTTGAAGCCAATTTATAAAAAAAAATTAATCTAGCACACTTGTAAATTAAACACATACATTCTTCTCATTTTATTATTATTCCAATGTAATACATTTTGAAGTAAAATTGAGTGGTTTGTTTAGCGTATTTAATTTAAGCCATACATTATTACCAACATTAAATTCATCAGAATGTGACATTATTATTTCGTAATACAGTAATCAATGTAGATGTATATGTTGTGTAATGTTATTACATATGCATAAGTGTGCAAATATTATGCAAGCTTGCTGAATCACTTCCGGCGACGATGCAATTGCTGAGTAATGATAAAAATATGTTTTTGAAACACCTGGAACGTGTTATATTACACAAATATTGCATGATGCAAATAATATGCAAGCTGTTAATTGACATCCGGCGATTGTTCTCACAGCGTTTTATGTTACACAAATATTGTATTGATTACAAGTAAATAATAGCTATCTGCTATGTGTGCAAATATTATGCAAGGTTGCTAATTTTATATCCGACGATGAAATTGCTGAGTAAAAACATGTTTTTGATTATGTAGCATAATAACCACCTATATTAAGGCTATGAAATTGATATGTAGTAGTAAATCAATATGGATTCCTGCTCGATGCTTACACGTTTGGGGACCGGAGAATACGTGAACAAGATTTACAATATTGGAGAGTTAACACCTGGAAAACCATATTTAATAAAAAGCATGGAGAAGAAAAGAACTCGATACGGGGCAACAATCCTCGCAATTCTAGAGGAATTTTCAGTTTTTCTACCACAACGATTTAGCAGTATGTCGGACACATTGTTGAATAAGGTGAATGATGAGTCAGACATTGTTCTACTATACAAAGGACAGGTGGAGATAGGTAATGGAAAGAAAATGCACAAGTTGGAGTTTCAGAAAAAGAAAGGTGAGTAACAATTTGAGGGCCAAATGCAAGAAATACCTAAGTCCAATTTTTCAGTTTTGTGGCAAATGGGCTTTGAATATTTTGAATGTTTGCACAGTTAACATTTTTCTTTCAAGTAAATTGAGTTTGGTTTCATGAATTATTATCCTACCAATGGTTTTGCTTGAGAAAAGTTTTTTTCAAAATAATATAATTTCCACTAAGATATTAAGGCTTAAAGAAATGGACTTAGGCATTTTTATCCACAAATAATGTTACATGAATTTTTTTTAGACCTTTTACATAATGTGTTTTTGTCTTATTTCACTTTTGCTTAGTTTATTATTGTAAATTACATATTTTTGCAACATAACTAGATTTTAACTGTAACTCTAAGAGGCTATTTTGTTCAGTTTAATGTTTTGAATTTGTAATACTCAGTATTTTTATTTTATCTTAAATACGGTATATTTATTATGCTATAACTCATATATTGGCATAAATTACGTATTTTAAGTTGCATCAACCTGCTCTTTTTCTAACTACAAAGATAATTTGATATATTTTTTTTAATATTTGATGTTTCGTTATCATGAACTCACCACAATCATTTTACCCTGTTATATATAAAGTTTGTTTCAGTGCTGTAAACTTTTAACACACACTAGATTAAATATATCCACATTTTTAATGCACTCTCACCATCATAATTTTTCCCTTTTACATATTACATATTTCAATATTTTTAACCAAAATGACTACAGTACATGCAATAAACCTAGGCTACATCCTCTTTTCTCATTCCATATCATCTTGAATTTCCTCGGCTGTTTTTCCTGTGTTTGCATTATAATTTTGTAGAAATTTTGTTGTTCATATTTTGGCACATTTTGTAGAGGTGCAATATATCATCTACTTTTCGCGAATTTATTCAAATGTATTGCCCATATGTAAGGAGAAGGTGTCTTCCTACTCTGTACAAAGCAACTTTGTACAAGGGCCCACTCATGGTTTCCCCTGCATCGGTTCCGTTTCCTTTGGAAAAGTGCACTTTTCTCCATTTGGATATTCCTGGAAAAGAAGATTTCATTCCGTCTCGAAATAGCTTTTATAATCAAGTACCTTTACAACTCGTTCATCAGCGGCGTTTCCATCTCCCCAGAGACTGTGTTCCACGAAAACAACTTCAAATGGATTTTTTTTTTTTTTGTTCTGCATTTGTTCACCTTATTTATATAGTAGTCAGGACTGTGCACTTTGTCACTTTTTCTCCTACAGCGCTCAAATGAATGCAAAATCACGATTGATGGGCATCATTGTGTATCCAGAAATTGGATAAGATACTAAAGTATCCTCGAAGATCCTCTTAACAGTGAGATTATCAAGATACGAAAAGATTGCGATTTTTAATTTGGCTATAGCAGTTGCACCACGAATAGTTTCAGCATTTTAAAATATTTTTTGTTGTGGTTGAGATAGTCATCAAGGCATGAAATAACTTCATTTGGACCTTTGTGAGCGAAGTGTTCCGAATGTAAATACATATACGAAGTACCATTTTATCTATTGTGATTACCCAAATTATATATCCATAATATTGTCGCCTGTAATATTCATCTTGGATATTAGTTACAGGAAGTGGAAGATACTTTTTGGTAATCCATGTATAGAGGTAAGCTCTTTGGATTATTTTTACTGTCTTTAGTATTTTTAAGAAACCCTCAGCTTGTCTGTAATGCAGATCTTGCTTTTGTTTATTTATATTCAAGACATACTGACTTTTCTCAATTGCAGCAGCTATGTATCAACTCCAAATTTCGTACAATCATTGAATATATCTTTTCTAGGAAGATCAAATGAAATATTATTAAAACCCTCGTTAAAAAATTTCCTGAAATATAAGATATAGAATATTCCGCTCCTAAAGTTTGGGAATATTTCCTATGAAGTTCAACTAAGTTAAGGTCTGAACTTAGATATTGTGACAGCGACGTGAGATTCGAAGTCACGACCAGCGTCCCGCAAGAAAGCAGATCGCGCGGAGCACGGAGGACGGCGCGCGGCGGAGTAGTGGGGAAAGGGGCCTACGCGCGAGGGGAGGCTGCGCGCGCAGCTGCTACTTAACGCAGTGAATGGGGAACATACCTTCCCGAACTTTCCAGAAGTGCGTCGAAGTGGAGATATGCAGATAATTCTCTACACAACTGTAGAAATTTCTCGCAACTATGATTTTGCTATAAAAGAAGAAGCGCCAGCGAACTCGGCAGTTTTTCAGTTGATTAATCAGCCAGTCAGTGACTAAGCCAGAGCAAGCAAGCCAGTCTTGTGTACCGGAGTTCGACTCGAGTGTGCGTCCGCAACTGTTGTCAGCATCCGAGGGACCTGAGTTCGAGTGCAGTGGACCGCAGTTGGAGGGACCTGAGTTCGAGTGCAGTGGACCGCAGTTGGAGGGACCCGAGTTCGAGTACAGTGAATTGTCTCTGAAGGTCTGTGGTTCGAGATACTGTGAACTCGAGTGACTGAGATAGAAGAACTGTGAACTGAGAACTGATAGTTCTGATTTGTAAATAGTGCTTTGTAAATATTAGTTAAGATTAACAGTTCATTGTTGTTCGTACTAGTCCAAGTAAATTGTCATTGTCGTCGGTGGAGTGCTATAACGAATACTGTGTTGAGTGAAAATCCAATTGTTGACGAGAGCGTTTATTGCGAATTGTAGAAAGGAATTATTGTTGTGACGAATAAATTACATTGTTGTTACTAATAAAATTTACATTGGTGTCAGAAGTGGGATATTATCGACAATGGAGAGCCTACAGCAGATCCTGCAAGCCATCGCGGAAATGAAAGCAGAAATGAAAGACGAAATGAACAAGCACATCAGTGAGTTGAAGAACGATACAAGTGAAGTGAAAACGGAGATGAAAAGTGACATAAGCGGAGTGAAAGATGACGTCACTACGCAAATTGAAAGCGTTTCAGCCC
This sequence comes from Periplaneta americana, assembly GCF_040183065.1. NCBI lineage: Eukaryota > Metazoa > Arthropoda > Insecta > Blattodea > Blattidae > Periplaneta > Periplaneta americana. The sequence continues at coordinate 933,765 of NW_027185501.1, read as the reverse complement.
ACGTAGATGGGATTGTCGCCATCGTGAAAGACGAACTCAAAGCCGACCTTGACAACCTAAACCAGAATTTTACAACTATAAACGAGACAGTAGCCGAGTTGAGACAGGAGGTAGACCATTTCGACGGCAAAATCCGCGATCTCGAGCGTCGTCAGCAGCAGACGAGCGAGTTGCTGGACAAGACGAGTGAGGTGATGGAAAGATATGCTGAAGAAAACAAGCACATCCTCGCGTTGGTGGATCGCCAGGCTAGAGAACAGAAACAGATAGTGGCCGAGGAGGTTCGACGTGCCATGCAAGAAGCGGCTACAGAGTTGAGGGCTCCATATAGTGGCCTTGCGGAACCATCGCCTTCAGTCAGACATTACAACGTCAAGACGCCGAAGTTCGACGGTACGACGTCTTGGGCGATATTCCGTCGCCAGTTCGAGGCCATCGCAGAGCAAAATGGGTGGACGCCGGCAGAGAAAACTACTCAGCTGCTGGCCGCGCTTCAGGGACAGGCGTCGGAGATTCTTCACAGCGTTCCAGAAGATGGGACAGCCGCTGACATAATGGCGGCCCTGGAGGGACGTTATCGTGACCATCAACTTGCTGTAGCATTTAGGACCCAACTAAAAACGAGGGTCCAACAGTCAGGCGAGACCCTACAAGAATTCGCGATGGCGGTGGAACAACTTGCCCATAAGGCCCTCAGGGGCCTACCTAATGACTTCATCGCTGGAGAGGCGGCCTACACCTTCGGCAGCGGGGTTCGAGACCCCGAAATCAGACAACAGCTACTCCTGGCAGAGCATCGTACCATCAACGCAGCTCTGGCGGCGGCCCTCAGGATGGAGGCAGCAAAGTTGACGGCGAAGTCTCGACGTCACACAGCATTAGGAGCGTCGCGGCGGCCGACGCCGAGCAACGTCAACCGAAATCACCCGAGCGACGAAGACGAGGAGTGCCTAACTGCTGGTCCTGCGGCGAACCTGGGCACTTGAGGAGGGACTGTGACCGATCTGGCCATAAACAGGAAAACTAAAAGGGGCCGATGCGATGAGGGGCACGTCGGCACCGTCATCACCATCCCCTCGGCTGATTTTGAAGACGGTTAACAGAAGATGCGACGATGGGCTGATTGCTGAAGGATGGATAAGAGGCCGCCCATGCAGAGTACTGGTAGACACCGGGGCGTCGCTCACTATCGCCAGACCGGAAGTCGTGCGTGGCTTACCTGGGAGGACGCCGCTGCGTCGGTATGACCTACGTACTGCCTCAGGCGAGAACCTGCCCATCCAAAAAGAGGTTTTCCGGACTTGACCTTGGGAAAGAGGAGACTGGAGATGTGGGTGTTCGTCGCCAACATCACTGAAGACGTCATCCTAGGACTCGACGCCATGCGGATCTTCGATGCAAAGGTGGATGTCAGGCGCCGTTTCCTGCGGTTTGGTCAGGATGAAGTATTCCTGTGCGACGTCGAAGACCAACCCATTGCAAGCAGACTCACCTTGGAGAATCATGTGACAATCCCGGCAGGCTGCGAGATGGTGGTGACGGCAAGACTGGACGGACAACCGAAGAGAAAAACCTGCTCCTCGATTCGCAAACAACTCCGATAGATGGGGTTTATGTGGCCAGATCCCTACTCCCGAATCAGAAGGTGGTACCGGTGAGGGTCCTGAATGTCACCAATCGGGACAAGGAGGTGCCTAGTGGAACTGTACTAGGTAACGTCGAGCCGGTGGTGTCTGTGACGTCGCTGGCAGGAAACAAGGAGTGTCACCGACCACGTCCAGATTTAGACTCATCACTGAAAGAGCTGGCTGGAGAATTGCCGGCGAATTTAAACAAAAGAGAAAGAAGACAAGTCCACGATCTACTGACAGAATTTCAAGACGTGTTCAGTCTGTCTGAAAACGACTACGGGAGAACGGAGAAAGTTCAGCACCGCATCGACACCGGAAATGCTCGCCCAATCACACAGCCTCCTCGAAGCGTCCCTCTAGCTAAACAGAGGGAGATTGACAGCGAACTGGAGGGCATGAAAGCAAGAGGGGTCATCGAGGAATCCGACAGCCCTTGGTCATCACCTGTGGTGCTGGTAAAGAAGAAGAATGGGGACCTGCGTTTCTGCGTGGACTATAGAAGACTGAATGAAGTCACCAGGAAAGACTGCTTTCCCCTCCCACGAATTGACAACACAGAGTGGTTCTTGACGTTGGATCTCAAGTCAGGATACTGGCAGGTGGCGCTACATACTGAGGACAAGGAGAAAACGGCATTCTCTACAGGCCAGGGACTGTGGCAGTTCACCGTTATGCCGTTCGGCCTCTGCAACGCCCCGGCTACATTCCAGAGACTAATGGAGTTCGTAATGAGAGGCCTGACATACGACACATGTTTGCTGTACCTTGATGACGTCATCGTGGTCGGCAAGAAATTCGGCGAAGAACTGTCGAACCTGAGGAAAGTGTTCGAGAGACTGCGACAAGCCAGGCTGAAGTTGAATCCGAAGAAATGTCATCTGTTCCAGAAGAAGGTCAGCTACTTGCGGCATGTAGTAGGGACGAACGGAGTGGCCACGGACCCGGAGAAGCTACAAGCCGTCAGAGGATTGCCGAGACCGAGGGACAAACAGGAGTTGCGCCGCTTTCTCGGCCTCTGCACTTATTACAGAAGGTTCGTAGCTGGGTACGCCAACATTGCTAAGCCTCTAACCCAGCTGACCGAGAAGAAACTACAATTCCAGTGGACAGACGAGGCGGAGTCATCCTTCCAGTCGCTGAAAGAGGCGCTCTGCACTGCTCCTGTACTGGGATATCCCATCACTGGAAGAAAGTTCACGCTCGACACGGACGCTAGCAACGTAGGCATGCGCGGAGTAGTCTCTCAGGAACAGGACGGGCAAGAGAGGGTGATTGCCTACATCAGCCGAACACTATCCAAGGCTGAGATAAAATTCTGTGTGACGCGTAGAGAAGTTCTTGCCATTGTGGAAGCCCTGACGCACTTCCACAAATATTTGTATGGCCGGGAATTCCATCTGAGGACAGACCATTCTGCACTCACCTGGCTATTGGGCTTCAAGAATCTGGAGGGGCAGACCGCCCGTTGGGTTCAACGTCTGCAGGAGTACACCTTCACCTCTGAACACCGCCAGGGGAAGAAACACTCCAACGCTGATGCCCTATCACGACGTCCGTGCCCGGATGGCTGCAAACACTGCCTGAAAGTAGAAGAGCGGGATGGCGCCCACGCAGTCCGAGGAATTGCCGCCCAGCCGAGACCAGGATGGGATAACCCCGCCATAAGGACGGAGCAGCTGGAGGACCCAAACATTGGACAGCTACTACGTGATGTGGAGTCCGGCCAGAGACCAGTACGGGCCGATATCGCAAACCGTAGCACCACTTACAAGAGCTACTGGGCCCAGTGGGAATCCTTCACTGTCAAGGTCGGTATCCTGAAGAGGATTTGGGAGTCGGCCGATGGAGGGACCCGCATAGAACAACTTGTCCTGCCCAAGAGCAAGGTGAAGGAAGTGCAGGAGGAGACTCATGCTGGAGTGACTGGAGGTCACCTGGGAGCCAACAAGACGCTGGACAAGTTAAGACAGAAGTTCTATTGGTTGCATCAGAGAACCGACACGGAACAATGGTGCCGAAGATGCGACACATGTGCAGCCAGTCGCGGACCAAGGACACGCAGCAGGGGAGCCATGCAGCAGTACAACGTGGGAGCTCCTTTTGAGAGGATCGCCATCGACGTTGCTGGACCGTTCCCGGTCACGAATCGCGGGAACCGCTACCTGCTAGTCGCCATGGATTACTTCACAAAATGGCCAGAGGTGTACTCGATTCCCTACCAAGAGGCTTCGACGGTGGCCGACGCGCAGCTTGACAACTTCGTCTGCCGATTCGGGGTGCCCCGGGAATTGCATAGCGATCAGGGGCGCAACTTCGAATCCAACCTGATGGGAGAATTGCTCGTGCGTCTGGGGGTGCATAAAACCAGGACCACTCTCCACCACCCACAGTCCGACGGCATGGTGGAACGATGCATCAAAACCGTGGAGGAGCACCTGCGGAAGGTGGTGTCCAACCATCAACGAGACTGGGATGCCAGAGTTCCACTGTTCCTCTTGGCCTACAGAGCTTCGGTCCACGATACAACAGGGATGACACCGGCTAACATGGTCTTCGGGAGAGAGCTGCGCCTGCTCTGTGATCTGCTGTTTGGCACGCCACCCAGCGCCGACCAGCCAGCGACTGACTATGTGGCAGAACTCAGCGAGAAGTTGAATGGCGTTCACCAACTGGCCAGAGAGCACCTCAAGATGGCCCGCGACAGGATGAAAGTGCGCTACGACAGATCAGCCAACTCTGCAGGATTCCAGGAGGGCGACCTGGTGTGGCTGTATCGACCTACCAGGACCAAAGGGAAATCACCAAAGCTGCAGCGTGCCTGGGATGGACCATACCGCGTGTTGACCCGGATCAACGACGTGGTGTACCGCATCCAGCGACAACCTCGAGGGAAGATGATGGTGGTGCATCTGGACCGATTAGCAGCCTACCAAGGGACTCCCCGAGACGAGCAGCCTTAAGGAGGGGGCAATGTGACAGCGACGTGAGATTCGAAGTCACGATCAGCGTCCCGCAAGAAAGCAGATCGCGCGGAGCACGGAGGGACGGCGCGCGGCGGAGTAGTGGGGAAAGGGGCCTACACGCGAGGGGAGGCTGCGCGCGCAGCTGCTACTTAACGCAGTGAATGGGGAAGAGACCTTCCCGACTCTTCCAGTAGTGCGTCGAAGTGGAGATATGCAGATAATTCTCTACACAACTGTAGAAATTTCTCGCAACTATGATTTTGCTATAAAAGAAGAAGCGCCAGCGAACTCGGCAGTTTTTCAGTTGATTAATCAGCCAGTCAGTGACTAAGCCAGAGCAAGCAAGCCAGTCTTGTGTACCGGAGTTCGACTCGAGTGTGCGTCCGCAACTGTTGTCAGCATCCGAGGGACCTGAGTTCGAGTGCAGTGGACCGCAGTTGGAGGGACCTGAGTTCGAGTGCAGTGGACCGCAGTTGGAGGGACCCGAGTTCGAGTACAGTGAACTGTCTCTGAAGGTCTGTGGTTCGAGATACTGTGAACTCGAGTGACTGAGATAGAAGAACTGTGAACTGAGAACTGATAGTTCTGATTTGTAAATAGTGCTTTGTAAATATTAGTTAAGATTAACAGTTCATTGTTGTTCGTACTAGTCCAAGTAAATTGTCATTGTCGTCGGTGGAGTGCTATAACGAATACTGTGTTGAGTGAAAATCCAATTGTTGACGAGAGCGTTTAATGCGAATTGTAGAAAGGTATTATTGTTGTGACGAATAAATTACATTGTTGTTACTAATAAAATTTAGAATATTTAAGATATTTGTTCTCAGATCGGCTATAATGAGATTCCCTAGCTGGAAGATTATGGTGTTCTGAGGTGTTCGATTCACATGATTATCGTGCTTCCATCTACAATATAGGGTTTCTTTTTCCGGGTGCTGAACTTTAGCCCTTAATCTTTGTCATTCTGTACCGTGTATAGCTAGGAATGCCGTCTGACATATAATTAACTCTCTATAATCTCGAACTATTATGGTATACTTGGAAACACGTCTGTCATTTCTGTCATCTAGATCTGCATTCCTTCTCCTGCGCTTAACGTTTACATTACGAGTATGCTCCTGCAAATGTATATTTTGTTTATCGTGGGAATATACATTGTTGAAGTGTCAAATATACTTTTCTGCTTTTCAGGTATTTCACGTTGATATCTAAATTTTTCAATTACAAGATATTTCTTCTTTTTATTCCGTATCCATTCTCCCTGATTATGATTCCTCTCCTTGCCACTTGACTTCAGCATTTCTTCCGAAAGTTGATATTCGCTCTCTGAAGATGCTATCTCATCATTTGTTAGATTGATCTCAAATATTTAGATATCATACACTATTATGTACATTTACTTTAACAAGGTACTTTGAATTTTTTAAATACACTGAGAACAATCATCTTTACCAAACTATTACAATAATGTTCTATAGTCATTAACGATAAATTTTGAAAGTCATATTACATGTTCCACAAATACTGAATTAATTAAAGAAATGAAAAAATCAAATATTTAAACTGAACACTTAAAGCAGCTACAGTGGAACTAAGCTATTGAAAAAAATAATGAAACTTTGGACTCAGGCATTTCTTGTTCCTGAAAAGGACTTAGGCATTTTTTAACAGAAATACGTGCCTTTCACAAACAAAAGCACTGGGTGTATATGGAAAATGGTACTACTTGGAACAAAACTGAGAGCATATTCAAAAAGATCATGTAAATTTCACTTAAGGGGTGTTAAAAACCCCAAAAATGAAAAAAAATGGACTTAGGCATTTTTTGCACTGGACCCTATTGCTTAATTATATCAGTATAAGTGTGAATGTGTGAGGAGTTATATGTAATTGTATCATATAGAGCTACAAACATATCGGTTGGAGGTAATATGGCTGGATGATGAGGTCAATTATTTAGAAGTGTAATGAAAGAAGTATTGCAGTTTGGAATAATTGACATTGAACAAGTTTAGACAGAGGTGGGAGGGTGCAAGATGATGAATAATACGCTCGAATTTATACAACTATTACACTATCACATATTTTATAAAAGATCTTTGTCAAAAAAAACTTTGGTAGTGTAATAGCAGCCATAGCGTTATTAATGGCTCACAATATTTATTTTTTATTTTAATTTAGATGATACTGCATCTCCAAACTCGGTTTGAGCTGAAGAAGAAGAAATCGCACAATTTAAATGCTCTGAGTGTAAAAAAAAAGTGAACATGATGAAGCGTGGTGAATGTTAAGCTTGATTATGAAGAATGTCCGAATTGTAATAAATGTTCTTTTTGGAAATAGTTTTGCACTGTAATTTCTTTTATGTCTTAACCATCCATTTCCATCTCACATAACCAAAGGGTTGGGTTCGTTTAGAGTTCCAAATGGGGAATGGGTTATTAACCTATAACACTTTCCTTTCAAATATGAGTAATCCTTTTCCAATATTAAGAACTGGTATATAGGTTTTCAAATATTTATAATCCTTAAGAATTGGTGTATAAGCTGAGATTATTCTAAACATATATGTTACAAGAATATGACATAATTCCAGTGTTAGCTTATTGATTTGGCAGCGGTGGATTCATTACATGTTTGTATGATAAAACCTGAGGACGATTGTGAGAATGTCAATGATTAAACTGAACCTAGTCATTGGGGATGGGGATGTGCTTGGTAAAAGAAAATAGTAACAACATAAAATTATGCGTATATATTTATTCCTAAAAATAAATACAATGCACTGAGTAAGAAAAAAAGTAACACATACTTACATTTTTAAACATATGATATGAGTAAAAGCACTTTATACATAATCCAATAAGACACTTTGAACATTGTGTTCGAACAACGCTCTTACACCCTTTTTGCACACATCTCCTCCGACTTTTGAATGGGATATATTGTACCAAATGATTTATACCATCATATCGAGATTCTCTACTGTTATATGTAATCGGAGAACAAGTTAGTCTCACATCCGCTTTCTTCGTGATAAACATTGCAACTGATACGAAAATGGCACTCTTGTGACATATACGTTACAACTTGTCGAAAATCGTAATCTTGTGACATATATGTTACAACTTGTCGAAAATCGTAATCTTGTGACATATACGTTACAACTTGTCGAAAATCGTAATCTTGTGACATATACGTTACAACTTGTCGAAAAATCGTAATCTTGTGACATATACGTTACAGCTTGTCGAAAATCGTAAACTTGTGACATATATGTTACACCTTGACCATAATCGTAATCTTGTGACATATACGTTACAGCTTGTCGAAAATCGTAATCTTCTGACATATACGTTACACCTTGTCGAAAATCGTAATCTTGTGACATATACGTTACACCTTGTCTAAAATCGTAATCTTGTGACATATATGTTACAGCTTGTCGAAAATCGTAATCTTGTGACATATACGTAACACCTTGTCGAAAATCGTAATCTTGTGACATATACGTTACAAGTTGTCGAAAATCGTAATATTGTGACATATATGTTACAACTTGTCGAAAATCGTAATCTTGTGACATATACGCTACAACTTGTCGAAAATCGTAATCTTGTGACATATACGTTACAACTTGTCGATAATCGTAATCTTGTGACATATATGTTACAGCTTGTCGAAAATCGTAATCTTGTGGCATTTACGTTACACCTTGTCGAAAATCGTAATCTTGTGACATATACGTTACACCTTGTCGAAAATCGTAATCTTGGGACATACGTTACAACTTGTCGAAAACCGTAATCTTGTGACATATACGTTACACCTTGTCGAAAATCGTAATCTTGTGACATATACGTTACAACTTGTTGAAAATCGTAATCTGGTGACATATATGTTACAACTTGTCGAATATCGTAATCTTGTGACATATACGTTACACTTTGTCGAAAATCGTAATCTTTTGACATATACGTTACAACTTGTCGAAAATCGTAATCTTGTGACATATATGTTACAACTTGTCGAAAATCATAATCTTGTGACATATACGTTACAACTTGTCGAAAATCGTAATCTTGTGACATATATGTTACGACTTGTCGAAAATCGTAATCTTGTTGCGATAATGCAACACCATGTCGAAAATCGTAATCTTGTGACATATATGTTAAAACTTGTCGAAAATCGTATTCTTGTTGCGATAATGCAACACCATGTCGAAAATCGTATTCTTGTTGCGATAGTGCAACACCATGTCGAAAATCGTAATCTTGTGACATATACGTTACAGCTTGTCGAAAATCGTAATCTTGTGACATATACGTTACAGCTTGTCGAAAATCATAATCTTGTGACATTTACGTTACAACTTGTCGAAAATCGTAATCTTGTGACATATATGTTACAACTTGTCGAAAATCGTAATCTTGTTGCGATAATGCAACACCATGTCGAAATCGTAATCTTGTCACATATATGTTACAACCTGTCGAAAATCGTATTCTTGTTGCGATAATGCAACACCATGTCGAAAATCGTATTCTTGTTGCGATAATGCAACACTATGTCGAAAATCGTATTCTTGTTGCGATAGTGCAACACCATGTCGAAAATCGTAATCTTGCGACATATACGTTACAGCTTGTCGAAAATCGTAATCTTGTGACATATACGTTACAGCTTGTCGAAAATCATAATCTCGTGACATATACGTTACAACTTGTCGAAAATCGTAATCTTGTGACATATACGTTACAACTTGTAGAAACTCATTCTCGACATGGTGTTGCATTATCTCAACAAGAATACGATTTTCGACATGGTGTTGCATTATCGCAACAGGAATACGATTTTCGACAAGTTGTAACGTATATGTCACAAGATTACGATTTTCGACAAGGTGTAATGTATATGTCACAAGATTACGATTTTCGACAAGGTGTAATGTATATGTCACAAGATTACGATTTTCGACAAGCTGTAACGTATATGTCACAAGATTACGATTTTCGACAAGGTGTAACGTATATGTCACAAGATTACGATTTTCGACAAGGTGTAACGTGTATGTCACAAGATTACGATTTTCGACAAGCTGTAACGTATATGTCACTAGATTACGATTTTCGACAAGGTGTAATGTATATGTCACAAGATTACGATTTTCGACAAGCTGTAACGTATATGTCACAAGATTACGATTTTCGACAAGGTGTAACGTATATGTCACAAGATTACGATTTTCGCCAAGTTGTAACGTATATGTCACGAGATTACGATTTTCGACAAGTTGTAACATATATGTCACAAGATTACGATTTTCGACAAGTTGTAACGTATATGTCACAAGATTACGATTTTCGACAAGTTGTAACGTATATGTCACAAGATTACGATTTTCAACAAGCTGCAACATATATGTCACAAGATTACGATTTTCGACAAGTTGTAACGTATATGTCACAAGAATGCCATTTTCGTATCAGTTGCAATGTTTATCACAAAGAAAGCGGATGTGAGACTAACTTGTTCTCCGATTACATATAACAGTAGAGAATCTCGTTATGATGGTATAAATCATTTGGTACAATATATCCCATTCAAAAGTCGGAGGAGATGTGTGCAAAAAGGGTGTAAGAGCGTTGTTCGAACACAATGTTCAAAGTGTCTTATTGGATTGTGTATAAAATGCTTTTACTCATATCATATGTTTAAAAATGTAAGTATGTGTTACTTTTTTTCTTACTCAGTGCATTGTATTTATTTTTAGGAATAAATATATACGCATAATTTTATGTTGTTACTATTTTCTTTTACCAAGCACATCCCCATCCCCAATGACTAGGTTCAGTTTAATCATTGACATTCTCACAATCATCCTCAGGTTTTATCATATAAACATGTAATGAATCCACCGCTCCCTAATCAATAAGCTACCACTGGAATTATGTCATATTCTTGTAACACATGTGTTTAGAATAACCTCAGCTTATACACCAATTCTCAAGGATTGTTAATATTTGAAAACCTATATACCAATTCTTAATATTGGAAAAGGATTACTAATTTTTGAAAGGAAAGTGTTATAGGTTAATAACCCATTCCCCATTTGGAACTCTAAACGAACACACCCTTTGGTTATGTGAGATCGAAATGGATGGTTAAGACATAAATGAAATTACAGTGCAAAACTATTTCCAAAAAGAACATTTGTTACAATTCGGACATTCTTAATAATCAAGCTTAACATTCACCACGCTTCATCATGTTCACTTTTTTTTTACACTCAGAGCATTTAAATTGTGCGATTTCTTCTTCTTCAGCTCAAACCGAGTTTGGAGATGCAGTATCATCTAAATTAAAATAAAAAATAAATATTGTGGGACATTATTAACGCTATGGCTGCTATTACACTACCAAAGGTTTTTTTGACAAAGATCTTTTATAAAATATGTGATAGTGTAATAGTTGCATAAATTCGAGCGTATTATTCATCATCTTGCCCCCCTCCCACCGCTGTCTAAACTTGTTCAATGTCAGTTATTCCAAACGGCAATACTTCTTTCATTACACTTCTAAATAATTCACCTCATCATCCAGCCATATTACCTCCAACCGATATGTTTGTAGCTCTATATGATACAATTACATATAACTCCTCACACATTCACACTTATACTGATATAATTAAGCAATTGTTACTCACCTTTCTTTTTCTGAAACTCCAACTTGTGCATTTTCTTTCCATTACCTATCTCCACCTGTCCTTTGTATAGTAGAACAATGTCTGACTCATCATTCACCTTATTCAACAATGTGTCCGACATACTGCTAAATCGTTGTGGTAGAAAAACTGAAAATTCCTCTAGAAATGCGAGGATTGTTGCTCCGTATCGAGTTCTTTTCTTCTCCATGCGTTTTATTAAATATGGTTTTCCAGGTGTTAACTCTCCAATATTGTAAGTCTTGTTCACGTATTCTCCGGTCCCCAAACGTGTAAGCATCGAGCAGGAATTCATATTGATTTACTACTACATATCAATTTCATATCCTTAATATAGGTGGTTATTATGCTACATAATCAAAAACATGTTTTTATCATTACTCAGCAATTTCATCGTCGGATATAAAATTAGCAACCTTGCATAATATTTGCACACAAAGCAGATAGCTATTATTTACTTGTAATCAATACAATATTTGTGTAACATAAAACGCTGTGAGAACAATCGCCGGATGTCAATTAACAGCTTGCATATTATTTGCATCATGCAATATTTGTGTAATATAACACGTTCCAGGTGTTTCAAAAACATATTTTTATCATTACTCAGCAATTGCATCGTCGCCGGAAGTAATTTAGCAAGCTAGCATAATATTTGCACACTTATGCATATGTAATAACATTACACAACATATACATCTACATTGATTACTGTATTACGAAATAATAATGTCACATTCTGATTAATTTAATGTTGGTAATAATGTATGGCTTAAATTAAATACGCTAAACAAACCACTCAATTTTACTTCAAAATGTATTACATTGGAATAATAATAAAATGAGAAGAATGTATGTGTTTAATTTACAAGTGTGCTAGATTAATTTTTTTTTATAAATTGGCTTCAAGTACAACTATTTACACCATAAATAATTCCCCCATTCCAATTTCAATTAACATTTTATAAATTGGCTTAAAGTACAACCATTTACGCCATAAATAATTCCCCCATTCCAATTTCAATTAACACTTGCGAATTTCCCTTACCCATTACTATTTATCAATTAAATTACTATTACATTAGAATTTTTTTTCAAATTCCCCCCCATTTCTATCTTCAATTACTCCAACTTCAATTACATATTTATAACGTCGCACTTTAATCTTCTTTATGACGAATAATAATAATAATGAGAAGAAGAAGCAATTACTATATTACGAACTGCTTCGGTAATAATGTATGGCTTAAAATAAATCCAATAAATGTTACTTCAAAATGTATTAAATTATTAATCAATCCAATAAATGTTACTTCAAAATGTATTAAATTGGAACCATAATAATAATAATAATAATAATAATAATAATAATAATAAGGTGGCCATTATTCAGCACTTGCGTCTTCACCGGATGTGAATTAACAGCTTGCATATTATTTGCATCATGCAATATTTGTGTAATATGACACGTTGCAGGTACTTAAAGAACATGCTTTTATCATTACTCAGCAATTGCATCGTCGCCGGAAGTGATTCAGCAAGCTTGCACAATATTTGCACACTTATGCATTACACAACATATACATCTACGTTGATTTATCTGCTACAATTACTGCTCTAAATCATAATAATGTCACATTCTAATGAATTTAATGTTGGTAATAATGTATGGCTTAAATTAAATACGCTAAACAAACCACTCAAAATGTATTACATTGGAATAATAATAATAATAGAAGAATATATGTGTTCAATTTAGAAGTGTGCTAGATTATTTTTTTTATAAATTGGCTTAAAATACAGCCATTTACGCCATCAATAATTCCCACATTCCAATTTCCATTTCCCATTACTATTTATCAATTCAATTGCCAGTACATTAGAATCTTAATATTTTTTATCAATTACTCAACAATTGGCTTAAAGTACATTTTTACCCCCCCTCCCCCATTTCCAACTTCAATTACAAATTTATAACGTCACTTCAGCCACACCCTGTTTAATTTACAAGTGTGCTAGATTAATTTTTTATCCATTTATGTCCCACATTCCAACACCCATTCCCCAATCAATTAAATTACCATTACATTAGAATCTTAAGAAAAAGAATGTATGTGTTTAAGTGTGATAGATTAATTCTTGGACACTCGCCGGATGTGATCTTGCATAATATTTGCACACATAGCAGTTTTCAAACGTGTATGAACTTGTGTCTTTCACCTGAGAACAATTGCCGGATATGACTCAGCATTATATTTGCACACATAGCAACATTGATGAGATAAACATGTAAACATGAGACCTCATTCATATTTGATACATGTATGAACTTGTCATACCACAACTTCAATTACATACCTGCACGTGTGCATGACGTCACACTTTAACCTTGAACGCTTATGACGTAATTTAAGTTACGCCCCTTTCCTACGTCATAATTTAAGCCCCCCACATTGAGGAGATAAACATGTATGAACATGTCATGCCATTACATACCCGCATGACGTCACACTTTAACCTTGAACTCTTAGATTGCCATTTATGACGTAATTTAAGTTACGCCACTTTCCTAAGTCATAATTTAAGCCCCCCACCCCCTCCGTGACGTCATACTTTAGGCCCCGCCCCCTCCATGACGCCATACTTTGGCCACGCCCACTATGACGTAATACTTTGGCCACGCCCACTCAAGCCTGTCACTCCCCTTAAGCCTGTCACTCCCCTCAAGCCCTAATGCCCATTTAGCCTGTCATTCCCCGTCATTTGTATTCTACTTCCACTGTATAAGATTGTATGTTATTGAAAGTCATACTACACATCATAGAAGTTTGTAACATTTTAACTCCACAGAAATGCTACTGGGGAATACAGACAATAAACAGTTTTATACAATCAGAATATTATGAAATATACAGAGTGATTGAAAGCCTCTGCCACAAACTCTGAGGGGTGACAGATCTAACAATAAGGAACCCATTTTGTTAACAACCTATGTCTTTTGACGCGTCGTTTCGAAGCTATCGTTGAAAATATTTTTGCGCGGGCGTACGTCAATGTATGCGAATATGTGCACCCCTGTTTGTTTGTTGAGATGTTAGTAAGAGAGGAGAAAGGTTGTTGTTGTTTGTTTACGTTTAATGTTCAATACTTTTTCCTTTCAGTTTAGTGTAATCATCAATTGAGAATGGATGTCTACGCAGTCTTCCACCAATGCGTCTCGAAGGCGCTGATAAAGTCGAGCAAACATTGTGTGGTGAGGGTGATTTCTGTTTTGAAACTGTTGCTGGTATAATCTGAGGCACCGATTTTGGCAGATGACCTCGATGACATTTCCAGTAGGCGAGCCAATATTGTTTGTGTAAGCTGCGAGAATGAGATGCGATAACATTCTGAGTCGTTCATATTTTCATAACAGCAGCTCATATCAATTATCCTTATTATGAAACACACCACGGTACAGTCCTACTCAAAGAATACCTTTAATAAATGTAAATGACTTCCGTTCGCAATGATTTTACAATACGTCTCCTACATTTTCTAAATTAAATTAATTCTTCATTAAAAGGAAAATCCTACCCTTACCAGATCAATATACAAGATTTGTCCAGTAATAATCTAGGGATCGTCTACTGGTGGTGCGACAATTCATGTTAATAAAATTACGATTCTTCTTAATAATCAAAATATAATTTGGTTAATTGGGTAAAATTGCATGCTGCGGAAGTTAGATTTATATAAGAGTATAATAAATAGGATTGTAATGGATATTACAAGGGCAATAATTTCTTCACACGCACATTGTGAATAGAACAGAGAAGAAAGCATTTTAAAATATTCGAAATCGTACAAAATATCGAAGAAACCAATTTTCCCTGCACAAATTGCACCAATTGAAAAATATAATTACCATTCACAATAAATACTGTATTTTATGGATTCTAAAAAGTTGTTTATTACTCTAGAGATATTGGCTGATGGCTATACTAAATTCCAGCACAACATTCATTCAGAATATGTAGAAATTACACTTTGGATTTTACTAAATGTATAGGCCTGCTATCAAAAGGTGTTACATACCCCCTTAAATACCGTACATATGTTACCTGTGCGTTATCCGATGTTTAATTTTTTAAAATATAATTCATAGTACTGAAACTGCCATATTGAATTCGCACAAATTGTATTATTCGTAATTTTCGTCTCGAAAACCCCTAAGATATCTAATTTAATTTTTCACCCATTTTTGTCCCACTCCACCACTTTAGGGACAAAGTCCGACTAAATAATATCTTATTCGTATTCTGTGATCGCAAAGATCCACAGATATCGACTTTCATCGAGATCGGATGACATGAGATTTCTCACTCCCTTCTGCCTTTTCATCAGTACCTTAGGATATGGTATTTAAAAAATCTAAGAATGTTTAACCAATATTGTAGAGAGTAACCTTAATTTTAAATTTTACGTCTCTAGTTAAATATAGTTTAGTGAATTTTTAAAATCGTGGACTTCTTTCTCTCTCCTCTCTGCTCGGAAGTTAAAAAAAAAAATGAAGTTATTTCAAGGGAGTAGCCTACATGAAATTGAATTTTTTTACTTTCCTTATACATTTTAGAAACAATTCTGAGAGATGAGATGAATAGTCTAACCCAAATTTATGAGTGAATCTTTGTTTTAAATTTAAAGGCTGCACGTCTTCTGGTTAAACAAAATAAATCGGTATAATTATTTTGATCATTACTGCCTCCCATTTTCCATCCCTTAATGTTCGTATTTCGTAAAACTCAGTCTTATCCATTGACTAAGGATTAACATATTTCCATATACATATATATATATATATATATATATATATATATATATATATATATATATATATATATATATAACAGATTATATTTCCATTTCGTACAATATTCTGGTCACGAGACATAATCATATACTTTGTCTTTTCGGGATTTACTACCAAACCTATCGCTTTATTTGCTTCAAGTAAAATTTCCGTGTTTTCCCTAATCGTTTGTGGAGTTTTTCCTAACATATTCACGTCATCCGCATAAACAAAAAGCTTATGTAACCCGTTCAATTCTGTTATCCTGAACTTTCCTAATGGCATATTCTAGAGCGAAGTTAAAAAGTAAAGGTGATAGTGCATCTCCTTGCTTTAGCCCGCAGTGAATTGGAAAAGCATAAGATAGAAGCTGGCCTATACGGACTCTTCTCTAAGTTTCATTGAGACACATTTTAATTAATCGAACTAGTTTCTTGGGAATACCAAAGACACATATAGACTACTGTAATATTTGTTTAGTTTTTGGAGTTGACTGTCCAGAGTGCACATATACTCGGGCGTGCATGTTTACTCTTATGTCCTACCCATTCCACTGCGACAGAGATAACAGCCGATCTTGCAGCGGTGAGAACTCGCTCTCCAGTTCACATCTAGAAAATCCATCTGCCAAAATCCCTGGCGCGACCTTTACATGTGGAGAGCGCACATATATCTAAGAAAATATCAATTGTATTTCAGATTATTAACCTGTATTTCTGAAAACATCAATTGTGTTTCAGATTAACAAGTTATATCTGAGAAAATGTCAATTCTATTTCAGATTATTAACCTGTATTTCTGAAAACATCAATTGTGTTTCAGATTAACAAGTTTTATCTGAGAAAATGTCAATTGTATTTCAGATTATTAACCTGTATTTCTGAAAACATCAATTGTGTTTCAGATTAACAAGTTTTATCTGAGAAAATGCCAATTGTATTTCAGATTATTAACCTGTATTTCTGAAAACATCAATTGTGTTTCAGATTAACAAGTTTTATCTGAGAAAATGTCAATTGTATTTCAGATTATTAACCTGTATTTCTGAAAACATCAATTGTGTTTCAGATTAACAAGTTTTAATCTGAGAAAATATCAATTGTATTTCAGATTATTAACCTGTATTTCTGAAAACATCATTTGTGTTTCAGATTAACAAGTTTTATCTGAGAAATTGTCAATTGTATTTCAGATTATTAACTTGTATTTCTGAAAACATCAATTGTGTTTCAGATTAACAACTTTCGTCAGAGAAAATATGAATTCTATTTCAGATTATTAACCTGTTTTACTGAAAACGTCAAATTGTGTTTCAGATTAACAAGTTTTATCTGAGAAAATATCAATTGTATTTCAGATTATTAACCTGTATTTCTGAAAACGTCAACTGTGTTTCAGATTAACAAGTTTATCTTAGAAAATATCAATTGTATTTCAGATTATTAACCAGTATTTCTGAAAACATCAATTCTGTTTCAGATTATTAACATGTATTTCTGAAAACATCAATTGTGTTTCAGATTATTAACGTGTATTTCTGAAAACATCAATTGTATTTCAGATTATTAACCTGTATTTCTGAAAACATCAACTGTGTTTCAGATTAACAAGTTTATCTGAGAAAATATCAGTTGTATTTCAGATTATTAATCTGTATTTCTGAAAACATCAATTGTGTTTCAGATTAACAAGTTTCGTCAGAGAAAATATCAATTGTATTTCAGATTATTGACTTGTATTTCTAAAAACATAAATTTTATTTAAGATTAACAAGTTTTATCTGAGAAAATATCAAATATGTTTTAGATTAGTACCTGTATTTCTGAAACCATCAATTGTGTTTCTGTTTAAGAAGTTTTATTTGAGAAAATATCAATTTCGTTTAAGAACTACTACGATATTTAAGAAAATATCAATTGTGTTTCAGGTTAACTAGGTTTATTTCAGTGAACATCAACTTTGTATTGCAGAAAATGTGACATATGTAAACTCAAAGGATGAAATATGTCGGGAACATAAGCGAATTCTTGCCATGGTAACGAAATCAGTTATTGTTAAATTATGTTCTTTGCAATAAAAATGACAACTTCTAAAATACAAGTGACACTTTCTGAAATGAAATTGCTGACTCTTAAATACAAATGACACTTTCCCAAATAAAATTCACATATCTGAAATAAAATTGATATTTTCTTAAATTCAAGATGTAGATTCGAGCTAATGCAAAATGGTTGTATTTCTTACTTAAAAAGCGTAACAAATCTTGCGTTATTTCTTACTGTTTACTTGCCATCATGGAGGCTTGCCTTCTGCTAACAGATCAAACAGTAAGCAGTGCCGCTATATTGATGAGGGTAACTTATTTTGGTTTTTGCTGTTGTATAATTCAACAGAGCGTAAAATTATTATTCTACACAAATGCTGATTTGATTGTACAAAATTCTCGGAAAGGTGGGATATAATTTTTTCTACACTAACAAATAGCAAAAATAAGTTACTAGAAATTAACACAAAACCGTGTCCGATAGTGCTGCACGCTTCTGACACCTGTTTGAGTTCCTTTCCGGAAGGAAAAGGGGTTCAGACATACTTTCTACATCCAAATTTTAAGTACAGTAGATAGATAATACACCAATGAGACTGGCAGCAACAGCGCGGGAGGCAGATCATAAAACAAGAAAGGAATTTTCTTGAACGATTTATTGTTTATCGGACTCCATTTCGTCAAGCGGATAGCGACTCAATACGAGCGACAGATTGTCAATATTAGTAACCCTCTGGCGACTGAAATTCACGTAACAACCGTACTGGGAATTCTGTTGCAGAGAAATATGCGGTGACTTTCCTCGGTGAACACTAAAATTTTCACTACATACTGAAATAATAATAATAATAATAATAATAATAATAATAATAATAATAATAATAATAATAATAATGCAGTCAGGGCCCATAACAGTTCAGCACATGATAATTTCATAACAAGAACATTAGTAATAATAGAAATTAAAATAAAAGTATATAGAAATAATTATTAAAATAATGACAGTTAAAAATAATTGTAATTGAAAATTAATATAACACAAATTATATAAAATATAACGATAATAATATTAAAATATATATCTAAACAAAATACATAAATTGAGGGGATGGGTGCAAGAAGGGGATTTTAGAGGATGTGCCCTTTTTGAGTAAAACGTTTTATTGTGTTCTCTGATCTGTTATGCATATGATCACTAAGTTGTAATTCAGTAACTGTGATCATAGAGATCAGCAGTACCCAAAATGTAAAGACGTGCATAGATCACATTATTACGGTTTGAATTTTCAACATCAATTTTCCCAAAACTTGCATTTCAGAGAAGTGCCTTTCTTGCACCCTCAATTAATAACCGACATAAAACTCAAAAAGTATATACTACACATTAAATGGATTCAAGTTCAATTCATGTAAATTAGCATATTTTATACATCTGCAGACCGGAGAGAGAGGTTTAGAATTTCTATTGTAGCAAAAAATTATTAAATATTAAACCCTTAGCAGGAATACGAAGACTGATATTGCTTAAGAAGGATTCACAATCAATATCACCCTTAATGGCTTAAAAAAAATAATCAAGATCTTGACGTCTGACAACCTCAAAACAATTGAAATATTTGCAGTTAATCACATATTTATAATCATCTGAATTAGGTAAAATCTATAAGGACACAAGGAAATAAATTTTCTTTGAATATTCTCCAATTTAGCCGAGTCAGTGGAAGTAATGGAGTTCCATACAACAGATGCATATTCAAGCTTGTATCTAACCAATGTATAATATAACATTAATAAACACATAAAACTAGAAAAAGAATGTTATAGATCTAATTAGACCAAGAATTCTTAATGAATAGGTATAAATATATTGCACATGATCATGGAAATATAATTTAGAATCAAGTAAGACATCAAGATCTCTAATACAATCTTTCCTAGTGATTATGACATTATTAAGAGAATAATTAAATTTTTTGAAAGTAGTTTTCCGTGAGAAGGAAATAGCAAAAGTTTTGGATTGATTAATTTTCATTCCATTTTCAACAAATCGTAATGCAATAATAATAATAATAATAATAATAATAATAATAATAATAATAATAATAATAATAATAATAATAATAATACCCCTCATAGCTTACTTAATGCCCCAAGGATGAAACCTAACAATTTTTCCCCTATTACTACATAGGCTATGCTAGTGGATTATGGTGATTTTCTAGATGTCAAGTTGAATTTTCTTTTACCAAATTTGTTTCGAATTTCGAGTACTGACAAATACGACAACTGGCAGTTATTTTCTAATTGTTATGTTGGCAGCAATAATTTTGGTTTGCAGTAAAGGAAACTGATGAAATGGAAGTATAACTAAGCTTGTGAAATTTGAACGTAATTAATAATTAATTAGTAATACGGGTATCAATATTAATATCAATACATAATTCATGCTTAACTAAGCAAGAAATGAAGAGAGCAGAAAGCTCATGCAAGTAACTTGAAAGCTCCAAAGTATCTAGAGATTGATAATTCAGATTGTTGCGTTGTGACTTCAATTCAACACTATATTCAACTAAGTGTAATTAAATAAGATATAACTTACAGAACTGCTTGCTATGAAACATGCATGTAGCTAATGGACAGAATTTTATTAAAATGTCCAAGAGAGGAAATAGCATGGTAGCGACTTAGAAGTATGTATTTTAATTTAAAATACGTACTTAAATTTTTAAAGTAGAATATACATTCCGAAATGGTATTCTGTTTTCGGATATTCGTACTAATCATTTCACGTGAACAAACAAATATATTTTTAGGTTAGGTCTCGTGAATCGTAAACTGTTTAGTCAAAGCAATGAATTTTGTGTCAGACAAAATAGATTTTAATATTAGATGATACTAATCTGTTAATTACCAACATAATGTGCGAGAGAGCCAAGATAAAAAATAATCTCTCTCTCACATATTATTGAACCATTTCGAAAACACCTCCCAACATTCATTCATTCATTCATTCATTTATTATATTCCATAGATCTTACATGAGCAATGAAGCTTTAAGATGTGGAAGAAGTCAAAATTTTACAATATTACAATTACAATTTTTACAAATTTTTACAATATTTTACAGTTTTACAATGTAGTAATTTTCTACAATTTGTTACAATTTTACTGCAATTTTTTACAATATTTTGGCGAGATGTAGTGAGATGAGGTGAGGTGCCTATTGGTTGGGGAAAACCTCGGAAAAAACCCAATCAGGTAATCAGATCAAAGGGGTGAAATGAAGTGATGCCGAGGACTCGCCATAGACCATCCGGCTTCAGTCCCACGGCTGCCGACTGAGCTACATCGATGGCTCTACTAAAAGTATACAATACATAGCCAATCAGATTATTAAATTTACAAATGTAAACGATCATTCATCAGTTGAGCTAGATGTATAATAGAAAACAAGTAAATTAAATTTAGGGCATAAACAATTCAATCAGTTGTGATATACAGAAATTGATAATACTTATCATGCAAACTACTTCAAATTACAAACACAAACAATTTATCAATAGAGCTATACAGATTACTATTCCATTTAAAGCATATACAATTCATAAAGATGAGATATGGTAAATAAGTAAATAAGCAAGACATTGTTATTGTTAATGCTGTAATAGTAATAGTAATATTAACAGTAATGGTAATGGTAATTGTAATGCTAATGCTTTTCCATCCCAAAAATCGCTTTCACATTCTCTTGAAAATTGTCTAAATTTATTCTGAGCTTAGGATGAAAATCGAGTCTACATGTTTCAGAACTTTTACCGTGAAGCGTTAATGTGCTTGACATTTGATATATCTCATCAAACTTTGTGTTAATACGGTAAAGCGATAGGGTTGGAAGTAAATCCCGAAAAGACTAAGTATATGATTATGTCTCGTGACCAGAATATTGTACGAAATGGAACTATAAAAATTGGAGATTTATCCTTCGAAGAGGTGGAAAAATTCAAATATCTTTGAGCAACAGTAATAAATATAAATGATACTCGGAAGGAAATTAAACACAGAATAAATATGGGAAATGCCTATTATCATTATTCGGTTGAGAAGCTTTTATTATCCAGTCTGCTGTCGAAAAATCTGAAAGTTAGAATTTATAAAACATATTACCGGTTGTTCTATATGGTTGTGAAACTTGGACTCTCATTTTGAGGGAGGAACATAGGTTAAGGGTGTTTGAGAATAAGGTACTTAGGAAAATATTTGGGGCTAAGAGGGATGAAGTTACAGGAGAATGGAGAAAGTTACACAATACAGAACTGCACGCATTGTATCCTTCACCTGACATAATTAGGAACATTAAATCCAGACGTTTGAGATGGGCAGGGCATGTAGCACGTATGGGCGAATCCAGAAATGCATATAGAGTGTTACTTGGGAGGCCGGAGGGAAAAAGACCTTTGGGGAAGCCAAGACGTAGATGGGAAGATAATATTAAAATGGATTTGAGGGAGGTGGGATATGATGGTAGAGACAGGATTAATCTTGCTCAGGATAGGGACCAATGGCTGGCTTATGTGAGGGCGGCAATGAACCTACGGGTTCCTTAAAAGCCAGTAAGTAAGTAAGTAAGTTAGGCCTATACATACTTGACTTTAGGATGAAGGATGGATAGAACAGAGAAAACTTCTCTCCGGCACCGAGACTCGAACCTGAGTTTCCAGCTCTACGTGCTGACGCTTTATCCACTAAGCCATACCGGATTCCAGTTCCGATGCCGGATCGAATCCCCTCAGTTAAGTTCTACCTCTCAGTTTTCCCTTTGGTGGCCTACCCTCATGTACTGTGTCACAGAATATGTGACAGTGGCACAATGTCCAACGCACTTTGTACAGAGGTGCACTCATTACGAGTGACTAAGTGGCCGAGATCCGAGGGGATGGCTTAGTGGATAAAGCGTCAGCACATAGAGCTGAAAACCCGGGTTCGAATCACGGTACCGGAGAGAATTTTTCTCTTTTCTATCCATCCTTCATCATATGGTAGTGGTCCACACCTGTGGAGTAACGTTTAGCGCGTCTGTCGGAGAAACCAGGTGGCCCGGGTTCGAATTCCGGTTGGAGCAAGTTACTTGAAGTTTTTCCGGGGTTTTCCCTCAACCCAATATGAGCAAATGCTGGGTAACTATCGGTGCTGGACTCTGGACTCATTTCACCGGTATTATCACCTTCATCTCATTCAGACGCTAAATAACCTAAGTTGTTGGTACAGCTTCGTAAAATAACCTACTAAAAATTTAACACGCATAATTGACGTTCGTTTTCCGACCGAAATTCATCAGTAGGCACTTTCCAACAATGTGGCCTCCGCGATCTCCAGAATTCAATCCTGCCGACTTTTGGTTGTGGGGCTACCTTAAAGAACGAGTGTTCCTGACAAATCCCACAACTCGAAAGATGCCATCTCGCAAGAAATTGCCAATATTCCAAGACATTTTCTGCAAAATGCTGTGCATGGTGTCGCAGGCAGAATGTTGTACGTTAAACAAGAAACGGCGGACATCTTCCCAATGTTTTGTAAACCCCGTTGTTTGCCCAGCACTGTGATGTTTTTGTTTGTTCATCTCAAATATTATAATATTTATAGCGGTTTAATATTTGAACTGACTTTTGAATTACCCTATATTTCATTTCAATTTAAGTAGGCCTATTGAGGTGTGTTTTCCGTTAAAATCAATAATATTCTTCCTTAAAATTCCACATAATATATTTTATTATAAGGTACACGTACCAAATAACACCACCTTAAAACTTAAGTCGCTCTTGCTCTCGAATTAAGTTACGTACAAACACAAAAATTATAACAAAAAAAACTGTAATCTTATCTTTAGAAAATAGCACAATGAAAATGGTGATATTATACATTGGAGAAAAATTACAACTGAAATAGGAAAACTTTGTACACTGGCGTTATTAGTAGGCCCCGGAAAAGTATTGCTATCAACTTAGTATGCAACATTGCACACCTGCTTTGAGAGGGATGGGGTAAATAACGCTAGACAGCGTGACGCTGGCAGTAGTACAGTTTGGTTCATGAGAAATGAAGTAATACATGAAAGTCTCATTATTTGTGCGTCCTTTTGACTAGTTTCCAGTGATTAGCTATGAAGCTTACAAAGTGCAATTCTAATTTTATTCCCATTAAGAGACCTAAATATTTCATTGTACTTGACATACTGGTAATAACATTATTTACGTATTGATGCGTTGCAATGAACTATGATATGCATGTGCAAGACATGTAACGTGTATCATAACGTGTTTCAAGAAACTTAGCAGATTTATTCATATAGCTAGCAGCATAGTAACACATTTTGAATTGCACACATAGCACTATCAAAAAGTTCACATATGGTGGAATAATTAACCCTCTCTAACACTTCACTCATTAAGAGATAGGGTCTACAGCAACATTCCGCACTAAGGGCAGCCGCAACCACATTTGTAACATGGCGTCCAACAGGGTCCATGCTTTCATCTATAGAAACCCATATCTTCTCATTTTGTAATTTACACTTCACTTCACGCAGACATTTCTCATATCCATGTTGCACATACTTGTTCCGCAGTGTTGCTTCTTTAGGAATGTGTCTTCCAGTGTACTTTTCTGAAAAGCCACGGAGTTTCGCGTTTTCTAATTTGTTTAACGGAATATTTGAAGAAATAAACGCGTCACACATATCTTCGTAAAATGTTCGTTCAAGTAGTTGTGAAGGAGATTCCTGCTGTACCTTGCTTAAATTCTGTTGTCTGTTACATGCGAGTTTATGCTTGTTGCTGTTTATATGCTTCTTAACGTTGCATGCCATGTCGGCTGCCAATTTCACGTGACACAATTCACAAAACAGTTCATTGCCATGGATGGAAAACACACCTTATTGACGAACGTATTTCCTTAGTGCTTCTATTTTGCGTACTTTTGGTCCCGGCATTCTGAAGACCCGTGTTCATTTACTTTTGACTGCGTTGTACTAAGCTACGCCGGCACTACTCCTACCTGCACAGTGGTGCGTTCAAGAGCCCTCGGTTCATAAACATTAGCTATACTACATCGCACGTTTCCCTGTAAGCAATACTTTCTCCGGGGTCTGGTTATTAGGAACAGCTTGTCCAATTAACGCCACATATTTTGTAGTAACCTATACGCTTATAATTATTAATGCATTCATTTTCGTAAGGAACACAAATTGAACTAAGCAACTAAATTTGAGTTTCTGTTAATAAAAGGTACAAAATCACTCAATACTAATGAAATATTATTTATCTGAAACACCAATGAATTACGAAAATATGTTTTCCGGCAATTCCTTACTTTCAAAAAAGGAACGAGACACAGTAGAAAGTTATAAACACAAAAGCATTAATCTTAGTTAAATATGAATGTTTTCCAAAAGTAAACCAAAAAAATTAAGAGTAAGATAAACAGTTGAAGCAATATCATCACTGCACATTGTGGACATTTGTAAGTTGAATGGTTAGTGTTTTTCCTTACGTTTCCACAGTTACCATGTAAGTACCTCATACAATATGAATATAAAAGCAATGAAAGTACTATTTAAAAAACTGAGAACTATCGTTAAACAAATGAGTACCGTACTAGCTTAACTTAAACTTTTATCTGTATACCTTTAACGTCACGTGGGGTTAAAGCGCTACTGAGTGCTTGATAACATTACACGCTTATTTCTGTAACATTTTCATATTTATAGATAACAAATATTTTCTCTGCGTAGAAGAATGTTTAAGGGTAACGTAAATATATAGTTTCATATAGTTATTATTTGCTCAAAACACAAAATAAAATATTGCTTCTTATCTTGATATAAGAACAGTCTTTCACTATCAACACTCAACAACAAAATGATGGAATATAATGTCACTCGTAAATGTCAGCGGGCAGCTAGTAACTCATTTCATCACTGCATGGCAAGCGAATGCACGCTACAGTAGTGCACTACCAAAATCTGGCGTCATTAACAAGAACTAATAGGGTGGCGTTAAAGATGGCGTTATTTGTCTCAGGGACCTTACTCGTATTTTGAAATTTAGTTAGGCCTATACATGCTTGACTGTTTCCAGTTCAAGTTGTAAAACCTAAATATATTTTCAATTACAATTCTGTGCACAGAATTTAATGTTCTACTAAAATTTGATTCTGGTATGTAATTGAATTAATAGCTTTAAATCTGGCAGAATTATTATGTAAAATACATAGCTAGAAAGCCTCAAACGTTACTTTGCATGGCACCGTTTTGTCATGATTGCACAGCCTCTTTGGACGTGGACACCCGGTATTTACCCCTGGCAATTATGCACGCTCCTCTGCCCAGAGAGAGACGCCCTCCAGAGTAGCGAAGCTTGTAATTTCTGCCGCTATAACCTACTAGCCTCTAATCCCAGATTGGGCTACTCGAGTGAAAGTTGCTGTCCACGCCGTGATTGTGCGATGGGGTAGCAGCTCGATTTGGATTAACGTTCAAGAAAGGAGAATGTGCTATTAACATCCAAACAGACTTTGGAGTCCAATACTCATGTTTATATTTGTTTTCTACTTAGTAACGTGTCGGCCACTTTGTACGCAACGACTACGGAGTAACTCTAACTATGCTAGGAAGCCATAATCTTGGGTTCCAATCCACAGAAGGCCACCTTTCGATCTTGTTTTCTAGCACTTAGAGATCCGGTGTAGTTCTTTTCCTGTTGGATGGTATTTCAAAATTAAGTTGTGTAACCTCTATTTAGACATTCTTTCGCCATGTAGTCTCCATCCATTTCTGTAATTGTGAATTGTGTGAAGAGCTGTCTCATTTTTTAAGTACCGATAATATTTGTGTGTTTGGTTTGTGATCCTGCAGTGTAATGGGCTATTCCATATGAAATCGATCAGTAAAAAACCTCACATTTTTTTAATACTCTAATTTTTTCCCTATTTATACAAGGTGCTGAGGAGAATGCATTTTCAAAAATATAGTACTATGGAAAGTCAAACGGTTTTCGTACTGTTGAGCGACAAATTTGGCGTATTTAAAAAAAAACAGACCTCTTTCAGCGCTCAGAACTCTGGAACCATTTACTGCAGAACATTGAACGAGAGCTTATTTTGAAGTTGACATTTGGTAGGTTATGATAAGAAGTAATCCTTATTTTTATTGTATACAGAGAGACAGATAATCTGATTTTAATTAATTTTAGGCTTTTTGCCCATTTGTAAAAATGTAAAAAATATTGAGAAAAAACCTTGCAGTATTAAGAGGGATTCGGCATTGTTTGCTTAGTGGCTCGGCAATAAGTTTCGAGGGTATTAAATAATTTATCTTCACACGCCTAGACTTGAACGGCGCAGTACCGCACGCACTGGCCAAGAGCTGAAGATAAACGAGCGCTGGGCATCATTTTACTCCAGTGTTTATGAAAACCTGTGATAAAGCTAGCACAGCCATGACTGCTAGACAACACATCACGTGTTTATGTCTCCTGGCCTTGCTTGCCTCGGCTAGCTCCCGCCTCACAGTCAGCTGGTTAGTCCACGCGCGTACTATTTATTTTCTTTATTTGATATTTTCAATACTTTATTATCAACGTACCATCAGTAAAAAATATGTGATTATTTGTACTTTCAATGCGGAATCTAACCATATATTCTAAAAATATTTTTTCGTGGGCAAAGGCGTCTTAATGAAGAAAAATCTAAATTTCTCCATTTCCATATAAAGTAAGAAAAACTGTTTACATGCCAATATAAACTTTAATTTCTCAGCATCAAAATAAACCATGATTTTGATCATTGGGTGAAAGGGTTTCGGAGCCACAACAGTTTAAATTTGCAAATTTTATGAAAATACGATAAATTTAAATATTTTAAATTTAAACACTATGAACTTCTGATGCCTCAAACTTTGCACAAAGCATTGTATCACAGTTCTCTACGTACAAAAAAGTTTTAGTGTATTTAGAAATTGTAAGGTCAATTTTCTCTATATTTCGGTCGATTTGAGATGGAATAGCTCATGTGTACTTTATTGTCCGCCTGAGGAATTTCATTTCTGTTGCAATGATGCGATACTACGGTATCGTGATTATGGGTCTCTTCCCAGTGCGCCTGCATTGCTGCAACCTTGGTGAACCGAAAGAGCTGGGCTTTTTCTGTGGAGGATTTTATACAGAATTGGAGTTGTACTACATATATACCTCATTTTTACAATTTATATAAAACGTTACAATCTATATTTTTGTGTCTATACAGAGTGGTTGTGAATTGGGTACATGCTCTTCAGATTAGGTTAGATTAGATTAGATTAGATTAGATTAGATTAGATTAGATTAGATTAGATTAGATTAGATTAGATTAGATTAGATTAGATTTTATTAAAGTCATGAATATTATACAAATACTATGGACATAGTCATAATAAAACAAACAGAATGAATAAAACTATATTAGAAACATAAGTTATTAACGGACGACTCAAAGTATTCACTAAAACTATAAAAGGGATGATTAATCATCCAGCGTTTTAAAACATTCTTAAATGTGTTATAGGGGCATTCCATGTCAAATCAACACAATAAAGTGGACTTTTCAACCCGACCACCTCAGATTTTCATTAAATTTGGTAGGATGGTAAAGAACCTTAAGTTAAGTAATTATGTAAAATTTTAGCCCTCAATAATGCACGATATCCATACAGCAATTCTGTCAATACGAGAAAAAATGTAAAAATGTCGCATACTATGTCAACAAAAATAATTCATACCTTCTCTTCTAATTGAGGTAGAATCTTAAACTTGGGCTTATTTTAAAGCTAAGGGATCATACGTTTCAATAAAAATAGGTTTGCATCAAAGTAATGAATTCTTTATTGAATAGTCACGTGAAACACATTTTAACATTGAATATCTATAAATGCGGGACATAAATTATTTCGCGAAAAATGTATGTTATAGAGGTAAGAGTATTCTCCCCTTGGTGTAAGTTTCATTTTGGAAACGTTTCAGGAATATCAGTAAAAAAATATATCAATGTATTGGTTTGTAGCACTTAACCCCGTCTTACACCAACACTGCATACGCACGAGTTCCTACTTGTTGATAAGCTGCGTCGTCGATCTGTCAGGCCGTCATGAGTGGCAGTTTATACAGTCTTAAATTTATACAAAACGTGCGATCTGTTTCAAGTGCAGTGTCGTTAGTTTTCGTAGTATGTGGTAGTTTTGTGCGACGTAATGGAGTCGCGTTTTAAGTTACAGGCCTATGTTTGCTGCAATCCCTTCGAGAAATCAGGGCACTGTAATCAGAGGAAAAATTTAAAAAGTGTTATATCGTGGATGCTTAATGTATTTCCTGATTTAAAACAGGAACAAAATGTGTGCGCTTTGTGTCGCAAAGAAATAAAAATATAATATGATGCTATTACGCAGAATCCTCATAATGACTCTAGTAATGAAGAATACGTCGACTCTACAGCAAATGTAAGTTCATTAAATACAAGTCTTTTTGACCAAGGTGTGTTCCTTATTAAACAAGAAAGGCTACAACAAGAGAAATATAAGAGACAGAAATTTGAAAATATTGTAAAAGACAAAGTCTTCGATATAAAGATGCCGAGGAACCAGGACCTTTCTGATTCTGAAATTTTGTCTCAGTTGCAGGAAAATTTTCAAAATTCAGGTAAAAGTGAGGAAATCACCATTTTAACACTACTACCTAAAAGCTGCAGCGTAAATAATATAAAAAAGAGTTTCTTTCAGCTTTCGAATACATAATTCGGAAAGCCAAAGTCCTGGCAAAGGGAAAGGGAATTTTGTGTTCACCAAATCCGAAACCTGGAAAACCCTTGCTCGCGGCTGTTGCCGGTAAAGTTAAAGAATTCTGTTGTTCTGATGTTCTGACGAGATAAGCAGAATGATGCCTGGTAAGAAATATTTGTTGTGATTAAAGAATCAGGGAGTAAATCACATGAGCAGAAATTAATTATATGCAGTGCTTAAAAATTCTAACCCTGACCAAGAAATTGTATTCTAGCTGGAGTTAGTGGACTATACTGTCTGTGTTTGTGTCCTATCAGAATGTAAAACTTATGCCGGAAGCAATTTATTAAAGTTTCAGGTCTACATGGATTTCAAGAAAATGTTTCTTTATACTTTCCAACTTAACATTTCTTGGCTACTATGGTGTGCAATCCTCCTCATATAAATTGCTTGTTCAGGAAATGTACAGAATGTCCTGAACCATTCAAAATAAGAGAGGGTTTAGAGAAATGTTTCGTATAAAACTGCAGTGAATCAGTGACCTACAAGCAGTGGATGACGACTGACCGATCAACGCTTGAGACTATAATGAAACCCACAGACAAATTTTTCGACTGTCTCTTGGAGAAACTTGGTGATTTACTGACTCACTCATTTATATCATCTGAACAAAGTAAGTTTCTACGTGATATGAAATCATTTCTACAGCCATGCCTGCTTGTTGTGTTATGCGATTTCGCTGAAAACTATTATTTCGTAATCCAAGATGAAATTCAGTCATATCACAGGACTAATGTGCAGACAATCATTCATACTTTCGTAATATATCGTAACGAATCGTCATCCGATACAGTATCTATTAAAAATCTGGTAATAATTTCACACTGCCCGAAATATGACACTACAGCTGTACATCTGTTTCAAAAATATCTAATGGAGTCATTAAAACAAACATCTGTAATTCACCACAAAAATTATGTATTTCTCCGATGGATTCTCTGCTCAGTATAAAAATAGAAAAAAATATCCTGAACCTCATATTACATTTGGATTTCCAACAGAATTGCATTATTTTTGCATATCGCATGGCAAAAGAGCATGCGACGTTGTAGGTGGGACACTTAAAAGGTTTGCGGCTTGTGCTAGTTTGCAGAGACCATCCGATAAACAAAGAACTACATCTAGGGAATTGTACGACTGGACAAGGCATCATCTCCCAAACATTAATACCGTTTATGTGGCTAAAAAAGGCTATACTGAAGAGGAAAAAATGCTTGCTCTTCGATTTGCAAAATCCACCGCAGTGCCTGGAACACAAGTTTCATACAGTCCTGCTGTTTAGGATGGGTATTATACTTGCTAAGCAGTTTTAAAATGCAGTTGAAACAACGCAGCATCCTGTCTGGAAAGATGGTCAGGCTATTTCATCTCAGCAATGAAAGGTAAGCATTTCTTACAGAACTTCAGGTTTAACAAAATCCATGTGACAATAATTTATTTCAGGTAATAATTAAAAAAATTCGAATTATGTACTACATGTTAAATTACATAGCTACATTCAAGAATATGATCAAATATAATTAAATACAACGAATGTGTGGGACATTATTATCGCGACTTATACGGTTAGCTTACGCTTGCTGTGACATAATAATTTTTATCTTTATAACCTATGAAGATTCCAAGTTGAAACTTATCAGTTCATTATATCACTAATTGAGGCGTACTATATATTTTTTTCATTAAAATAGAACCCCCGCATTTTTAAATATGAATATATGAAAATTGTTTCATCACGTTTTTTTAGTGTAATTGAATACATGCAGAAAACAATATAAGTAATAAAAACTATCACATATTAAGAACGTATCACCCAATTTTTGTAAATTTATCTGGAGACGTTGTTGAGATATATAATTTTAATTGAAGCGGCGTGCTTACAAAAATGTGATTTTTCTTCATGTATGAAACGCCAGTGACAGAAAACGAAAAGCACAGGACATATGAAACTGGGCAGATTTAGTTAGCGCGGCAGGTCAAACAAACCCTCAAAATTTGAAAGAAATCTGAGTCGGTCGGGTTGAGTGCCTTGTTGATTTGATATGGAATGACCCTATAGTTAACAGTGTGTGCACACTTAAGTAATCTATTAATCATAGATACTGCCATGGACATAAATTGTTTTTTATTTGTTTCCAGTCCAACATTAGATTCAGTCAAGTGAAAATTGTATCTTGTGTTGTAATTATGATGATCAGATCTATGATAATAATTTACTAAATGTTTCTTTACCTGCAGCAAAGAAGTGAAGATGTAAAGATTAATAACAGTCAGAATAGCCTCATTTATGAATAATGGCTTACAGTGCGCATCATAAGCTGAACCAGTTAAAATACGTAAGGCTTTTTTTGCAGAAGGAGAACATTAGATACACTAGAGCTATTTCCCCACACAGAAATACCATAGGTTATTATACTATTGAAGAAGGCACAATAAGCACTTCTTACATATGTTTTAGGCATCAGTGATTTCAATTTGCTTAATAAATAAATAACCCTTGAGAGTTTAGCGCAAACAGAATCAATATGTGGGGCCCAGGATAATTTGGGATCCAGTACAATTCCTAAACGTTTAGCAGATGGCTGAGAGTTGTAAATTGTGGAATCATTTAATGTAAACAACACATGTTGTGCCTTAGTCTGATTTAAACAAAATCCATTAGCCTCAAACCAGGCAGCTGCTTCGTTAAAGGAATTGTCCATAACAAACTTTATATCAATTATGCCATCATTAGTAAGATACAAAGTAGTATCATCAGCAAATACAATCCAGTTACTATAAATATTTTTAGGTAAATCATTTATCATAATTAAAAATAATAGGGGTCCCAAAACAGAGCCTTGAGGGACCCCAATAGAAACAGGCTCAGAACTAGAGTAAGAACCATTGAAGAAGACACAAGTAGTTTATTATTAGGTCCAAATTAATTCCATTAATACCATAATATTTAAGTTTAGAAATTAAGATTTCATGAGAAACAGTATCAAATGCTTTTGATAAGTCGCACAAGGAGGCAAAGGTATTACAGTGCTTATCAAACGTATGGAAGTACAAACTGAAACAGGCAATGATGCTCTATTTCGTGAACATTCTCAGTATTTAATAGTAAAAACGATTTTTAGGTGTGAAACAATGCTGTATCTGAAGTATAGCACTCAATTTCTCGTTCTTTCTGGTATCAGCACCGCCTCCTACCCACCTCATGCTCCTCAATTATATTGGTATGCGATAATTACAGACATAGTCTCCCGCCTCTAACGGCACACCACGTGTGGAAAATCCAAAGAGTTTGCATCACTGTGTTGCGTGTAGCGCACGTAACAAGGGTTGGGTTATAAAAAAAGACATCTAAGATTACTTACAAGTAATTTCTGGAAGTTGTTCTGTGCATTACATTATGAAATACACCATTAAATAATTATATGACATGTACCTCTCCCTGAGAGCAAGAAGAAATACGAGTAATTCGAATGCCTCTGCCAGAAATTTTGCAGAGAGATCCTGACAGACGCCATCCTACTGCCTGTCTCTTTAAACCAAAGTCCGTACCGTTCAAAAAGGGATTATTTTAATTTTCAACTTGTTATGAAATCATTTAATGGAACCAGGTAGTGATTAGGGATCAAAAATCCGATTTTTTAAAGAAGTACAAAACTTGCTGTTTAAAACAATATAAATCTTGTGGGGGGGTATTTATGCAGATAAGCCCTTTCATTGGCCTCTTTAAATTTGGTGGTGCATGTAATTAATACATTCTTTCTTTTAAATTCAGTTTTCCATACGTTCGCATTTTTCAAACTTAAGTGCATTTTTCTCTGAAAATACTGAATCAATTTACATGAAATTTTTAGTGTTTTCTGCAGCCTTTTTTCTATATAGTAGACCTACGATTTAAGAATATCACACATATAACTAACTTACTTACTTACTTACTTACTTACTTACTTACTTGCTTTTAAGGAACCCGAAGATTCATTGCCGCCCTCACATAAGCCCGCCATTGGTCCCTATCCTGAGCAAGATTAATCCAGTCTCTATCATAATATCCCACCTCCCTCAAATCAATTTTAATATTATCCTCCCATCTACGTCTTGGCCTCCCTAATGATCTTTTTCCCTCCGGCCTCCTAACTAACACACTATATACATTTCTGGATTCTCCCATACGTGCTACATGCCCTGTCCATCTCAAACGTCTGGATTTAACGTTCCTAATATGTCAGGTGAAGAATACAATGCGTGCAGTTCTGTGTTGTGTAACTTTCTCCATTCTCCTGTAACTTCATCCCTCTTAGCCCCAAATATTTTCCTAAGTACTTTATTCTCAAACACCCTTAATCTCTGTTCCTCTCTTAGAGTGAGAGTCCAAGTTTCACAACCATACAAAACAACCGGTAATATAACTGTTCTATTAATTCCAACTTTCAGATTTTTTGGCAGCGGACTAAATGACAAAAGCTTCTCAACCGAATAATAACAGGCATTACCCATATTTATTTTGCGTTTAATTTCCTCCAGAGTGTTATTTATATTTCAAATTCAAATTCAAATTCAAATTTATTCACAATTTACATTTGAAGTGATACATATGAATATATACCCGAAATGAGGATATGCTCGTGCTCGGGTACAGTCCAGTAGTCTACATAAATTTTAAAGAAATACTGTTACTATTGCTTCAAGATATTTTAATTTTTCCATCTCTTCGAAGTATAAATCTCCAATTTTTATATTTCCATTTCGTACAATATTCTGGTCACAAGACATAATCATATACTTAGTCTTTTTGGGATTTACTTCCAAACGTATCTCTTTACTTGCTTCAAATGAAATTCCCGTGTTTTTCCTAATCGTTTGTGGATTTTCTCCTAACATATTCACGTCATCCGCATAGACAAGAAGCTGATGTAACCCATTCAATTCCAAACCCTCTCTGTTATCCTGGATTTTCCTAATGGCATGTTCTAGAGCGAAGTTAAAAAGCAAAGGTGATAGTGCATCTCCCTGCTTTAGCCCGCAGTGAATTGGAAAAGCATCAGATAGAAGCTGGCCTATACGGACTCTGCTGTAAGTTTCACTAAGACACATTTTAATTCATCGAACTAGTTTCTTGGGAATACCAAATTCAATAAGAATATTATATAAATATTTGCTTAACTGTGATGTGTTTGGTATCTAGAAGAGTAAATGTATCAATAAAAGTAAATTTGGAAAATATTGTGGGAATTGCTATTACTAAAAATGCGGTCCATATAGTGCATGACACACAAGCTTGGAGCTCATTTAAACTTCTGTTCCAAAGTACAGTAGGTGTATCTAGAAGCTCGCGAATTCATGTTGGTATTACATTAATTATTATCCTCTTCTATATATTTCATGTTTGAGTGAGTATTCCGTTTCGTCAGAATATTTTTCTGAGGAAAGAATACATGAATTTCATTTTTCTAGGCTTTTCATATTTCGGTGCTGTTCTTGCGTTATCCGTATGGGTAAACCAAATACCTTACTATAATAATACCGGACAGCTGTATACTAGCAGCATTGGCGTGAGTGCGAAATATCGCGGACCTGACATCTAGCGGAGAGGGATGGAATTACGTTCACATATACAAACATTAACATAGCGAGATTCGGACTATTGTTTAAAACGTGAGTTACTAATGTGGAATTATATATGAAACACTTAAGAAATGTTGAATAATATTTAATGTAAAATTATTATCTTATATCAAAGGTGCATATTATGAGAAATGTTGCATACATCTTACTGTATTAATTAATTGTTACATATTTTTTCTTTCGTTTAGCGAGACAAAATCAATCTGATATTAGGAATGAATTTACAGTAATGTTTTATATACGCATTGCTAATAACTGCAAACATAAAATTGATAGTAATCTGATGCTTGTAATAATTAGTAAAGGCAAGTGGACAACAATAAAACTTAATTTGATAAAACCTTAAAATCCAATATATTTAAGTTCTATCCATTTTTTATGTCTAAATAAAAAAATCAATTTGTATTTTTCTATCAACACAAAGACGAAGGCATTAGGCCTACTAAAGAATGTTGTTGACTCACGTTTTATGAACTGTCTGAAATCGAAAGTACGATTTGGAGCAATTTGTAATGCTGCAATTGTCACAATTATAAACAGCACATATACACCCTGACATTTTAACACTAGTACTAATTCATAAAACTATTAACTAGCCCAGCACCAATATACATTGCAGTTGATTACAGCTTGTTTCGCGAGTATCTCCACACCGGCAGGTAGGTAGCAGCACCAGCGTCGTTCGCACGCAAAACTGCTAGCTGTCCGGTATTATTATAGTAAGGTATTTGGGTAAACCGCTTCAATATACTTATTTACACGTATTAATGCTTTTGGTTTATGTATTACTACAACTTCAGCTCATGGAATGAGATACTTACTGTCTCAAAGTTTATTTTCCATGTGCTTGCGTGCAGAAAGATCTGGTGAATTAGTTAAGAAAATAACATCCAATTTGAGTGTAACTGTATATACTAGGATAATTGCATTATTACACAATCCGGTTACTTTCTTGTGAAATCCAACTCTTGTTTAACATAATAAAAAGGTTCCCTGCGTCATTCATTGTACATAATGAGACCAATATATATCAATAATGATGTTCGACACAAACCAATTACTTTTTGTCAATGGACGTAACTGAAACCTGTTAAAAGGAAGAGTATGATTAGTAGAGTGTACAAAGAAGCATTTGATGGGACTGTAAATTGTTTTATGTGGATATATAAGGTGGCGCAAAAGTCAGTTTCCCCTTAGGCAGTAATTAATGGGACAAGACATGCTTGGATGTAGGTTTAATTCAGTAACAATAGTTGGCAGCATTACATAAACACATTCACTTGTCCGTCATCGGTCGTGAGTTAAGTAAATTGTTATTCATTCATTCATTCATTCATTCATTCATTCATTCATTAATAGTACCAGTAATATAACTATTTTATAAATTCTAACTTTAAGTTTCTTTTGAAAGGAAACTAGATGACAAAAAGCTTCTCAACCGAATAATAGCAGACATTTCCCATATTTATTCTGCGTTTAATTTCCTCTGGAGTGTAATTTACAACTTCAAAATCTCCAAAACGAACATAAAAGCAGTTTATATCTGATAAAATCGTAATTCTTAGCAGTGAAATAGAAAATACTATTGATACATAACCTGCTTAGCTTAAGGATTATCCTTGTTAACGGATTATTTGGTGATTGTAGTTAATTTATACAGGGACATCATTTTATTTTTACCAACATTTTTAATATTAACTTGCCTACACCTCTGGATCAACGCCGTTTGCTAACCCCTTCCACGACTGGACTATTGTACCTAATTCCAATTACCAGTTTCGTCCTTCGTACTAGTAACTCATGTTGAAATAATTCTGTACCTACTCTATAAAAGAGTACCTTACGTACTGTAAATTCAGTCTTTACTTCCGCCCGATCCGAAAAGATAAAATTACTCATACATACTATCTACTGTCCGTCCGAGTGGTTATGTCGTAGGGTCGTAGAAAGGGGGAAATCACGTGACAGTCAAATTTATTCCCACTACCGCAGCAGAAATCATGCATGTGATAAAACAACTAAAAACAAAATATTCCTCTGGATATGATGAAATTCCAA
Source organism: Periplaneta americana (assembly GCF_040183065.1). Taxonomy (NCBI): domain Eukaryota; kingdom Metazoa; phylum Arthropoda; class Insecta; order Blattodea; family Blattidae; genus Periplaneta; species Periplaneta americana. Next base: position 896,029 of record NW_027185501.1, on the reverse strand, counting down.
GTAAAGTTCTGAAAGCTTGTTCTGAAATATTATCCCCTCCGTTAAGCTATCTATGCAATTTGTCAATGCAATGTGGTATTTTTCCAGAAAGACTCAAATATTCAATAGTAAAACCAATATACAAAAAGGGAGATAAATGTACTGTTGCTAATTACAGACCCATATCATTATTAACAACATTTTCAAAAGTGTTTGAGAAAGTTATGTATAATAGATTATATCATTACCTGGAGTCCAACAATATATTAGTTTTAGAACAGTTTGGATTTAGAAAACAAAAATCGACAGAGAATGCTGCTTTTAGTTTGGTGGATAAAATACTAAATTCATTAAATTTGAAACTACACGTAGGTGGGATTTTTTGTGACTTGGCTAAAGCATTTGATTGTGTAGACCATAGTATATTAGTAAAAAAAATTGAAGTTTTATGGTATGAAAGATGAGATGTTGGGTTGGTTTGCATCGTACTTATCAAACAGAAAACAAAAAGTAGAAATAAATGTACCAAATAGTCATAAAGTTACTTATTCAGAATTTAGAAATATTAAACATGGTGTTCCGCAGGGGTCAATTTTAGGTCCATTGTTGTTTCTAGTTTATATTAATGATTTAGCCTTGACCATAAACAATTCATCCCATGTAATTTTATTTGCAGATGATACAAGTGTAATTATTTCAAGCAAACAATACGATCATTTTATAAACACTTCTAATACAGTGCTGAATCTAATGAATGAATGGTTCCATGCAAATAAACTAGCACTTAATGTTGATAAAACCAGTGCAGTCAAATTTAGTACACACAATAGTGCTCAGGTTTCCTACAGTATTCGATTAAATGGAACTCATCTCAAAGAATCTATAAGCACAAAGTTTCTTGGTTTAGAATTGGATAATCACTTGAACTGGAAAACGCATATAGAATGTATTACTCGTAAATTGAGCTCTGCCTGTTATGCATTAAGATCCTTATCTACTATTGGTGATATAAACTTACTTAAAATGTCATACTTTGCATATTTTCACTCTGTAATGAAATATGGATTAATATTCTGGGGTAACTCGTCTGAAGCTAAACACGTTTTTGTTTCACAAAAGAAAGCTATAAGAATAATGGCCGGTGTGCATAAAAGGACCTCATGTAAAAATATTTTCCGAAACTTAGAAATCTTGACTTTACCTTGTGAATACATTCTTTCCCTAATGATGCTGTATATTAAGAACCAAGATAAATTCAGTACTAATCAAGACATTCATCATTTTAATACAAGACATAAATCAGATCTTCATCTACCCTCTGTTAGTCTAAGCTGTTTTAAAAAAGGAGTTCGCTATTCATGTATAACAGTCTTCAATGCACTGCCTAATTATCTTAAAGATTTGAAGAACAACGAGAAAAGGTTCAGAAAAGAATTAACCAAATTTCTACATACTCATACCTTCTACACAATTGATGAATTGTTTATGCTTGTGAATTGAATTATTCTACTTAAATGACATGTACAATTTTATATAGCTCAACTAAAATAAGTTTTTATATTGACTTAATCTGTTTACTATGCATTGTATACTTTTGTTTAGCATAACTGATGAATTGTATGTACTGTAAATTGAATAGTATACTGTATAGGTCAACTGATGAATTGTTTAAGCTTATAAATTGAATTAATCCACTTCATATGAATTGTATAGCTTAACGAAAATAAGTTTGTAAATTGAACTAATTTGATTGTATATGTTTGTATAGTTTGGCTGATGAATTGTATATGTTCTTAAAATGATTACTAGTCTGTGTAGCTCTACTGATGAATTGTATATAGACCTACTGTAAATTGAATGGTAATATGTATAGCTCAACTGACGAATTGTTTATGATTATAAATTGAATTAATCTACTTGATATTAATTGCACAAATTTGTACAGCTTAATGAAAGTATGCTACTTTGTATTGTATATATTTGTATAGTTTTGGCCGATGAATTGTATATGCTTTAAATTGAATAGTAATATATATAGCTCTACTGATAAATTGTTTGTGTTTGTAATTTGAAGTAGTTTGCATGATATGTATTATCAATTTCTGTATATCACAACTGGTTGAATTGTTTATGCCTTAAATTTAATTAAATTGTTTTGTATTATAATATAGCTCAACTTATGAATGATCGTTTGCGTTTGTAAATTTAATAATCTGATTGGCTATGTATTGTATACTTTTAGTAGAGCCATCGATGTAGCTCAGTCGACAGACTCGCTGGGCTGCTGATCCGGAGCTGCGTTCGGGCTTGGGTTGGATCCCCCTTTGGACTTTGGTTTCTTCGGAGGTTTTCCCCAGCCGTGGGACTGAAGCCGGATGGTCTATGGCGAGTCCTTGGCATCAACCCCTTTGATTTGATTACCCCCTTTGATTTGATTACCTGGTTGGGTTTTTCCGAGGTTTCCCCCACCGAAAAGGCAAATGCCGGGTAATATTTTGGCGAATCCTCGGACCTCATCTCATCTCACTACATCTCGCCAAAATGTAAAAAAATGTAAAAAAATGTAAAAATAAATGTAAAAAAATGTAAAAAATTGTACAAAATTGTAAAAATTGTAGAAAATTACTAAATTGTAAAACTATAAAAATTTGTAAAAATTGTAATTGTAATATTGTAAAATGTTGACATGTTCCACATCTTAAAGCTTCATTGCTCATGTAAGATCTGTGGAATAAAATAAATGAATGAATGAATGAATTAACGAGGCCCTTTTATTTAAGTTATTTTAAACAGTTGTATAATATTACGTAGACGTCCAATTCCTAACAGAAGTTAATGTTCTCAGAAAGGAGCTAAGACAGCCCAGCCACTAGCTGGCGAATAAAAGCTGGTGGAGGAAACCGGGATACGACGTAGGAAAATGAACGACAGTACCTGTGCGAAAATGATTCAATATTGGAAGCTCTTTCGTCACTGGAAAACGCGAACATATTTTTGGACGTACTGTTTACTATGACCGTAAGGCTACTATGACTGTGTATGCTGTCTTGGATCTGTGTGGAGGACGGTTGAGCTTCATTAGTAGAAGGGGTGGGAGTGAAGTACATTAAAAAACTCAGGTACAATAAAAATTGAATTAAAAATAAAAAGATGTCCCTGTATAACATTTTAAGGCACAGTTTCACCAAACCTTGTTAAATATTTAACATGTCGTTAAGGCAGTTTAACGGTAAACTTAACGGAAGTGATGTTTCATCAACTGTTGTTACTGCTAACGCCATGTTAAACCCACTGTTAAATTAACATAGCATACTCCCGCAGTTAAATCCTTAACGTCCTGTTACAGCGTGAATCATGGCTGCCAGAGAACATATGTTACACGCCGCATTGTTATATCGAGATATATTTGCAGTGAAAACAATTAGCTGCAACCACTGCTTCAGCATTTTTAGTTATTCAGAATAGATATGTTCATAAATACTAAAATTATTCATATTAATATTAGCAATGCATCCATAGTAAAGAGAAGATATGTGTTTATTAATGTAAGTTTTCTGTGATTATTACTACGTATTAATACACAGATATAATTGCAGATTTTCAAAACGATATTTCTTTACTTCACTGATTTAACAATTCACATGTAATTATGACTAATGACGTGTGAAGATATGTTATATATATATAAAATATGAAAATAATGTTAACTCTTACCATTGTAATATTCAGCATCACAATATTATCTTCATTTTCTATTGGTTCTATTTGATCTTGGATAATTACAAGAATCTTCGTACAAATATCAACTTTGAGAGTGAAAGTACCGCCGTCAGTTTTAAAATGTTCCACTGTATCTTGTGCATAACCCATCTTAGCATTTCTTTTAATATTTTCATCACATTGATTTGTTTCATAGTTTGCGTTTTCACATCCAAATGGCGAGTGAAAATCTTGGATTAAAGAGACCCATGCTTGTTCCTTTTTCCTAATGAAAGTTCCATCACTACGTTTGAGTTCAATTGCATTCCTGTAATTAATTGCTAGATCTACTGAAATAATTATATTTCTCACATGAGGCAAAATTACTGCTCGTTACACGTTTATTTTTCTCGATTTCCGTTGTAATTATGCTAGTCTCCAATACTTCCATAATATAAAACTATAAGCAATACAATTCTCCGCTAAAACAAATGACTGCACCAATTAAAGGCACATTCAGTAAACTTCCATACAATCTCTGCTTCTTTGATTCCTGTTACATTACTCCTAACATCATGTTACCTAACCAAAGTATCTCAAATGGTTGTGTGAAACACTATTACACTAACAGCATGATTAAATTTTAACAGCACATTAGTTAACATGCTGTTAGCGTTATTTAAACGAAGTTTGGTGAAACTGGGCCCATATGACTAAATGACGTGTGAGAATATATTTAATCTTAAGGCTTACTATTGTATTCTGCATCACAGTCATATTCATTTTCTATTGGTCTGCTTGATTCAGGATAATTAAAAGAATCTTCGCACTCATATCATCAACTGAGAGTGAAAGTAGCCTATCACCGCCAGTTTTCAGACGTATCTCTGTATCTTGTGCATGATCCTTCTTAGAATTTATTTCTCTTAATATTTTCATAACATTGATTTGTTTCATAGTTCGCGTTTTCACATCCAAATGGCTATTGAAATCTTGGGTTGAAGAAACCTATGCTTGTTCCTTTCTCCCAATGAAAGTTCCATCACGACGTTTGTCTTTAATTACATTCTTATAATTAATTGCTAGATCTACTAAAATAATTATGTTTCTCATATGAGGTAACATTACTGCTCCTTACACTTTCTTTTCTCGATTTGCGTTGTAATTATGTTATTCTCTAATATTTGCATAATGTAAAAAATAAAATTTTCCGCTAAAACAAATGACTACACCACAACTATAGGCACATTCAGTAAACTTTCATGTCACTGCTTCTTTGATTCCTGTTACATTGCTCTTAACATCATGTTACCAAAGAGTTTGTAATATATAACTAGAGACACCAACGGCGCTAGTTTCGCGTACAAAATTGAACCGCTGTTCCGCCGCCATTAAAGGGAGTTGATGCTTCGCCGGGAGTGCGAGCAGTTCAGGCTTATTGAGGAATACGCATAAATATAAGTACACTTGAAGGGAAATAATAAGAAAATGGTGAAATACTGCGCCGCAAATAATTGTTCGAACATAGCTACTATTGTAGGATACTCAGGAAAGCATACATATCTTAATATTTGGAAGAATGTTCCAAATGCAGTTCCTCCTTTGAATGTGTTTACAGAATGTCGAAATATTTCTTGGATAAAGTTTTTCCAGAAACACAGTAATCAGGTTTATAAGGTTGATTTCAACAATGTATGTAAGGGTTAGATGCCATCACATTACAGTGGATTATAATAGCAGAGAGCATATGAAAATCCTCAGACTATATCTGTATGAAACTGTTTTGTATCACAATAAATGAATTAATCATGTAATTTCCGTTTTGTACAGTATGTACTTCTTGTTTTTGGTTGTATTAAATGCAAATACATTAGTGAAAATATAGCTGATGGCCTACCTAGGCCTATTATTACCACTACTACTAACTAGGCCTCACTACTACTAGGCCTACTAATTTCACCAAAACTACGCCTACTATTACCACCACTACTAGGCCTATTATTACCACTAATACTAGGCCTACTATTACCACTACTACTAGGCCTACTATTATTACAAAAACTAGGACTACTACTACTAGGCCTACTATTACCACTACTACTAGGCCTACTATTGCTACAAAAACTAGACCTACTACCACTACTACTACACCTACTATTACCACTACTACTACGCCTACTATTACCACTACTACTACGCCTACTATTACTACTACTAAGATACTAGGCCTATTATTACCACTACTACTAGGTCTATTATTATCACTATTACTAGGCCCATTATTACCACTATTACTAGGCCTATTATTACCACTATTATTAGGCCTACTATTACCACTACTATTACTACGCCTACTAAATTACCAAAACTAGGCCTCCTATTGCCATTACTACTAGGCCTCCTATTACCATTACTACTAGGCCTCCTATTACCATTACTACTAGGCCTCCTATTACCATTACTACTAGGTCTCCTATTACCATTACTACTAGTCCTATTACCACTACTACTAGGCCTATTATTACCACTACTACTAGGCCTATTATTACCACTGCTACTAGGTTATTATTACCACTACTACTAGGCCTACTATGACCACTACTACTAGGCCTACTATTACCGCTACTAATTGTATTAAAAAGTCTGTACTGACCTCAAACCTGGTGGTCATTAACTACACAATGAATAGATTGTTTTATGATAAAATTTATTCTCATTATATTTTTAATCTGTTTCCAGAATTTTTATGATCTCATATTTCACCACTAAATATTTTCTAAGCACCATATACCTTCCTCTTTCTTTGCAAGAAAGGACTGAAATATAGATCATTTTAAATATTACAGTAAATATCCATTATTGTGTCCTTAAAACAATACTAGTAATACTGAAAATTAATGTTGACATTGTCATTATTCAATATTTCACATACTTATCCCGAGTGTATATGGGTGATTTAATTTATTTTTTAGAATATCGGCAAAGATGAATAATTATAATACTTTAATAAATATAGCGCTCCTCTGCATTCATGTTTATTTCATCACGACTCATCCTTTGTAAAAGATGTTTAAAACAGTGTCTATCACCAGGCTACATTAATGTATTATGGCACTGTTTTCGAATTTCGCTCCGCAAACACTCCCTTTAATGGCGGATGCTAGCCGATTCAATTTGTGACATTTTTCTTGCCTGCCACTCACGGGTATGTGTCTCTAGTAAGTATTACAAACTCTTTGCATGTTACCTAACCAAAGTAACTCAAATGGTTGGTGAAACACTATTACACTAATAGGATGTTTAATTGTTAACAACACGTTAGTTAACATGCTGTTAGCGTTATTTTAACGAAGCTTGGTGAAACTGGACCTAAATAACTCAATTATGACATAAAGCACACCATGAAACGTAACGTAAGAATATTCCGAGATTGTAATCCATCACTTGTTTGTAGCGACATGATAAAATCATGAAACCACTGCCTGCTGGATCACATCCTATGGATGTTTACACTGCCTGCTCAATCAACGCTTATGTGCAAGTCTTGAAAGAAGTTATTTTGCCGCTAGGTGGCAGGTAGTGCCCACCACTATTAACATTATCAGTATATGCAAAGTACCCTAAAATAACTATTATTACGAAGTCTTAGATACCAGAAGAGACAAGGGCTTAGGGAAACGATGGCCCAAGGTGTCCGAATCCTTCCGCAATGCTTAATATGTAATACTATTAATACTGAAATTAAAACTTAATTTTTTTACTAAGCGATACTACATCCAAAAAAGTAGGCCTATACTTGCTTTAGGCGTTACTAAAATTATTATTAAAATCAATTAACGTAATAAAAATAATATCTGAAACTTATATAAAATATTTCAACAAGTTTAAACATATTTACGAAAAAATATATATGCTTCCTTTAACCGAGCTAAGAGATTATTGGAAATCACGGTTTGAATTAACGACGGTATGGTGGTATCTTCCTGCAGTTTCTTTCAACCCATGAAATTGTTATACGGACACTTGGTCTACTGTTTTATTAAGTTCAGTATTTCCAGAAAGTAACTTCCCCATATATAAAAAGCCCATTTGAAATGTGATAAATTTTGCGCTCATTAAAAAATTCTCCCCCCTCCCCGAAAAGAAATGCTGAGTAAAATACTGTAAACAGATCATTTACCCCGTACTTTTGGAAATATTAATTTATAATTCAATGTGATTTACGATATATTGTATTCTGATCCTTTCCACTTCATGTTGCTGTAATATAATAGACAGACACTGTTGCAAATTTATTATAATAAAATTAATATTGTTACTTCAGGAAACGAAATTTTATATCTCATAAAATTAAATGTATTTCAACTCGAATGTTCCTTCCTTCCATGTATTTTAAAGAAGAAAATCATATCATTAATAAACAATCACTTTCAAACACTGTAATTACTTATAAGATGTCAAATAAAACACTATAATTATTTCTACACATTTAGCACAGCCAAACCAACGGCAGTTACTTGCTGCGCTCTAGTGTCGAAACTGGACAATAATGTCCACACGAAACTCAATGCTAAGGAAGAGGAATGAGCAGGCAGTTGCGCATCGATAAGATGCGATCCAGCAGGCAGTGCATGGAACACATCAGCTGAACTGGTTGGTCTCTTGAGGGAGAGCATGCAGCAGGCACGCGATAACCTCACACGAAACGTCTGTATGGTACAACGACGGATATGAGGCAATGTAGAGGAAACTTTTATCGAAAGGGCGTATAAAAGCTTCCATGATGCTTGTTTCTGTATGCATGTCCGCGTGCATGGAATTCATGTGGCATGTATGAGCGCGCCATGAAACGCAGCTGCCCCCAACGTGCCTCGGCATTCAAATAGAGGAAGTAGGACGTTGTAATATAATGCTGTCTTCAGCTGGCCACAAAATGTTCAAATTTCAAAGGATAACAGATACTGTGAAAATAATTTTATCAAAATATGTAAGAAAGTATTTAATAGGCTATTACACTTTTACTACGTCATACTACTTTTGACCAATAAAACTGCACGAAAGGACGTCTTTCAACCAATCATGGCTGCTTATCGCACAATTTTATCGCGTCCCTAGCATTTCTTTATTTTCATCACTACCCTAGCATTTGTTTCTTTGTTTGCCAACATTTCAAACTGCACTGGTCTGGACGTCAAAAAACAGAAAATTACAAACCACTCCATTCGATGCACAGCACTTTCAAATATGACTCGCATTGGCATTCAAGAACAAGAACTAATAAAGATCACTGGTCATAGCTATGCATCTTCCCTGAAACCCTATTTACAAATAAATGAAGAGCATCATTCGGAAATCCTGAATAAATTGAGGAATACACCATGTACATCAACGAGTTCACTTCTTTTACGCACACGTCCAATATAACATCAACTGAACCACCAACCACTAAAACATTCAAATTTGAAAATTGTACTTTCAATAATTGTTCCTTTTAAAATTATTCATGTTTATTTTTATTTCATCATCCTTAATTAAAACTTTTTTTGTTTATTTCATCATCCCTAATTAAAACTTTTCTAACACTTATTTATATTATTTAGGTTATGTTATAGCTTCTGCTGTATGATATTATGAATAGTCACGTATCAGAGATTGTTTAATACTAAGATTTATTGAATATCATTGTCAAGTGACGTTGATTACTGGGATCCGGATAATTGAAGCGGAATGCAACTGTTTTAATAAAAATGAAACTGAATCAACAAAGCCTTCTTGACCAGTAACCGTTCACAGAGTTCAATCAATATTCCATAGTTGGCACAACTGATAACAAGAAAACAGCTAATCATAACACATTACTGCCATCTAGCGTAAGTTAATATTTGTGATGTTGAAATGGTACAATAATACATTTGAAGACAGTTGTATTTTCGTAAGTCAATTAATATTTTATTGTATTGGAGTACTTCGTTACTTCTAATCTTTATATAGGCCTAACGTTCTTCTAATCGTGTAATAGTCAATTAAATCCCACTCCAGTTTTGATTTTCTCTATATAAATCAAAACCTCTAGTGAGATTACTGTTGATAAAATCCTGAACTTTAAAAAGAATAACAAAATATCGATATTGCTGAAATGCGCTTTTTTGATCTGCAGCTTGTTACAGGCCAATATTCCGTGTTCAATTTTCAGTGGAAACTTCCCGCACCTATTTCTATATTATATCCATGAGATCATCATTCTTGGCAAGCTTAGACGTAAAATAAGTTAAAACAAGATGAAATTGTAAAAACTATATAACCTAAATACTTTGCATCCAACGATAAAACCTATTTACTTACTTACAATTGACTTTTAGGGAATCCGTAGGTTCATTGCCGCCCTCACATAAGCCCGCCATCGGTCCCTATCCTGAGCAAGATTAATCCAGTTCCTATCATCATAACCTACCTCCCTCAAATCAATTTTAATATTATCCTCCCATCTACGTCTCGGCCTCCACAAAGGTCCGTCCTCCCAACTAACACTTCATATGCATTTCTGGATTCGCCCATACGTGCTACATGCCCTGTCCATCTCAGACGTTTGGATTTAATGTTCCTAATCATGTCAGGTGAAGAATACAATGAGTGCAGTTCTGCGTTGTGTAACTTTCTCCTTTCTCCTGTAACTTTATGACTCTTAACTCCAAATATTTTCCTAAGCAACTTATTCTCAGACATTCTTAGCCTCTGTTCCTCTCTCAAAGTCCATAGAATCAGTCCCATTCCGAGGCTTATGTTGAGGTTTCGTAACAAGCTGTTTTATTACGGTGATGGGTTGTTTGTCCTTCGCCCAACCCCTAAGCTGGAGGACCATTCCTTATCGGCTGTCCGCGACTACTTATTCAATATATATGTAGCTACCCTCCATATTTCAAGGCTGTCTTCTCACGATAAAACCTACAAACATAAAAGAAACAGTAGATATGAAACAATCTTTGAAAGTATTTATTATGTACTTTGTAATTTTATATCATTTCAATATTTCATAGCATGTATATATTTAATTTTAACTTTATTACATGTATTCAAGTACCCACTCTCTAGAATATGCCATTAGGAAAGTTCAGGAAAACAGAGAGGGTTTGGAATTGAACGGGTTACATCAGCTGCTTGTCTATGCGGATGACGTGAATATGTTAAGAGAAAATGCACAAACGATTAGGGAAAACACAGGAATTTTACTTCAAGCAAATAAAGAGATAGGTTTGGAAGTAGCTAAATGCAGATAAAAACAAAATATATGATTATATTTCGTGACCAGAACGTAGTACGAAATGCAAATATAAAATTTGAAAATTTATCCTTTGGAAAATTCAAATACCTTGGAGAAACAGTAACAAATATAAATGACACTCGAGAGGAAATTAAACGCAGAATAAAATAGTATAGCAAATGCCTGTTATTATTCGGTTGAGAAGCTTTTGTTATCTAGTCTGCAATCAAACAATCTGAAAGTTAGAATTTATAAAACACTTATATTACCGGTTGTTCTGTATGGTTGTGAAATTTAGACTCTCACTTTGAGAGAGGATCATAGGTTAAGGGTGTTTGAGAATAAGGTGCTTAGGAAAATATTTGGAGCTAAGGGGGATGAAGTTACAGGAGAATGAAGAAAGTTACACAACGCAGAACTGCACATATTGTATTCTTCACCTGACATAATTAGGAACATTAAATCCAGACGTTTGAGATGGGCAGTGCATGTAGCACGTATGGGTGAATCCAGACATGCATATTGAGTGTTAGTGGGAAGACCTGAAGGGAAAAAGAACCCTTGGGGAGGCCGAGACGTAGATGGAGGGGTAATATTAAAATGGATTTGAGGGAGATGGGATATGATGATAGAGACAGGATTAATCTTGCTCAGGATAGGGACCAATGACGGGCTTATGTGAGGGCGGCAATGAACCTGCGGGTTCTCTAAAAGTAAGTAAGTAAGAAAGTAACTAAGTAAGTAAGTAATACAATGCAGAACGAGTGGTAAAGTTTTTAACCTTAATTCATCTTTAATCTCTTTTTATCTGGGAAAAAAATATCAGATTCCAGTGGGGCTAATTGTTAAAGGAATATATTATTTTATTTTGAATAGTGTAGACTGATTGCACGTCACGATCCTTTGAAATTGCAATGTAAGTGACAAACATTTCGAATCTGTGTATCTGAATTATAGAGTTCCTTCTATACAGATAAATCGATCACAACAAGAAGTCAGCCACAAAACTCCTTGTGCCGAAAACGTTTACTTCTCTGATGTCCACAGGCTTTTATTTGCTGTCTGCTGTATAGAATTCTTGTACACCTTTAAACAGTGGTTCGCTAGTGTTCCATATTAAACTATGCAATCTAAATAATCTTGGATTGCAGCGTTCAGATAGGAATGTGGTTTGTTCAGCTTTTTAACCTTCATGGTTCTTCAGCCTCCTTACCTTGAAAGGAATTTAGAGGCGACTGCAGTTTACGAGCTGTCTTCACTTCATTGTAGACGATAACACTAGATTACAACTACTGACTAAAGAGACTAGAGTTCACTTACTGGGAAGTTCTGTAAGATTTTGTAGCCTGTAACGAACGATGTATGCAAACTGCGAACTTACTGTATATATCGATTACAACTCCACATGTAAAAGAGGAACTAATCATAGTACCAATATGCCTATACGAAAAATGCGAACTAATTCTAAGACGGATACATGGAAAATGCGAACTAATTCTGGTACAGATAGATGAAAAAACGAGCTAATCCTAGTACGGATACATGGAAAAAGCGAGCAAATCCTAGTACGGATACATGGAAAAAAGAGAACTAATCCTAGTACCGATACACGAAAAAAGCGAGCTAATCCTAGTGCGGAAACATGGAAAAAAGAGAACTAATCCTAGTACCGATACATGAAAAAAGCGAGCTAATCCTAGTACGGATACATGGAAAAAAGAGAACTAATCCTAGTACCGACACATGAAAAAAGCGAGATAATCCTAGTACGGATACATGGAAAAAAGAGAACTAATCCTAGTACCGATACATGAAAAAAGCGAGCTAATCCTAGTACGGATACATGGAAAAAAGAGAACCAATCCTAGTACCGATACACGAAAAAAGCGAGCTAATCCTAGTACGGATACATGGAAAAAAGAGAACTGATCCTAGTACCGATACATGAAAAAAGCGAGCTAATCCTAGCACGAATACATGGAAAAAAGAGAACTAATCCTAGTACCGATACATGGAAAAAGCGAGCTAATCCTAGTACGGATACATGGAAAAAAGAGAACTAATCCTAGTACCGATACATGAAAAAAGCGAGCTAATCCTAGTACGGATACATGGAAAAAAGAGAACTAATCCTAGTACCGATACATGAAAAAAGCGAGCTAATTCTAGTACGGATACATGGAAAAAAGAGAACTAATCCCAGTACCGATACATGAAAAAAGCGAGCTAATCCTAGTACGGATACATGGAAAAAAGAAAACTAATCCCAGTACCGATACATGAAAAAAGCGAGCTAGTCCTAGTACGGATACAAGGAAAAAGTGAAATAATCATAGTTTGAATAATTTACATGAAAAATGCGAACTAATCCTAGTACCGATACAAGAAAAAAGCGAGCTAATCCCAGTACAGATATATGGAAAGTGCCAACTAATCCTAGTACATATACATGGGAAATGCGAACTAATCCTAGTACAGATACATGGAAAAAAGAGAACTAATCCTAGTACAGATACATGGGAAATGCGAACTAATCCCAGTACAGATACATGGGAAATGCGAACTAATCCCAGTACAGATACATGGGAAATGCGAACTAATCCTAGTACAGATACATGGGAAATGCGAACTAATCCTAGTACAGATACATGGGAAATGCGAACTAATCCTATACAGATACATGGAAAATGCGAACTAATCCTAGTATGGATACATGGGAAATGCGAACTAATCCTAGTACAGATACATGGGAAATGCGAACTAATCCTATTATGGATACATGGAAAATGCGAACTAATCCTAGTACAGATACATCGAAAATGCGAACTAATCCTAGTACAGATACATGGAAAATGCGAACTAATCCTAGTATGGATACATGGAAAAAAGGGAACTAATCCTAGTACAGATACATGGGAAATGCGAAATAATCCCAGTACAGATATATGGAAAATGCGAACTAATCCTAGTACAGAAACATGGAAAATGCGAACTAATCTTAATACAGATCCATGGAAAATGCTAAATAATCCTAGTACAGATACATGGGAAAAAGAGAACTAATCCTAGTACAGATACATGGGAAATGCGAAATAATCCCAGTACAGATACATGGAATATGCGAACTAATCCTAGTACAGATACATGGGAAATGCGAACTAATCCTAGTACAGATACATGGGAAATGCGAACTAATCCTAGTACAGATACATGGGAAATGCGAACTATTCCCAGTACGGATACATGGAAAAAAGAGAACTAATCCTAGTACAGATCAGTGGCGTAGCATGAAATTTTGAGTAGGGGAAGCTAACTCAAGTTGTCTTTCATGCAATATGAGAAAACGTATTACAAAAATACAGTCTTAAAATAAATAGTAATCAATTTCAAGTCAGCAGTCGAAGATTGGTTGGAACATCGTAACACCAATAAGGCATGACCTCAAATGATACGTATTAAAATATGATTTCACGGTTTACACATATCTCTAACAAATAGACACGTGTACGTATAACATTAGCTCACTCCCTGTCATACTTAGAGAAATCACAATATTAGTATCATTACGTAAGTATGCGTCTGTCTTTTGGTTGTGTCCTTCATTGACAGCAAGGGAGTCGGTCATTTGTTTTTTAAATCACACTTTTGTTCGTAAGTCAGTTTTGATAGTACAGTTGTCCTAAAAAAATTCAAGTAAATTGGTGTCAGGAACTGTTATTTCGCTCATTATTTATTATATCAGCCACAATGCACACTAACACTTCAACTGAACATAACTAGACGAAAAGGGATAACGCGGAAACTACTTATTTTAAATGTTAAAGCTAGCTTCTTTGCGAGTCTTGCGACTAGGGTAGCTTAGGAAGGGATGGAAAATCTGCGGGGTGGATTACACAGAAGAAACCGGTCTGCTTGGAAGCTGGTGTGTGCAGGCTTCTTGTTTACTGCTGCATCACAAATCATCCTGAGCTGCCGCATCACAATATTTAATGCGTAAATATAAATTCTATTAAAATTGAGAAATAATTTTCCCCATAAACTGCAGGTTTATTATGAAATTTTTATTAACTGGGGAAGCTAAGCTTTTTAGCTTACATTGACGCTACGCCACTGGTACAGATACATGGGAAATGCGAACTAATCCTAGTACAGATACATGGAAAATGCGAACTAATCCTAGTACGGATACATGGGAAATGCGAACTAATCCTAGTACAGATGCATGGGAAATGAGAACTAATCCTAGTACAGACACATGGGAAATGCGAACTAATCCTATTATGGATAAATGGAAAATGCGAATTAATCCTAGTATGGATACATGGAAAAAAGGGAACTAATCCTAGTACAGATACATGGGAAATGCGAAGTAATCCCAGTACAGATATATAGAAAATGCGAATTAATCCTAGTACAGAAACATGGAAAATGCGAACTAATCCTAGTATGGATACATGGAAAAAAGGGAACTAACCCTAGTACAGATACATGGGAAATGCGAAATAATCCCAGTACAGATACATGGAAAATGCGAACTAATCCTAGTACAGAAACATGGAAAAGGCAAACTAATCCTAGTACAGATACATCGGAAATGCGAAATAATCCCAGTACAGATACATGGGAAATGCGAACTAATCCTAGTACAGATACATGGAAAATGCGAGATAATCCTAGCACGGATACATTGAAAAAAGAGAACTAATCCTAGTACCGATACATGAAAAAAGCGGGCTAATCCTAGTACGGATACATGGAAAAAAGAGAACTAATCCTAGTACCGATACATGAAAAAAGCGAGCTAATCCTAGTACGGATACTTTGGAAGAAAGAAAACCAATCCTAGTACCGATACACGAAAAAAGCGAGCTAATCCTAGTACGGATACATGGAAAAAAGAGAACTGATCCTAGTACCGATACATGAAAAAAGCGAGCTAATCATAGCAAGAATACATGGAAAAAAGAGAACTAATCCTAGTACCGATACATGGAAAAAGCGAGCTAATCCTAGTACGGATACATGGAAAAAAGAGAACTAATCCTAGTACTGATACATGAAAAAAGCGAACTAATCCTAGTACGGATACATGGAAAAAAGAGAACCAATCCTAGTACCGATACACGAAAAAAGCGTCTAATCTTAGTACGGATACATGGAAAAAAGAGAACTGATCCTAGTACCGATACATGAAAAAAGCGAGCTAATCCTAGCACGAATACATCGAAAAAAGAGAACTAATCCTAGTACCGATACATGGAAAAAGCGAGATAATCCTAGTACGGATACATGGAAGAAAGAGAACTAATCCTAGTACCGATACATGAAAAAAGCGAGCTAATCCTACTACGGATACATGGAAAAAAGAGAACTAATCCTAGTACCGATACATGAAAAAAGCGAGCTAATTCTAGTACGAATACATGGAAAAAAGAGAACTAATCCCAGTACCGATACATGAAAAAGGCGATCTAATCCTAGTACGGATACATGGAAAAAAGAAAATTAATCCCAGTACCGATACATGAAAAAAGCGAGCTAATCCTAGTACGGATACAAGGAAAAAGTGAAATAATCATAGTTTGAATAATTTACATGAAAAATGAGAACTAATCCTAGTACCGATACATGAAAAAAGCGACCTAATCCAAGTACAGATATATGGAAAGTGCCAACTAATCCTAGTACATATACATGGGAAATGCGAACTAATCCTAGTACAGATACATGGAAAAAAGAGAACTAATCCTAGTACAGATACATGGGAAATGCGAACTAATCCCAGTACAGATACATGGGAAATGCGAACTAATCCCAGTACAGATACATGGGAAATGCGAACTAATCCTAGTACAGATACATGGGAAATGCGAACTAATCCTAGTACAGATACATGGGAAATGCGAACTAATCCTATACAGATACATGGAAAATGCGAACTAATCCTAGTATGGATACATGGGTAATGCGAACTAATCCTAGTACAGATTCATGGGAAGTGCGAACTAATCCTATTATGGATACATGGAAAATGCGAACTAATCCTAGTACAGATACATTGAAAATGCGAACTAATCCCAGTACAGATACATGGAAAATGCGAACTAATCCTAATATGGATACATGGAAAAAAGGGAACTAATCCTAGTACAGATACATGGGAAATGCGAAATAATCCCAGTACAGATATATGGAAAATGCGAACTAATCCTAGTACAGAAACATGGAAAATGCGAACTAATCTTAATACAGATACATGGAAAATGCTAAATATTAATAGTACAGATTCATGGGAAAAAGAGAACTAATCCTAGTACAGATACATGGGAAATGCGAAATAATCCCAGTACAGATACATGGAAAATGCGAACTAATCCTAGTACAGTTACATGGGAAATGCGAACTAATCCTAGTACAGATACATGGGTAAAGCGAACTAATCCTAGTACAGATACATGGGAAATGCGAACTATTCCCAGTACGGATACATGGAAAAAAGAGAACTAATCCTAGTACAGATACATGGGAAATGCGAACTAATCCTAGTACAGATACATGGAAAATGCGAACTAATGCTAGTATGGATACATGGGAAATGCGAACTAATCTTAGTACAGATACATGGGAAATGCGAACTAATCCTAGTACAGACACATGGGAAATGCGAACTAATCCTATTATGGATAAATGGAAAATGCGAATTAATCCTAGTATGGATACATGGAAAAAAGGGAACTAATCCTAGTACAGATACATGTGAAATGCGAAATAATCCCAGTACAGATATATGGAAAATGCGAATTAATTATAGTACAGAAACATGGAAAATGCGAACTAATCCTAGTACAGATACATGGAAAATGCGAACTAATCCTAGTATGGATACATGGAAAAAAGGGAACTAATCCTAGTACAGATACATGGGAAATGCGAAATAATCCCAGTACAGATACATGGAAAATGCGAACTAATCCTAGTACAGAAACATGGAAAAGGCAAACTAATCCTAGTACAGATACATCGGATATGCGAAATATTCCTAGTACAGATACAAGGGAAATGCCAACTATTCCTAGTATCGATACATGGAAAAAAGGGAACTAATCCTAGTACAGATACAAGGGAAATGCGAAATAATCCCAGTACAGATACATGGCAAATGCGAACTAATCCTAGTACAGAAACATGGAAAAGGCAAACTAATCCTAGTATAGCTACATCGGAATGCGAAATAATCCCAGTACAGATACATGGGAAATGCGAACTAATCCTAGTACAGATACATGGAAAATGCGAGATAATCCTAGTACGGATACATTGAAAAAAGAGAACTAATCCTAGTACCGATACATGAAAAAAGCGAGCTAATCCTAGTACGGATACATGGAAAAAAGAGAACTAATCCTAGTACCGATACATGAAAAAAGCGAGCTAATCCTAGAACGGATACATGGAAAAAAGAGATCCAATCCTAGTACCGATACACGAAAGAAGCGAGCTAATCCTAGTACGGATACATGGAAAAAAGAGAACTAATCCTAGTACCGATACATGAAAAAAGCGAGCTAATTCTAGTACGGATACATGGAAAAAAGAGAACTAATCCCAGTACCGATACATGAAAAATGAGAGCTAATCCTAGTAAGGATACAGGGAAAAAAGAAAACTATTCCCAGTACCGATACATGAAAAAAGCGAGCTAATCCTAGTACGGATACAAGGAAAAAGTGAAATAATCATAGTTTGAATAATTTACATGAAAAATGCGAACTAATCCTAGTACCGATACATGAAAAAAGCGAGCTAATCCAAGTACAGATATATGGAAAGTGCCAACTAATCCTAGTACATATACATGGGATATGCGAACTAATCCTAGTACAGATACATGGAAAAAAAGAACTAATCCTAGTACAGATACATGGGAAATGCGAACTAATCCCAGTACAGATACATGGGAAATGTGAACTAATCCCAGTACAGATACATGGGATATGCGAACTAATCCTAGTACAGATACATGGGAAATGCGAACTAATCCTAGAACAGATACATGGGAAATGCGAACTAATCCTATACAGATACATGGAAAATGCGAACTAATCCTAGTATGGATACATGGGAAATGCGAACTAATCCTAGTACAGATACATGGGAAATGCGAACTAATCCTATTATGGATACATGGAAAATGCGAACTAATCCTAGTACAGATACATTGAAAATGCGAACTAATCCTAGTACAGATACATGGAAAATGCGAACTAATCCTAGTATGGATACATGGACAAAAGGGAACTAATCCTAGTGCAGATACATGGGAAATGCGAAATAATCCCAGTGCAGATATATGGAAAATGCGAACTAATCCTAGTACAGAAACATGGAAAATGCGAACTACTCTTAATACAGATCCATGGCAAATGCTAAATATTCCTAGTACAGATACATGGGAAAAAGAGAACTAATCCTAGTACAGATACATGGGAAATGCGAAATAATCCCAGTACAGATACATGGAAAATGCGAACTAATCCTAGTACAGTTACATGGGAAATGCGAACTAATCCTAGTACAGATACATGGGAAATGCGAACTAATCCTAGTACAGATACATGGGAAATGCGAACTATTCCCAGTACGGATACATGGAAAAAAGAGAAATAATCTAGTACAGATACATGGGAAATGCGAACTAATCCTAGTACAGATACATGGAAAATGCGAACTAATCCTAGTATGGATACATGGGAAATGCGAACTAATCAAAGTACAGATACATGGGAAATGCGAACTAATCCTAGTACAGACACATGGAAATGCGAACTAATCCTATTATGGATAAATGGAAAATGCGAATTAATCCTAGTATGGATACATGGAAAAAAAGGAACTAATCCTAGTACCGATACACGAAAAAAGCGAGCTAATCCTAGTGCGGAAACATGGAAAAAAGAGAACTAATCCTAGTACCGATACATGAAAAAAGCGAGCTAATCCTAGTACGGATACATGGAAAAAAGAGAACTAATCCTAGTACCGACACATGAAAAAAGCGAGATAATCCTAGTACGGATACATTGAAAAAAGAGAACTAATCCTAGTACCGATACATGAAAAAAGCGAGCTAATCCTAGTACGGATACATGGAAAAAAGAGAACTAATCCTAGTACCGATACATGAAAAAAGCGAGCTAATCCTAGTACGGATACATGGAAAAAAGAGAAACAATCCTAGTACCGATACACGAAATAAGCGAGCTAATCCTAGTACGGATACATGGAAAAAAGAGAACTGATCCTAGTACCGATACATGAAAAAAGCGAGCTAATCCTAGCACGAATACATGGAAAAAAGAGAACTAATCCTAGTACCGATACATGAAAAAAGCGAGCTAATCCTAGTACGGATACATGGAAAAAAGAGAACTAATCCTAGTACTGATACATGAAAAAAGCGAGCTAATTCTAGTACGGATACATGGAAAAAAGAGAACTAATCCCAGTACCGATACATGAAAAAAGCGAGCTAATCCTAGTACGGATACATGGAAAAAAGAAAACTAATCCCAGTACCGATACATAAAAAAGCGAGCTAATCCTAGTACGGATACAAGGAAAAAGTGAAATAATCATAGTTTGAATAATTTACATGAAAAATGCGAACTAATCCTAGTACCGATACATGAAAAAAGCGAGCTAATCCAAGTACAGATATATGGAAAGTGCCAACTAATCCTAGTACATATACATGGGAAATGCGAACTAATCCTAGTAGACATACATGGAAAAAAGAGAACTAATCCTAGTACAGATACATGGGAAATGCGAACTAATCCCAGTACAGATACATGGGAAATGCGAACTAATCCCAGTACAGATACATGGGAAATGCGAACTAATCCTAGTACAGATACATGGGAAATGCGAACTAATCCTAGTACAGATACATGGGAAATGCGAACTAATCCTATACAGATACATGGAAAATGCGAACTAATCCTAGTATGGTAATTGGGAAATGCGAACTAATCCTAGTACAGATACCTGGGAAATGCGAACTAATCCTATTATGGATACATGGAAAATGCGAACTAATCCTAGTACAGATACATTGAAAATGCGAACTAATCCTAGTACAGATACATGGAACATGCGAACTAATCCTAGTATGGATACATGGAAAAAAGGGAACAAATCCTTGTACAGATACATGGGAAATGCGAAATAATCCCAGTACAGATATATGGAAAATGCGAACTAATCCTAGTACAGAAACATGGAAAATGAGAACTAATCTTAATACAGAACCATGGAAAATGCTAAATAATCCTAGTACAGATACATGGGAAAAAGAGAACTAATCCTAGTACAGATACATGGGAAATGCGAACTAATCCCAGTACAGATACATGGGAAATGCGAACTAATCCTAGTACAGATACATGGAAAAAAGAGAACTAATCCTAGTACAGATACATGGGAAATGCGAACTAATCCCAGTACAGATACATGGGAAATGCGAACTAATCCCAGTACAGATACATGGGAAATGCGAACTAATCCTAGTACAGATACATGGGAAATGCGAACTAATCCTAGTACAGATACATGGGAAATGCGAACTAATCCTATACAGATACATGGAAAATGCGAACTAATCCTAGTATGGATACATGGGTAATGCGAACTAATCCTAGTACAGATTCATGGGAAATGCGAACTAATCCTATTATGGATACATGGAAAATGCGAACTAATCCTAGTACAGATACATTGAAAATGCGAACTAATCCCAGTACAGATACATGGAAATTGCGAACTAATCCTAGTATGGATACATGGAAAAAAGGGAACTAATCCTAGTACAGATACATGGGAAATGCGAAATAATCCCAGTACAGATATATGGAAAATGCGAACTAATCCTAGTACAGAAACATGGAAAATGCGAACTAATCTTAATACAGATACATGGAAAATGCTAAATATTAATAGTACAGATTCATGGGAAAAAGAGAAATAATCCTAGTACAGATACATGGGAAATGCGAAATAATCCCAGTACAGATACATGGAAAATGCGAACTAATCCTAGTACAGTTACATGGGAAATGCGAACTAATCCTAGTACAGATACATGGGAAATGCGAACTAATCCTAGTACAGATACATGGGAAATGCGAACAATTCCCAGTACGGATACATGGAAAAAAGAGAACTAATCCTAGTACAGATACATGGGAAATGCGAACTAATCCTAGTACAGATACATGGAAAATGCGAACTAATACTAGTATGGATACATGGGAAATGCGAACTAATCCTAGTACAGATACATGGGAAATGAGAACTAATCCTAGTACAGACACATGGGAAATGCGAACTAATCCTATTATGGATAAATGGAAAATGCGAATTAATCCTAGTATGGATACATGGAAAAAAGGGAACTAATCCTAGTACAGATACATGGGAAATGCGAAATAATCCCAGTACAGATATATGGAAAATGCGAATTAATTATAGTACAGAAACATGGAAAATGCGAACTAATCCTAGTACAGATACATGGAAAATGCGAACTAATCCTAGTATGGATACATGGAAAAAAGGGAACTAATCCTAGTACAGATACATGGGAAATGCGAAATAATCCCAGTACAGATACATGGAAAATGCGAACTAATCCTAGTACAGAAACATGGAAAAGGCAAACTAATCCTAGTACAGATACATCGGATATGCGAAATATTCCTAGTACAGATACAAGGGAAATGCGAACTATTCCTAGTATCGATACATGGAAAAAAGGGAACTAATCCTAGTACAGATACATGGGAAATGCGAAATAATCCCAGTACAGATACATGGTAAATGCGAACTAATCCTAGTACAGAAACATGGAATAGGCAAACTAATCCTAGTACAGCTACATCGGAATGCGAAATAATCCCAGTACAGATACATGGAAAATGCGAACTAATCCTAGTACAGATACATGGAAAATGCGAGATAATCCTAGTACGGATACATTGAAAAAAGAGAACTAATCCTAGTACCGATACATGAAAAAAGCGAGCTAATCCTAGTACGGATACATGGAAAAAAGAGAACTAATCCTAGTACCGATACATGAAAAAAGCGAGCTAATCCTAGTACGGATACATGGAAAAAAGAGATCCAATCCTAGTACCGATACACGAAAGAAGCGAGCTAATCCTAGTACGGATACATGGAAAAAAGAGAACTAATCCTAGTACCGATACATGAAAAAAGCGAGCTAATTCTAGTACGGATACATGGAAAAAAGAGAACTAATCCCAGTACCGATACATGAAAAATGAGAGCTAATCCTAGTAAGGATACAGGGAAAAAAGAAAACTATTCCCAGTACCGATACATGAAAAAAGCGAGCTAATCCTAGTACGGATACAAGGAAAAAGTGAAATAATCATAGTTTGAATAATTTACATGAAAAATGCGAACTAATCCTAGTACCGATACATGAAAAAAGCGAGCTAATCCAAGTACAGATATATGGAAAGTGCCAACTAATCCTAGTACATATACATGGGATATGCGAACTAATCCTAGTACAGATACATGGAAAAAAGAGAACTAATCCTAGTACAGATACATGGGAAATGCGAACTAATCCCAGTACAGATACATGGGATATGCGAACTAATCCTAGTACAGATACATGGGAAATGCGAACTAATCCTAGTACAGATACATGGGAAATGCGAACTAATCCTATACAGATACATGGAAAATGCGAACTAATCCTAGTATGGATACATGGGAAATGCGAACTAATCCTAGTACAGATACATGGGAAATGCGAACTAATCCTATTATGGATACATGGAAAATGCGAACTAATCCTAGTACAGATACATTGAAAATGCGAACTAATCCTAGTACAGATACATGGAAAATGCGAACTAATCCTAGTATGGATACATGGAAAAAAGGGAACTAATCCTAGTACAGATACATGGGAAATGCGAAATAATCCCAGTACAGATATATGGAAAATGCGAACTAATCCTAGTACAGAACCATGGAAAATGCGAACTAATCTTAATACAGAACCACGGAAAATGCTAAATAATCCTAGTACAGATACATGGGAAAAAGAGAACAAATCCTAGTACAGATACATGGGAAATGCGAAATAATCCCAGTACAGATACATGGAAAATGCGAACTAATCCTAGTACAGTTACATGGGAAATGCGAACTAATCCTAGTACAGATACATGGGAAATGCGAACTAATCCTAGTACAGATACATGGGAAATGCGAACTATTCCCAGTACGGATACATGGAGAAAAGAGAACTAATCCTAGTACAGATACATGGGAAATGCGAACTAATCCTAGTACAGATACATGGAAAATGCGAACTAATCCTAGTATGGATACATGGGAAATGCGAACTAATCCTAGTACAGATACATGGGAAATGTGAACTAATCCTAGTACAGACACATGGGAAATGTGAACTAATCCTATTATGGATAAATGGAAAATGCGAATTAATCCTAGTATGGATACATGGAAAAAAGGGAACTAATCCTAGTACAGATACATGGGAAATGCGAAATAATCCCAGTACAGATATATGGAAAATGCGAATTAATCCTAGTACAGAAACATGGAAAATGCGAACTAATCCTAGTACAGATACATGGAAAATGCGAACTAATCCTAGTATGGATACATG
This sequence comes from Periplaneta americana, assembly GCF_040183065.1. NCBI lineage: Eukaryota > Metazoa > Arthropoda > Insecta > Blattodea > Blattidae > Periplaneta > Periplaneta americana. The sequence continues at coordinate 871,358 of NW_027185501.1, read as the reverse complement.
GAAAAAAGGGAACTAATCCTAGTACAGATACATGGGAAATGCGAAATAATCCCAGTACAGATACATGGAAAATGCGAACTAATCCTAGTACAGAAACATGGAAAAGGCAAAATAATCCTAGTTCAGATACATCGGAAATGCGAAATAATCCTAGTACAGATACATGGGAAATGCGAACCAATCCTAGTACAGTTACATGGAAAATGCGAACTAATCCTAGTACAGATACGTGGGAAATGCGAACTAATCCTAGTAAAAGATACATGGAAAATGCGAACTTATCTTAGTACAAATACATGGGAAATGCGAACTAAACCTATACAGATATATGGAAAATGCGAACTAATCCTAGTAAGGATACATGGGAAATGCGAACTAATCCTAGTACAGATACATGGAAAATGCGAACTAATCCTAGTACAGAAACATGGAAAAGGCAAACTAATCCTTGTACAGATACATCGAAAATGCAAAATAATCCTAGTACAGATACATGGGAAATGCGAACTAATCCTAATACAGATACATGAAAAATGCGAACTAATCCTAGTACAGATACGTGGGAAATGCGAACTAATCCTAGTAAAAGATCCATGGAAAATGCGAACTTATCTTAGTACAGATACATGGGAAATGCGAAGTAATCCTAATACTGATACATGGGAAATGCGAAATAATCCTAATACAGATACATGGGAAATGCGAACTAATCCTATTATGGATACATGGAAAATGCGAACTAATCCTAGTACAAATACATTGAAAATGCGAACTAATCCTATACAGATACATGGAAAATGCGAACTAATCCTAGTATGGATACATGGGAAATGCGAACTAATCCTAGTACAGATACATGGGAAATGCGAACTAATCCTATTATGGATACATGGAAAATGCGAACAAATCCTAGTACAGATACATTGAAAATGCGAACTAATCCTAGTACAGATACATGGAAAATGAGAACTAATCCTAGTATGGATACATGGAAAAAAGGGAACGAATCCTAGTACAGATACATGGGAAATGCGAAATAATCCCAGCACAGATATATGGAAAATGCGAACTAATCCTAGTACAGAAACATGGAAAATGCGAACTAATCTTAATACTGATCCATGGAAAATGCTAAATAATCCTAGTACAGATACATGGGAAAAAGAGAACTAATCCTAGTACAGATACATGGGAAATGCGAAATAATCCCAGTACAGATACATGGAAAATGCGAACTAATTCTAGTACAGTTACATGGAAATGCGAACTAATCCTAGTACAGATACATGGGAAATGCGAACTAATCCTAGTACAGATACATGGGAAATGCGAACTATTCCCAGTACGGATACATGGAAAAAAGAGAACTAATCCTAGTACAGATACATGGGAAATGCGAACTAATCCTAGTACAGATACATGGAAAATGCGAACTAATACTAGTATGGATACATGGGAAATGCGAACTAATCCTAGTACAGATACATGGGAAATGCGAACTAATCCTAGTACAGACACATGGGAAATGCGAACTAATCCTATTATGGATAAATGGAAAATGCGAATTAATCCTATTATGGATACATGGAAAAAAGGGAACTAATCCTAGTACAGATACATGGGAAATGCGAAATAATCCCAGTACAGATATATGGAAAATGCGAATTAATTATAGTACAGAAACATGGAAAATGCGAACTAATCCTAGTACAGATACATGGAAAATGCGAACTAATCCTAGTATGGATACATGGAAAAAAGGGAACTAATCCTAGTACAGATACATGGGAAATGCGAAATAATCCCAGTACAGGTACATGGAAAATGCGAACTAATCCTAGTACAGAAACATGGAAAAGGCAAACTAATCCTAGTACAGATACATCGGATATGCGAAATATTCCTAGTACAGATACAAGGGAAATGCGAACTATTCCTAGTATCGATACATGGAAAAAAGGGAACTAATCCTAGTACAGATACATGGGAAATGCGAAATAATCCCAGTACAGATACATGGTAAATGCGAACTAATCCTAGTACAGAAACATGGAAAAGGCAAACTAATCCTAGTACAGCTACATCGGAATGCGAAATAATCCCAGTACAGATACATGGAAAATGCGAACTAATCCTAGTACAGATACATGGAAAATGCGAGATAATCCTAGTACGGATACATTGAAAAAAGAGAACTAATCCTAGTACCGATACATGAAAAAAGCGAGCTAATCCTAGTACGGATACATGGAAAAAAGAGAACTAATCCTAGTACCGATACATGAAAAAAGCGAGCTAATCCTAGTACGGATACATGGAAAAAAGAGATCCAATCCTAGTACCGATACACGAAAGAAGCGAGCTAATCCTAGTACGGATACATGGAAAAAAGAGAACTAATCCTAGTACCGATACATGAAAAAAGCGAGCTAATTCTAGTACGGATACATGGAAAAAAGAGAACTAATCCCAGTACCGATACATGAAAAAAGCGAGCTAATCCTAGTACGGATACAAGGAAAAAGTGAAATAATCATAGTTTGAATAATTTACATGAAAAATGCGAACTAATCCTAGTACCGATACATGAAAAAAGCGAGCTAATCAAAGTACAGATATATGGAAAGTGCCAACTAATCCTAGTACATATACATGGGATATGCGAACTAATCCTAGTACAGATACATGGAAAAAAGAGAACTAATCCTAGTACAGATACATGGGAAATGCGAACTAATCCCAGTACAGATACATGGGATATGCGAACTAATCCTAGTACAGATACATGGGAAATGCGAACTAATCCTAGTACAGATACATGGGAAATGCGAACTAATCCTATACATATACATGGAAAATGCGAACTAATCCTAGTATGGATACATGGGAAATGCGAACTAATCCTAGTACAGATAGATGGGAAATGCGAACTAATCCTATTATGGATACATGGAAAATGCGAACTCATCCTAGTACAGATACATTGAAAATGCGAACTAATCCTAGTACAGATACATGGAAAATGCGAACTAATCCTAGTATGGATACATGGAAAAAAGGGAACTAATCCTAGTGCAGATACATGGGAAATGCGAAATAATCCCAGTGCAGATATATGGAAAATGCGAACTAATCCTAGTACAGAAACATGGAAAATGCGAACTACTCTTAATACAGATACATGGAAAATGCTAAATATTCCTAGTACAGATACATGGGAAAAAGAGAACTAATCCTAGTACAGATACATGGGAAATGCGAAATAATCCCAGTACAGATACATGGAAAATGCGAACTAATCCTAGTACAGTTACATGGGAAATGCGAACTAATCCTAGTACAGATACATGGGAAATGCGAACTAATCCTAGTACAGATACATGGGAAATGCGAACTATTCCCAGTACGGATACATGGAAAAAAGAGAAATAATCCTAGTACAGATACATGGGAAATGCGAACTAATCCTAGTACAGATACATGGAAAATGCGAACTAATCCTAGTATGGATACATGGGAAATGCGAACTAATCAAAGTACAGATAAATGGGAAATGCGAACTAATCCTAGTACAGACACATGGGAAATGCGAACTAATCCTATTATGGATAAATGGAAAATGCGAATTAATCCTAGTATGGATACATGGAAAAAAAGGAACTAATCCTAGTACCGATACACGAAAAAAGCGAGCTAATCCTAGTGCGGAAACATGGAAAAAAGAGAACTAATCCTAGTACCGATACATGAAAAAAGCGAGCTAATCCTAGTACGGATACATGGAAAAAAGAGAACTAATCCTAGTACCGACACATGAAAAAAGCGAGATAATCCTAGTACGGATACATTGAAAAAAGAGAACTAATCCTAGTACCGATACATGAAAAAAGCGAGCTAATCCTAGTACGGATACATGGAAAAAAGAGAACTAATCCTAGTACCGATACATGAAAAAAGCGAGCTAATCCTAGTACGGATACATGGAAAAAAGAGAACTGATCCTAGTACCGATACATGAAAAAAGCGAGCTAATCCTAGCACGAATACATGGAAAAAAGAGAACTAATCCTAGTACCGATACATGGAAAAAGCGAGCTAATCCTAGTACGGGTACATGGAAAAAAGAGAACTAATCCTAGTACCGATACATGAAAAAAGCGAGCTAATCCTAGTACGGATACATGGAAAAAAGAGAACTAATCCTAGTACTGATACATGAAAAAAGCGAGCTAATTCTAGTACGGATACATGGAAAAAAGAGAACTAATCCCAGTACCGATACATGAAAAAAGCGAGCTAATCCTAGTACGGATACATGGAAAAAAGAAAACTAATCCCAGTAACGATACATAAAAAAAGCGAGATAATCCTAGTACGGATACAAGGAAAAAGTGAAATAATCATAGTTTGAATAATTTACATGAAAAATGCGAACTAATCCTAGTACCGATACATGAAAAAAGCGAGCTAATCCAAGTACAGATATATGGAAAGTGCCAACTAATTCTAGTACATATACCTGGGAAATGCGAACTAATCCTAGTAGAGATACATGGAAAAAAGAGAACTAATCCTAGTACAGATACATGGGAAATGCGAAATAATCCCAGTACAGATACATGGGAAATGCGAACTAATCCCAGTACAGATACATGGGAAATGCGAACTAATCCTAGTACAGATACATGGGAAATGCGAACTAATCCTAGTACAGATACATGGGAAATGCGAACTAATCCTATACAGACACATGGAAAATGCGAACTAATCCTAGTATGGTTATTGGGAAATGCGAACTAATCCTAGTACAGATACCTGGGAAATGCGAACTAATCCTATTATGGATACATGGAATATGCGAACTAATCCTAGTACAGATACATTGAAAATGCGAACTAAACCTAGTACAGATACATGGAAAATGCGAACTAATCCTAGTATGGATACATGGAAAAAAGGGAACAAATCCTAGTACAGATACATGGGAAATGCGAAATAATCCCAGTACAGATATATGGAAAATGCGAACTAATCCTAGTACAGAAACATGGAAAATGAGAACTAATCTTAATACAGAACCATGGAAAATGCTAAATAATCCTAGTACAGATACATGGGAAAAAGAGAACTAATCCTAGTACAGATACATGGGAAATGCGAAATAATCCCAGTACAGATACATGGAAAACGCGAACTAATCCTAGTACAGTTACATGGGAAATGCGAACTAATCCTAGTACAGATACATGGGAAATGCGAACTAATCCTAGTACAGATACATGGGAAATGCGAACTATTCCCAGTACGGATACATGGAGAAAAGAGAACTAATCCTAGTACAGATACATGGGAAATGCGAACTAATCCTAGTACAGATACATGGAAAATGCGAAATAATCCTAGTATGGATACATGGGAAATGCGAACTAATCCTAGTACAGAAACATGGGAAATGCGAACTAATCCCAGTACAGACACATGGGAAATGCGAACTAATCATATTATGGATAAATGGAAAATGCGAATTAATCCTAGTATGGATACATGGAAGAAAGGGAACTAATCCTAGTACAGATACATGGGAAATGCGAAATAATCCCAGTACAGAAATATGGAAAATGCGAATTAATCCTAGTACAGAAACATGGAAAATGCGAAATAATCCTAGTACAGATACATGGAAAATGCGAACTAATCCTAGTATGGATACATGGAAAAAAGGGAACAAATCCTAGTACAGATACATGGGAAATGCGAAATAATCCCAGTACAGATACATGGAAAATGCGAACTAATCCTAGTACAGAAACATGGAAAAGGCAAACTAATCCTAGTACAGATACATCGGAAATGCCAAATAATCCTAGTACAGACACATGGGAAATGCGAACTAATCCTAGTACAGATACATGGAAAATGCGAACTAATCCTAGTACAGATACGTGGGAAATGCGAACTAATCCTAGTAAAAGATACATGGAAAATGCGAACTTATCTTAGTAGAGATACATGGGAAATGCGAAATAATACTAGTACAGATACATGGGAAATGCGAAATAATCCTAGTACAGATACATGGGAAATGCGAACTATTCCTATTATGGATACATGGAAAATGCGAACTAATCCTAGTACAAATACATTGAAAATGCGAACTAATCCTATACAGATACATGGTAAATGCGAACTAATCCTAGTATGGATACATGGGAAATGCGAACTAATCCTAGTACAGATACATGGGAAATACGAACTAATCCTATTATGGATACACGGAAAATGCGAACTAATCCAAGTACAGATACATTGAAAATGCGAACTAATCCTACTACAGATACATGGAAAATGCGAACTAATCCTAGTATGGATACATGGAAAAAAGGGAACTAATCCTAGTACAGATACATGGGAAATGCGAAATAATCCCAGTACAGATATATGGAAAATTCGAACTAATCCTTGTACAGAAACATGGAAAATGCAAACTAAACTTAATACAGATACATGGAAAATGCGAAATAATCCTAGTACAGATACATGGGAAAAAGAGAACTAATCCTAGTACAGATACATGGGAAATGCGAAATAACCCCAGTACAGATACATGGAAAATGCGAACTAATACTAGTATGGATACATGGGAAATGCGAACTAATCCTAGTACAGATACATGGGAAATGCGAACTAATCCTAGTACAGACACATGGGAAATGCGAACTAATCCTATTATGGATAAATGGAAAATGCGAATTAATCCGAGTATGGATACATGGAAAAAAGGGAACTAATCCTAGTACAGATACATGGGAAATGCGAAATAATCCCAGTATAGATATATGGAAAATGCGAATTAAATCTAGTACAGAAACATGGAAAATGCGAACTAATCCTAGTACAGATACATGGAAAATGCGAACTAATCCTAGTATGGATACATGGAAAAAAGGGAACTAATCCTAGTACAGATACATGGGAAATGCGAAATAATCCCAGTACAGATACATGGAAAATGCGAACTAATCCTAGTACAGAAACATGGAAAAGGCAAACTAATCCTAGTACAGATACATCGGAAATGCGAAATAATCCTAGTACAGATACAAGGGAAATGCGAACTAATCCTAGTATGGATACATGGAAAAAAGGGAACTAATCCTAGTACAGATATATGGGAAATGCGAAATAATCCCAGTACAGATACATGGAAAATGCGAACTAATCCTAGTACAGAAACATGGAAAAGGCAAACTAATCCTAGTACAGATACATCGGAATGCGAAATAATCCCAGTACAGATACATGGGAAATGCGAACTAATCCTAGTACAGATACATGGAAAATGCGAGATAATCCTAGTACGGATACATTGAAAAAGGAGAACTAATCCTAGTACCGATACATGAAAAATGCGAGATAATCCTAGTACGGATACATGGAAAAAAGAGAACTAATCCTAGTACCGATACATGAAAAAAGCGAGCTAATCCTAGTACGGATACATGGAAAAAAGTGATCCAATCCTAGTACCGATACACGAAAAAAGGGAGCTAATCCTAGTACGGATACATGGAAAAAAGAGAACTAATCCTAGTACCGATACATGAAAAAAGCGAGCTAATTCTAGTACGGATACATGGAAAAAAGAGAACTAATCCCAGTACCGATACATGAAAAATGAGAGCTAATCTTAGTACGGATACAGGGAAAAAAGTAAACTATTCCCAGTACCGATACATGAAAAAGCGAGCTAATCCTAGTACGGATACAAGGAAAAAGTGAAATAATCATAGTTTGAATAATTTACATGAAAAATGCGAACTAATCCTAGTACCGATACATGAAAAAAGCGAGCTAATCCAAGTACAGATATATGGAAAGTGCCAAATAATCCTAGTACATATACATGGGAAATGCGAACTAATCCAAGTGCAGATACATGGAAAAAAGAGAACTAATCCTAGTACAGATACATGGGAAATGCGAACTAATCCCAGTACAGATACATGGGATATGCGAACTAATCCTAGTACAGATACATTGGAAATGCGAACTATTCCTAGTACAGATACATGGGAAATGCGAACTAATCCTATACAGATAAATGGAAAATGCGAAATAATCCTAGTATGGATACATGGGAAATGCGAACTAATCCTAGTACAGTTACATGGGAAATGCGAACTAATCCTATTATGGATACATGGAAAATGCGAACTAATCCTAGTACAGATACATTGAAAATGCGAGCTAATCCTAGTACAGATACATGGAAAATGCGAACTAATCCTAGTATGGATACATGGAAAGAAGGGAACTAATCCTAGTACAGATACATGGGAAATGCGAAATAATCCCAGTACAGATATATGGAAAATGCGAACTAATCCTAATACAGAAACATGGAAAATGCGAACTACTCTTAATACAGATACTTGGAAAATGCTAAATATTCCTAGTACAGATACATGGGAAAAAGAGAACTAATCCTAGTACAGATACATGGGAAATGCGAAATAATCCCAGTACAGATACATGGAAAATGCGAACTAATCCTAGTACAGTTACATGGGAAATGCGAACTAATCCTAGTACAGATACATGGGAAATGCGAACTAATCCTAGTACAGATACATGGGAAATGCGAACAATTCCCAGTACGGATACATGCAAAAAAGGGAACTAATCCTAGTACAGATACATGGGAAATGCGAACAATTCCCAGTACGGATACATGCAAAAAAGGGAACTAATCCTAGTACAGATACATGGGAAATGCGAACTAATTCTAGTACAGATACATGGAAAATGCGAACTAATCCTAGTATGGATACATGGGAAATGCCAACTAATCCTAGTACAGATACATGGGAAATGAGAACTAATCCTATTATGGATACATGGAAAAAAGGGAACTAATCCTAGTACCGATACACGAAAAAAGCGAGCTAATCCTAGTGCGGAAACATGGAAAAAAGAGAACTAATCCTAGTACCGATAAATGAAAAAAGCGAGCTAATCCTAGTACGGATACATGGAAAAAAGAGAACTAATTCTAGTACCGGCACATGAAAAAAGCGAGATAATCCTAGTACGGATACATTGAAAAAAGAGAACTAATCCTAGTACCGATACATGAAAATAGCGAGCTAATCCTAGTACGGATACATGGAAAAAAGAGAACTAATCCTAGTACCGATACATGAAAAAAGCGAGCTAATCCTAGTACGGATACATGGAAAAAAGAGAACCAATCCTAGTACCGATACACGAAAAAAGCGAGCTAATCCTAGTACGGATACAAGGAAAAAGTGAAATAATCATAGTTTGAATAATTTACATGAAAAATGCGAACTATTCCTAGTACCGATACATGAAAAAAGCGAGCTAATCCAAGTACAGATATATGGAAAGTGCCAACTAATCCTAGTACATATACATGGGAAATGCGAACTAATCCTAGTACAGATACATGGAAAAAAGAGAACTAATCCTAGTACAGATACATGGGAAATGCGAACTAATCCAAGTACAGATACATGGGAAATGCGAACTAATCCCAGTACAGATACATGGGAAATGCGAACTAATCCTAGTACAGATACATGGGAAATGCGAACTAATCCTAGTACAGATACATGGGAAATGCGAAATAATCCTATACAGATACATGGAAAATGCGAACTAATCCTAGTATGGTTATTGGGAAATGCGAACTAATCCTAGTACAGATACATGGGAAATGCGAACTAATCCTATTATGGATACATGGAAAATGCGAACTAATCCTAGTACAGATACATTGAATATGCGAACTAATCCTAGTACAGATACATGGAAAATGCGAACTAATCCTAGTATGGATACATGGAAAAAAGGGAACTAATCCTAGTACAGATACATGGGAAATGCGAAATAATCCCAGTACAGATATATGGAAAATGCGAACTAATCCTAGTACAGAACCATGGAAAATGCGAACTAATCTTAATACAGAACCACGGAAAATGCTAAATAATCCTAGTACAGATACATGGGAAAAAGAGAACAAATCCTAGTACAGATACATGGGAAATGCGAAATAATCCCAGTACAGATACATGGAAAATGCGAACTAATCCTAGTACAGTTACATGGGAAATGCGAACTAATCCTAGTACAGATACATGGGAAATGCGAACTAATCCTAGTACAGATACATGGGAAATGCGAACTATTCCCAGTACGGATACATGGAGAAAAGAGAACTAATCCTAGTACAGATACATGGGAAATGCGAACTAATCCTAGTACAGATACATGGAAAATGCGAACTAATCCTAGTATGGATACATGGGAAATGCGAACTAATCCTAGTACAGATACATGGGAAATGTGAACTAATCCTAGTACAGACACATGGGAAATGTGAACTAATCCTATTATGGATAAATGGAAAATGCGAATTAATCCTAGTATGGATACATGGAAAAAAGGGAACTAATCCTAGTACAGATACATGGGAAATGCGAAATAATCCCAGTACAGATATATGGAAAATGCGAATTAATCCTAGTACATAAACATGGAAAATGCGAACTAATCCTAGTACAGATACATGGAAAATGCGAACTAATCCTAGTATGGATACATGGAAAAAAGGGAACTAATCCTAGTACAGATACATGGGAAATGCGAAATAATCCCAGTACAGATACATGGAAAATGCGAACTAATCCTAGTACAGAAACATGGATAAGGCAAAATAATCCTAGTTCAGATACATCGGAAATGCGAAATAATCCTAGTACAGATACATGGGAAATGCGAACTAATCCTAGTACAGTTACATGGAAAATGCGAACTAATCCTAGTACAGATACGTGGGAAATGCGAACTAATCCTAGTAAAAGATACATGGAAAATGCGAACTTATCTTAGTACAGATACATGGGAAATGCGAACTAGACCTATACAGATATATGGAAAATGCGAACTAATCCTAGTAAGGATACATGGGAAATGCGAACTAATCATAGTACAGATACATGGAAAATGCGAACTAATCCTAGTACAGAAACATGGAAAAGGCAAACTAATCCTTGTACAGATACATCGAAAATGCAAAATAATCCTAGTACAGATACATGGGAAATGCGAACTAATCCTAATACAGATACATGAAAAATGCGAACTAATCCTAGTACAGATACGTGGAAAATGCGAACTAATCCTAGTAAAAGATACATGGAAAATGCGAACTTATCTTAGTACAGATACATGGGAAATGCAAAGTAATCCTAATACTGATACATGGGAAATGCGAAATAATCCTAATACAGATACATGGGAAATGCGAACTAATCCTATTATGGATACATGGAAAATGCGAACTAATCCTAGTACAAATACATTGAAAATGCGAACTAATCCTATACAGATACATGGAAAATGCGAACTAATCCTAGTATGGATACATGGGAAATGCGAACTAATCCTACTACAGATACATGGGAAATGCGAACTAATCCTATTATGGATACATGGAAAATGCGAACTAATCCTATTACAGATACATTGAAAATGCGAACTAATCCTAGTACAGATACATGGAAAATGAGAACTAATCCTAGTATGGATACATGGAAAAAAGGGAACGAATCCTAGTACAGATACATGGGAAATGCGAAATAATCCCAGCACAGATATATGGAAAATGCGAACTAATCCTAGTACAGAAACATGGAAAATGCGAACTAATCTTAATACTGATCCATGGAAAATGCTAAATAATCCTAGTACAGATACATGGGAAAAAGAGAACTAATCCTAGTACAGATACATGGGAAATGCGAAATAATCCCAGTACAGATACATGGAAAATGCGAACTAATTCTAGTACAGTTACATGGGAAATGCGAACTAATCCTAGTACAGATACATGGGAAATGCGAACTAATCCTAGTACAGATACATGGGAAATGCGAACTATTCCCAGTACGGATACATGGAAAAAAGAGAAATAATCCTAATACAGATACACGGGAAATGAGAACTAATCCTACTACAGATACATGGAAAATGCGAACTAATCCTTGTATGGATACATGGGAAATGCGAACTAATCCTAGCACAGATACATGGGAAATGCGAACTAATCCTAGTACAGACACATGGGAAATGCGAACTAATCCTATTATGGATAAATGGAAAATGCGAATTAATCCTATTATGGATACATGGAAAAAAGGGAACTAATCCTAGTACAGATACATGTGAAATGCGAAATAATCCCAGTACAGATATATGGAAATTGCGAATTAATCCTTGTACAGAAACATGGAAAATGCGAACTAATCCTAGTACAGATACATGGAAAATGCGAACTAATCCTAGTATGGATACATGGAAAAAAGGGAACTAATCCTAGTACAGATACATCGGAAATGCGAAATAATCCCAGTACAGATACATGGAAAATGCGAACTAATCCTAGTACAGAAACATGGAAAAGGCAAACTAATCCTAGTACAGATACATCGGAAATGCGAAATAATCCTAGTACAGATACATGGGAAATGCGAACTAATCCTAGTATGGATACATGGAAAAAAGGGAACTAATCCTAGTAGAGATACATGGGAAATGCGAAATAATCCCAGTACAGATACATGGAAAATGCGAACTAATCCTAGTACAGAAACATGAAAAGGCAAAATAATCCTAGTACAGATACATCGGAAATGCGAAATATTCGCAGTACAGATACATGGGAAATGCGAACTAATCCTAGTACTGATACATGGAAAATGCGAGATAATCCTAGTACGGATACATTGAAAAAAGAGAACTAATCCTAGTACCGATACATGAAAAAAGCGAGCTAATCCTAGTACGGATACATGGAAAAAAGAGAACTAATCCTAGTACCGATACATGAAAAAAGCGAGCTAATCCTAGTACGGATACATGGAAAAAAGAGAACCAATCCTAGTACCGATACACGAAAAAAGCGAGCTAATCCTAGTACGGATACATGGAAAAAAGAGAACTAATCCTAGTACCGATACATGAAAAAAGCGAGCTAATTCTAGTACGGATACATGGAAAAAAGAGAAATAATCCCAGTACCGATACATGAAAAATGAGAGCTAATCCTAGTACGGATACAGGGAAATATTTAAACTATTCCCATTACCAATACATGAAAAAAGCGAGCTAATCCTAGTACGGATACAAGGAAAAAGTGAAATAATCATAGTTTGAATAATTTACATGAAAAATGAGAACTAATCCTAGTACCGATACATGAAAAAAGCGAGCTAATCCAAGTACAGATATATGGAAAGTGCCAGCTAATGCTAGTACATATACATGGGAAATGCGAACTAATCCTAGTACAGATACATGGAAAAAAGAGAACTAATCCTAGTACAGATACATGGGAAATGTGAACTAATCCCAGTACAGATACATGGGAAATGCGAACTAATCCCAGTACAGAAACATGGGATATGCGATCTAATCCTAGTACAGATACAAGGGAAATGCGAACTAATCCTAGTACAGATACATGGGAAATGCGAACTAATCCTATACAGATACATGGAAAATGCGAACTAATCCTAGTATGGATACATGGGAAATGCGAACTAATCCTAGTACAGATACATGGGAAATGCGAACTAATCCTATTATGGATACATGGAAAATGCGAAATAATCCTAGTACAGATACATTGAAAATGCGAATTAATCCTAGTACAGATACATGGAAAATGCGAACTAATCCTAGTATGGATACATGGAAGTAAGGGAACTAATCATAGTACAGGTACATGGGAAATGCGAAATAATCCCAGTACAGATATATGGAAAATGCGAACTAATCCTAGTACAGAAACATGGAAAATGCGAACTAATCTTAATACAGATACATGGAAAATGCTAAATATTCCTAGTACAGATACATGGGAAAAAGAGAACTAATCCTAGTACAGATACATGGGTAATGCGAAATAATCCCAGTACAGATATATGGAAAATGCGAACTAATCCTAGTACAGTTACATGGGAAATGCGAACTAATCCTAGTACAGATACATGGGAAATGCGAACTAATCCTAGTACAGATACATGGGAAATGCGAACTATTCCCAGTAAGCATACATGGAAAAAAGAGAACTAATCCTAGTACAGATACATGGGAAATGCGAACTAATCCTAGTACAGATACTTGGAAAATGCGAACTAATCCTAGTATGGATACATGGGAAATGCGAACTAATCCTAGTACAGATACATGGGAAATGCGAACTAATCCTTGTACAGACACATGGGAAATGCGAACTAATCCTATTATGGAAAAATGGAAAATGGGAATTAATCCTAGTATGGATACATAGAAAGAAGGGAACTAATCCTAGTACCGATACACGAAAAAAGCGAGCTAATCCTAGTGCGGAAACATGGAAAAAAGAGAACTAATCCTAGTACCGATACATGAAAAAAGCGAGATAATCCTAGTACGGATACAAGGAAAAAGTGAAATAATCATAGTTTGAATAATTTACATGAAAAATGCGAACTAATCCTAGTACCGATACATGAAAAAAGCGAGCTAATCCAAGTACAGATATATGGAAAGTGCCAACTAAGCCTAGTACATATACATGGAAAAATGAGAACTAATCCTAGTACCGATACATAAAAAAGCGAGCTAATCCTAATACGGATACATGGAAAAAAGAGAACGAATCCTAGTACCGATACACGAAAAAAGCGAGCTAATCCTAGTACGGATACATGGAAAAAAGGGAACTGATCCTAGTACCGATACATGAAAAAAGCGAGCTAATCCTAGCACGAATACATGGAAAAAAGAGAACTAATCCTAGTACCGATACATGAAAAAAGCGAGCTAATTCTAGTACGGATACATGGAAAAAAGAGAACTAATCCTAGTACCGATACATGAAAAAAGCGAGCTAATCCTAGTACGGATACATGGAAAAAAGAGAACTAATCCTAGTACCGATACATGAAAAAGCGAGCTAATTCTAGTACGGATACATGGAAAAAAGAGAACTAATCCCAGTACCGATACATGAAAAAAGCGAGCTAATCCTAGTACGGATACATGGAAAAAAGAAAACTAATCCCAGTACCGATACATGAAGAAAGCGAGCTAATCCTAGTACGGATACAAGGAAAAAGTGAAATAATCATAGTTTGAATAATTTACATGAAAAATGCGAACTAATCCTAGTACCGATACATGAAAAAAGCGAGCTAATCCAAGTACAAATATATGGAAAGTGCCAACTAATCCTAGTACATATACATGGGAAATGCGAACTAATCCTAGTACAGATACATGGGAAATGCGAACTAATTCTAGTACAGATACATGGAAAATGCGAACTAATCCTAGTACAGATACGTGGGAAATGCGAACTAATCCTAGTAAAAGATACATGGAAAATGCGAACTTATCTTAGTACAGATACATGGGAAATGTGAAGTAATCCTAGTACTGATACATGGGAAATGCGAACTAATCCTAATACAGATACATGGGAAATGCGAACTAATCCTATTATGGATACATGGAAAATGCGAACTAATCCTAGTACAAATACATTGAAAATGCGAACTAATCCTATACAGATATATGGAAAATGCGAACTAATCCTAATATGGATACATGGGAAATGCGAACTAATCCTAGTACAGATACATGGGAAATGCGAACTAATCCTAGTACAGACACATGGGAAATGCGAACTAATCTTATTATGGAAAAATGGAAAATGGGAATTAATCCTAGTATGGATACATGGAAAGAAGGGAACTAATCCTAGTACCGATACACGAAAAAAGCGAGCTAATCCTAGTGCGGAAACATGGAAAAAATAGAACTAATCCTAGTACCGATACATGAAAAAATCGAGATAATCCTAGTACGGATACAAGGAAAAAGTGAAATAATCATAGTTTGAATAATTTACATGAAAAATGCGAACTAATCCTAGTACCGATACATGAAAAAAGCGAGCTAATCCAAGTACAGATATATGGAAAGTGCCAACTAAGCCTAGTACATATACATGGAAAAATGAGAACTAATCCTAGTACCGATACATGAAAAAAGCGAGCTAATCCTAATACGGATACATGGAAAAAAGAGAACCAATCCTAGTACCGATACACGAAAAAAGCGAGCTAATCCTAGTACGGATACATGGAAAAAAGGGAACTGATCCTAGTACCGATACATGAAAAAAGCGAGCTAATCCTAGCACGAATACATGGAAAAAAGAGAACTAATCCTAGTACCGATACATGAAAAAAGCGAGCTAATTCTAGTACGGATACATGGAAAAAAGAGAACTAATCCTAGTACCGATACATGAAAAAAGCGAGCTAATCCTAGTACGGATACATGGAAAAAAGAGAACTAATCCTAGTACCGATACATGAAAAAGCGAGCTAATTCTAGTACGGATACATGGAAAAAAGAGAACTAATCCCAGTACCGATACATGAAAAAAGCGAGCTAATCCTAGTACGGATACATGGAAAAAAGAAAACTAATCCCAGTACCGATACATGAAGAAAGCGAGCTAATCCTAGTACGGATACAAGGAAAAAGTGAAATAATCATAGTTTGAATAATTTACATGAAAAATGCGAACTAATCCTAGTACCGATACATGAAAAAAGCGAGCTAATCCAAGTACAAATATATGGAAAGTGCCAACTAATCCTAGTACATATACATGGGAAATGCGAACTAATCCTAGTACAGATACATGGGAAATGCGAACTAATTCTAGTACAGATACATGGAAAATGCGAACTAATCCTAGTACAGATACGTGGGAAATGCGAACTAATCCTAGTAAAAGATACATGGAAAATGCGAACTTATCTTAGTACAGATACATGGGAAATGTGAAGTAATCCTAGTACTGATACATGGGAAATGCGAACTAATCCTAATACAGATACATGGGAAATGCGAACTAATCCTATTATGGATACATGGAAAATGCGAACTAATCCTAGTACAAATACATTGAAAATGCGAACTAATCCTATACAGATACATGGAAAATGCGAACTAATCCTAATATGGATACATGGGAAATGCGAACTAATCCTAGTACAGATACATGGGAAATGCGAACTAATCCTATTATGGATACATGGAAAATGCGAACTAATCCTAGTACAGATACATTGAAAATGCGAACTAATCCTAGTACAGATACATGGAAAATGCGAACTAATCCTAGTATGGATACATGGAAAAAAGGGAACGAATCCTAGTACAGATACATGGGAAATGCGAAATAATCCCAGTACAGATATATGGAAAATGCGAACTAATCCTAGTACAGAAACATGGAAAATGCGAACTAATCTTAATACTGATCCATGGAAAATGCTAAATAATCCTAGTACAGATACATGGGAAAAAGAGAACTAATCCTAGTACAGATACATGGGAAATGCGAAATAATCCCTGTACAGATACAAGGAAAATGCGAACTAATCCTAGTACTGTTACATGGGAAATGCGAACTAATCCTAGTACAGATACATGGGAAATGCGAACTAATCCTAGTACAGATACATGGGAAATGCGAACTATTCCCAGTACGGATACATGGAAAAAAGAGAACTAATCCTAATACAGATACACGGGAAATGCGAACTAATCCTAGTACAGATACATGGAAAATGAGAACTAATCCTTGTATGGATACATGGGAAATGCGAACTAATCCTAGCACAGATACATGGGAAATGCGAACTAATCCTAGTACAGACACATGGGAAATGCGAACTAATCCTATTATGGATAAATGGAAAATGCGAATTAATCCTAGTATGGATACATGGAAAAAAGGGAACTAATCCTAGTACAGATACATGTGAAATGCGAAATAATCCCAGTACAGATATATGGAAATTGCGAATTAATCCTAGTACAGAAACATGGAAAATGCGAAATAATCCTAGTACAGATACATGGAAAATGCGAACTAATCCTAGTATGGATACATGGAAAAAAGGGAACTAATCCTAGTACAGATACATCGGAAATGCGAAATAATCCCAGTACAGATACATGGAAAATGCGAACTAATCCTAGTACAGAAACATGGAAAAGGCAAACTAATCCTAGTACAGATACATCGGAAATGCGAAATAATCCTAGTACAGATACATGGGAAATGCGAACTAATCCTAATATGGAAACATGGAAAAAAGGGAACTAATCCTAGTACAGATACATGGGAAATGCGAAATAATCCCAGTACAGATACATGGAAAATGCGAACTAATCCTAGTACAGAAACATGGAAAAGGCAAAATAATCCTAGTACAGATACATCGGAAATGCGAAATATTCGCAGTACAGATACATGGGAAATGCGAACTAATCCTAGTACTGATACATGGAAAATGCGAGATAATCCTAGTACGGATACATTGAAAAAAGAGAACTAATCCTAGTACCGATACATGAAAAAAGCGAGCTAATCCTAGTACGGATACATGGAAAAAAGAGAACTAATCCTAGTACCGATACATGAAAAAAGCGAGCTAATCCTAGTACGGATACATGGAAAAAAGAGAGTCAATCCTAGTACCGATACACGAAAAAAGCGAGCTAATCCTAGTACGGATACATGGAAAAAAGAGAACTAATCCCAGTACCGATACATGAAAAAAGCGAGCTAATTCTAGTACGGATACATGGAAAAAAGAGAACTAATCCCAGTACCGATACATGAAAAATGAGAGCTAATCCTAGTACGGATACAGGGAAATAATTAAACTATTCCCAGTACCGATACATGAAAAAAGCGAGCTAATCCTAGTACGGATACAAGGAAAAAGTGAAATAATCATAGTTTGAATAATTTACATGAAAAATCAGAACTAATCCTAGTACCGATACATGAAAAAAGCGAGCTAATCCAAGTACAGATATATGGAAAGTGCCAACTAATGCTAGTACATATACATGGGAAATGCGAACTAATCCTAGTACAGATACATGGAAAAAAGAGAACTAATCCTAGTACAGATACATGGGAAATGCGAACTAATCCCAGTACAGATACATGGGAAATGCGAACTAATCCCAGTACAGATACATGGGATATGCGATCTAATCCTAGTACAGATACAAGGGAAATGCGAACTAATCCTAGTACAGATACATGGGAAATGCGAACTAATCCTATACAGATACATGGAAAATGCGAACTAATCCTAGTATGGATACATGGGAAATGCGAACTAATCCTAGTACAGATACATGGGAAATGCGAAGTAATCCTATTATGGATACATGGAAAATGCGAAATAATCCTAGTACAGATACATTGAAGATGCGAATTAATCCTAGTACAGATACATGGAAAATGCGAACTAATCCTAGTATGGATACATGGAAGAAAGGGAACTAATCCTAGTACAGATACATGGGAAATGCGAAATAATCCCAGTACAGATATATGGAAAATGCGAACTAATCCTAGTACAGAAACATGGAAAATGCGAACTAATCCTAGTACAGTTACATGGGAAATGCGAACTAATCCTAGTACAGATACATGGGAAATGCGAACTATTCCCAGTACGCATACATGGAAAAAAGAGAACTAATCCTAGTACAGATACATGGGAAATGCGAACTAATCCTAGTACAGATACATAGAAAATGCGAACTAATCCTAGTATGGATACATGGGAAATGCGAACTAATCCTAGTACAGATACATGGGAAAAGCGAACTAATCCTAGTACAGACACATGGGAAATGCGAACTAATCCTATTATGGAAAAATGGAAAATGGGAATTAATCCTATTATGGATACATGGAAAAAAGGGAACTAATCCTAGTACCGATACACGAAAAAAGCGAGCTAATCCTAGTGCGGAAACATGGAAAAAAGAGAACTAATCCTAATACCGATACATGAAAAAAGCGAGATAATCCTAGTACGGATACAAGGAAAAAGTGAAATAATCATAGTTTGAATAATTTACATGAAAAATGCGAACTAATCCTAGTACCGATACATGAAAAAAGCGAGCTAATCCAAGTACAGATATATGGAAAGTGCCAACTAAGCCTAGTACATATACATGGAAAAATGAGAACTAATCCTAGTACCGATACATGAAAAAAGCTAGCTAATCCTAATACGTATACATGGAAAAAAGAGAACCAATCCTAGTACCGATACACGAAAAAAGCGAGCTAATCCTAGTACGGATACATGGAAAAAAGGGAAATGATCCTAGTACCGATACATGAAAACAGCGACCTAATCCTAGCACGAATACATGGAAAAAAGAGAACTAATCCTAGTACCGATACATGGAAAAAGCGAGCTAATCCTAGTACTGGTACATGGAAAAAAGAGAACTAATCCTAGTACCGATACATGAAAAAAGCGAGCTAATCCTAGTACGGATACATGGAAAAAAGAGAACTAATCCTAGTACCGATACATGAAAAAAGCGAGCTAATTCTAGTACGGATACATGGAAAAAAGAGAACTAATCCCAGTACCGATACATGAAAAAAGCGAGCTAATCCTAGTACGGATACATGGAAAAAAGAAAACTAATCCCAGTACCGATACATGAAAAAAGCGAGCTAATCCTAGTACGGATACAAGGAAAAAGTGAAATAATCATAGTTTGAATAATTTACATGAAAAATGCGAACTAATCCTAGTACCGATACATGAAAAAAGCGAGCTAATCCAAGTACAAATATATGGAAAGTGCCAACTAATCCTAGTACATATACATGGGAAATGCGAACTAATCCTAGTACAGATACATGGGAAATGCGAAATAATTCTAGTACAGATACATGGAAAATGCGAACTAATCCTAGTACAGATACGTGGGAAATGCGAACTAATCCTAGTAAAAGATACATGGAAAATGCGAACTTATCTTAGTACAGATACATGGGAAATGCGAAGTAATCCTAGTACTGATACATGGGAAATGCGAACTAATCCTAATACAGATACATGGGAAATGCGAACTAATCCTATTATGGATACATGGAAAATGCGAACTAATCCTAGTACAAATACATTGAAAATGCGAACTAATCCTATACAGATACATGGAAAATGCGAACTAATCCTAATATGGATACATGGGAAATGCGAACTAATCCTAGTACAGATACATGGGAAATGCGAACTAATCCTATTATGGATACATGGAAAGTGCGAAATAATCCTAGTACAGATACATTGAAAATGCGAACTAATCCTAGTACAGATACATGGAAAATGCGAACTAATCCTAGTATGGATACATGAAAAAAGGGAACGAATCCTAGTACAGATACATGGGAAATGCGAAATAATCCCAGTACAGATATATGGAAAATGCGAACTAATCCTAGTACAGAAACATGGAAAATGCGAACTAATCTTAATACTGATCCATGGAAAATGCTAAAAAATCCTAGTACAGATACATGGGAAAAAGAGAACTAATCCTAGTACAGATACATGGGAAATGCGAAATAATCCCTGTACAGATACAAGGAAAATGCGAACTAATCCTAGTACAGTTACATGGGAAATGCGAACTAATCCTAGTACAGATACATGGGAAATGCGAACTAATCCTAGTACAGATACATGGGAAATGCGAACTATTCCCAGTACGGATACATGGAAAAAAGAGAACTAATCCTAATACAGATACACGGGAAATGCGAACTAATCCTAGTACAGATACATGGAAAATGCGAACTAATCCTTGTATGGATACATGGGAAATGCGAACTAATCCTAGCACAGATACATGGGAAATGCGAACTAATCCTAGTACAGACACATGGGAAATGCGAACTAATCCTATTATGGATAAATGGAAAATGCGAATTAATCCTAGTATGGATACATGGAAAAAAGGGAACTAATCCTAGTACAGATACATGTGAAATGCGAAATAATCCCAGTACAGATATATGGAAATTGCGAATTAATCCTAGTACAGAAACATGGAAAATGCGAACTAATCCTAGTACAGATACATGGAAAATGCGAACTAATCCTAGTATGGATACATGGAAAAAAGGGAACTAATCCTAGTACAGATACATCGGAAATGCGAAATAATCCCAGTACAGATACATGGAAAATGCGAACTAATCCTAGTACAGAAACATGGAAAAGGCAATCTAATCCTAGTACAGATACATCGGAAATGCGAAATAATCCTAGTACAGATACATGGGAAATGCGAACTAATCCTAGTATGGATACATGGAAAAAAGGGAACTAATCCTAGTACAGATACATGGGAAATGCGAAATAATCCCAGTACAGATACATGGAAAATGCGAACTAATCCTAGTACAGAAACATGGAAAAGGCAAACTAATCCTAGTACAGATACATCGGAAATGCGAAATAATCCCAGTACAGATACATGGGAAATGCGAACTAATCCTAGTACAGATACATGGAAAATGCGAGATAATCCTAGTACGGATACATTGGAAAAAGAGAACTAATCCTAGTACCGATACATGAAAAAAGCGAGCTAATCCTAGTACGGATACATGGAAAAAAGAGAACTAATCCTAGTACCGATACATGAAAAAAGCGAGCTAATCCTAGTACGGATACATGGAAAAAAGAGAACCAATCCTAGTACCGATACACGAAAAAAGCGAGCTAATCCTAGTACGGATACATGGAAAAAAGAGAACTAATCCTAGTACCGATACATGAAAAAAGCGAGCTAATTCTAGTACGGATACATGGAAAAAAGAGAACTAATCCCAGTACCGATACATGAAAAATGAGAGCTAATCCTAGTACGGATACAGGGAAATAAGGAAACTATTCCCAGTACCGATACATGAAAAAAGCGAGCTAATCCTAGTACGGATACAAGGAAAAATGAAATAATCATAGTTTGATTAATTTACATGAAAAATGCGAACTAATCCTAGTACCGATACATGAAAAAAGTGAGCTAATCCAAGTACAGATATATGGAAAGTGCCAACTAATCCTAGTACATATACATGGGAAATGCGAACTAATCCTAGTACAGATACATGGAAAAAAGAGAACTAATCCTAGTACAGATACATGGGAAATGCGAACTAATCCCAGTACAGATACATGGGAAATGCGAACTAATCCCAGTACAGATACATGGGATATGCGATCTAATCCTAGTACAGATACATGGGAAATGCGAACTAATCCTAGTACAGATACATGGGAAATGCGAACTAATCCTATACAGATACATGGAAAATGCGAAATAATCCTAGTATGGATACATGGGAAATGCGATATAATCCTAGTACAGATACATGGGAAATGCGAACTAATCCTATTATGGATACATGGAAAATGCGAAATAATCCTAGTACAGATACATTGAAAATGCGAACTAATCCTAGTACAGATACATGGAAAATGCGAACTAATCCTAGTATGGATACATGGAAAAAAGGGAACTAATCCTAGTACAGATACATGGGAAATGCGAAATAATCCCAGTACAAATATATGGAAAATGCGAACTAATCCTAGTACAGAAACATGGAAAATGCGAACTAATCTTAATACAGATACATGGAAAATGCTAAATATTCCTAGTACAGATACATGGGAGAAAGAGAACTAATCCTAGTACAGATACATGGGAAATGCGAAATAATCCCAGTACAGATACATGGAAAATGCGAACTAATCCTAGTACAGTTACATGGGAAATGCGAACAAATCCTAGTACAGATACATGGGAAATGCGAACTAATCCTAATACAGATACATGGGAAATGCGAACTATTCCCAGTACGGATACATGGAAAAAAGAGAACTAATCCTAGTACAGATACATGGGAAATGCGAACTAATCCTAGTACAGATACATGGAAAATGCGAACTAATCCTAGTATGGATACATGGGAAATGCGAACTATTCCTAGTACAGATACATGGGAAATGCGAACTAATCCTAGTACAGACACATGGGAAATGCGAACTAATCCTATTATGGATAAAGGGAAAATGGGAATTAATCCTAGTATGGATACATGGAAAAAAGGGAACTAATCCTAGTACCGATACACGAAAAAAGCGAGCTAATCCTAGTGCTGAAACATGGAAAAAAGAGAACTAATCCTAGTACCGATACATGAAAAAAGCGAGATAATCCTAGTACGGATACAAGGAAAAAGTGAAATAATCATAGTTTGAATAATTTACATGAATAAATGCGAACTAATCCTAGTACCGATACATGAAAAAAGCGAGCTAATCCAAGTACAGATATATGGAAAGTGCCAACTAATCCTAGTACATATACATGGAAAAATGAGAACTAATCCTAGTACCGATACATGAAAAAAGCGAGCTAATCCTAATACGGATACATGGAAAAAAGAGAACCAATCCTAGTACCGATACACGAAAAAAGCGAGCTAATCCTAGTACGGATACATGGAAAAAAGAGAACTGATCCTAGTACCGATACATGAAAAAAGCGAGCTAATCCTAGCACGAATACATGGAAAAAAGGGAACCAATCCTAGTACCGATACATGGAAAAAGCGAGCTAATCCTAGTACGGGTACATGGAAAAAAGAGAACTAATCCTAGTACCGATACATGAAAAAAGCGAGCTAATCCTAGTACGGATACATGGAAAAAAGAGAACTAATTCTAGTACCGATACATGAAAAAAGCGAGCTAATTCTAGTACGGATACATGGAAAAAAGAGAACTAATCCCAGTACCGATACATGAAAAATACGAGCTAATCCTAGTACGGATACATGGAAAAAAGAAAACTAATCCCAGTACCGATACATGAAAACCGGAGCTAATCCTAGTACGGATACAAGGAAAAAGTGAAATAATCATAGTTTGAATAATTTACATGAAAAATGCGAACTAATCCTAGTACCGATACATGAAAAATGCGAGCTAATCCAAGTACAGATATATGGAAAGTGCCAACTAATACTAGTACATATACATGGGAAATGCGAACTAATCCTAGTACAGATACATGGAAAAAAGAGAACTAATCCTAGTACAGATACATGGGAAATGCGAACTAATCCCAGTACAGATACATGGGAAATGCGAACTAATCCCAGTACAGATACATGGGAAATGCGAACTATTCCTAGTACAGATACATGGGAATTGCGAACTAATCCTAGTACAGATGCATGGGAAATGCGAACTAATCCTATACAGATACATGGAAAATGCGAACTAATCCTAGTACAGATACATGGGAAATGCGAAATAATCCCAGTACAGATACATGGGAAATGCGAACTAATCCTATTATGGATACATGGAAAATGCGAACTAATCCTAGTACAGATACATTGAAAATGCGAACTAATCCTAGAACAGATACATGGAAAATGCGAACTAATCCTAGTATGGATACATGGAAAATGCGAATTAATCCCAGTACAGTTATATGGAAAATGCGAACTAATCCTAGTACCGAAACATAGAAAATGCGAACTAATCTTAATACAGATCCATGGAAAATGCTAAATAATCCTAGTACAGATACATGGGAAAAAGAGAACCAATCCTAGTACAGATACATGGGAAATGCGAAATAATCCCAGTACAGATACATGGAAAATGCGAACTAATCCTAGTACAGTTACATGGGAAATGCGAACTAATCCTAGTACAGATACATGGGAAATGCGAACTAATCCTAGTACAGATACATGGGAAATGCGAACTATTCCCAGTACGGATACATGGAAAAAAGAGAACTAATCCTAGTACAGATACATGGGAAATGCGAACTAATCCTAGTACAGATACCTGGAAAATGCGAACTATTCCTAGTATGGATACATGGGAAATGCGAACTAATCCTACTACAGATACATGGGAAATGCGAACTAATCCTAGTACAGACACATGGGAAATGCGAACTAATCCTATTATGGATAAATGGAAAATGCGAATTAATCCTAGTATGGATACATGGAAAAAAGGGAACTAATCCTAGTACAGATACATGGGAAATGCGAAATAATCCCAGTACTGATATATGGAAAATGCGAATTAATCCTAGTACAGAAACATGGAAAATGCGAACTAATCCTAGTACAGATACATGGAAAATGCGAACTAATCCTAGTATGGATACATGGAAAAAGGGGAACTAATCCTAGTACAGATACTTGGGAAATGCGAAATAATCCCAGTACAGATACATGGAATATGCGAACTAATCCTAGTACAGAAACATGGAAAAGGCAAAGTAATCCTAGTACAGATACATCGGAAATGCGAAATAATCCTATTACAGATACATGGGAAATGCGAACTAATCCTATTATGGATACATGGAAAAAAGGGATCTAATCCTAGTACAGATACATGGGAAATGCGAAATAATCGCAGTACAGATACATGGAAAATGCGAACTAATCCTAGTACAGAAACATGGAAAAGGCAAACTAATCCTAGTACAGATACATCGGAAATGCGAAATAATCCCAGTACATATACATGGGAAATGCGAACTAATCCTAGTACAGATACATGGAAAATGCGAGATAATCCTAGTACGGATACATTGAAAAAAGAGAACTAATCCTAGTACCGTTACATGAAAAAAGCGAGCTAATCCTAGTACGGATACATGGAAAAAAGAGAACTTATCCTAGTACCGATACATGAAAAAAGCGAGATAATCCTAGTACGGTTACATGGATAAAAAGAGAACCAATCCTAGTACCGATACACGAAAAAAGCGAGCTAATCCTAGTACGGATACATGGAAAAAAGAGAACTGATCCTAGTACCGATACATGAAAAAAGCGAGCTAATCACAGCACGAATACATGGAAAAAAGAGAACTAATCCTAGTACCGATACATGGAAAAAGCGAGCTAATCCTAGTACGGATACATGGAAAAAAGAGAACTAATCCTAGTACCGATACATGAAAAAAGCGAGCTAATCCTAGTACGGATACATGGAAAAAAGAAAACTAATCCCAGTACCGATACATGAAAAAAGCGAGCTAATACTAGTACGGATACAAGGAAAAAGTGAAATAAACATAGTTTGAATAATTTACATGAAAAATGCGAACTAATCCTAGTACCGATACATGAAAAAAGCGAGCTAATCCAAGTACAGATATATGGAAAGTGCCAACTAATCCTAGTACATATACATGGGAAATGCGAACAAATCCTAGTACAGATACATGGAAAAAAGAGAACTAATCCTAGTACAGATACATGGGAAATGCGAAATAATCCCAGTACAGATACATGGGAAATGCGAACTAATCCCTGTACAGATACATGGGATATGCGAACTAATCCTAGTACAGATACATGGGAAATGCGAACTAATCCTAGTACAGATACATGGGAAATGCGATCTAATCCTATACAGATACATGGAAAATGCGAACTAATCCTAGTATGGATACATGGGAAATGCGAACTAATCCTAGTACAGATACATGGGAAATGCGAACTAATCCTATTATGGATACATGGAAAATGCGAACTAATCCTAGTACAGATACATTGAAAATGCGAACTAATCCTAGTACAGATACATGGTAAATGCGAACTAATCCTAGTATGGATACATGGAAAAAAGGGAACTAATCCTAGTACAGATACATGGGAAATGCGAAATAATCTCAGTACAGATATATGGAAAATGCGAACTAATCCTAGTACAGAAACATGGAAAATGCGAACTAATCTTATTACAGATACATGGAAAATGCTAAATATTCCTAGTACAGATACATGGGAAAAAGAGAACTAATCCTAGTACAGATACATGGGAAATGCGAAATAATCCCTGTACAGATACATGGAAAATGCGAACTAATCCTAGTACAGTTACATGGGAAATGCGAACTAATCCTAGTACAGATACATGGGAAATGCGAACTAATCCTAGTACAGATACATGGGAAATGCGAACTATTCCCAGTACGGATACATGGAAAAAAGAGAACTAATCCTAGTACAGATACATGGGAAATGCGAACTAATCCTAGTACAGATACATGGAAAATGCGTTCTAATCCTAGTATGGATACATGGGAAATGCGAACTAATCCTAGTACAGATACATGGGAAAAGCGAACTAATCCTAGTACAGACACATGGGAAATGCGAACTAATCCTATTATGGATAAATGGAAAATGCGAATTAATCCTAGTATGGATACATGGAAAAAAGGGAACTAATCCTAGTACAGATACATGAGAAATGCGAAATAATCCCAGTACAGATATATGGAAAATGCGAATTATTCCTAGTACAGAAACATGGAAAATGCGAACTAATCCTAGTACAGATACATGGAAAATGCGAACTAATCCTAGTATGGATACATGGAAAAAAGGGAAATAATCCTAGTACAGATACATGGGAAATGCGAAATAATCCCAGTACAGATACATGGAAAATGCGAACTAATCCTAGTACAGAAACATGGAAAAGGCAAACTAATCCTAGTACAGATACATCGGAAATGCGAAATAGTCTTAGTACAGATACATGGGAAATGCGAACTAATCCTTGTACAAATACATGGAAAATGCGAACTAATCCTAGTACAGATACGTGGGAAATGCGAACTAATCCTAGTAAAAGATACATGGAAAATGCGAACTTATCTTAGTACAGATACATGGGAAATGTGAAGTAATCCTAGTACAGATACATGGGAAATGCGAACTAATCCTAGTACAGATACATGGGAAATGCGAACTAATCCAATACAGATACATGGAAAATGCGAACTAATCCTAGTATGGATACATGGGAAATGCGAACTAATCCTAGTACAGATACATGGGAAATGCGAACTAATCCTATTATGGATACATGGAAAATGCGAACTATTCCTAGTACAGATACATTGAAAATGCGAACTAATCCTAGTACAGATACATGGAAAATGCGAACTAATCCTAGTATGGATACATGGAAAAAAGGGAACTAATCCTAGTACAGATACATGGGAAATGCGAAATGACCCCAGTACAGATACATGGAAAAAGCGAACTAATCCTAGTACAGTTACATGGGAAATGCGAACTAATCCTAGTACAGATACATGGGAATTGCGAACTAATCCTAGTACAGATACATGGGAAATGCGAACTATTCCCAGTACGAATACATGGAAAAAAAGAACTAATCCTAGTACAGATACATGGGAAATGCGAATTAATCCTAGTACAGATACATGGAAAACGCGAACTAATCCTAGTATGGATACATGGGAAATGCGAACTAATCCTAGTACAGTTACATGGGAAATGCGAACTAATCCTAGTACAGACACATGGGAAATGCGAACTAATCCTATTATGGATAAATGGAAAATGCGAATTAATCCTAGTATGGATACATGGAAAAAAGGGATTTAATCCTAGTACAGATACATGGGAAATGCGAAATAATCCCAGTACATATATATGGAAAATGCGAATGAATCCTAGTACAGAATCATGGAAAATGCGAACTAATCCTAGTACAAATACATGGAAAATGCGAACTAATCCTAGTATGGATACATGGAAAAAAGGGAACTAATCCTAGTACAGATACATGGGAAATGCGAAATAATCCCAGTACAGATAATCCTAGTACAGAAACATGGAAAAGGCAAACTAATCCTAGTACAGATACATCGGAAATGCGTAATAATCCTAGTACAGATACATGGGAAATGCGAAGTAATCCTAGTACAGATACATGGAAAATGCGAACTAATCCTAGTACAGATACGTGGGAAATGCGAACTAATCCTAGTAAAAGATACATGGAAAATGCGAAATTATTTTAGTACAGATACATGGGAAATGCGAACTAATCCTATTACAGATACATGGGAAATGCGAACTAATCCTAGTACAGATATATGGGAAATGCGAACTAATCCTAGAACAGATACATGGGAAATGCGAACTAATCCTAGTACAGATACATGGGAAATGCGAACTAATCCTATTATGGATACATGGAAAATGCGAACTAATCCTAGTACAGATACATTGAAAATGGGAACTAATCCTAGTACAGATACATGGAAAATGCGAACTAATCCTAATATGGATACATGGAAAAAAGGGAACTAATCCTAGTACAGATACATGGGAAATGCGAAATCCCAATACAGATATATGGAAAATGCGAACTAATCCTAGTACAGAAACATGGAAAATGCAAACTAATCTTAATACAGATACATAGAAATTGCGAAATAATCCTAGTACAGATACATGGGAAAAAGAGAACTAATCCTAGTACAGATACATGGGAAATGCGAAATAACCCCAGTACAGATACATGGAAAATGCGAACAAATCCTAGTACAGTTACATGGGAAATGCGAACTAATCCTAGTACAGATACATGGGAAATGCGATCTAATCCTAGTACAGATACATGGGAAATGCGAACTATTCCCAGTACGGATACATGGAAAAAAGAGAACTAATCCTAGTACAGATACATGGGAAATGCGAATTAATCCTAGTACAGATACATGGAAAATGCGAACTAATCCTAGTATGGATACATGGGAAATGCGAACTAATCCTAGTACAGATACATGGGAAATGCGAACTAATCCTAGTACAGACACATGGGAAATGCAAACTAATCCTATTATGGATAAATGGAAAATGCGAATTAATCCTAGTATGGATACATGGAAAAAAGGGAACTAATCCTAGTACAGATTCATGGGAAATGCGAAATAATCCCAGTACAGATATATGGAAAATGCGAATTAATCCTAGAACAGAAACATGGAAAATGCGAACTAATCCTAGTACAGATACATGGAAAATGCGAACTAATCCTAGTATGGATACATGGAAAAAAGGGAACTAATCCTAGTACAGATACTTGGGAAATGCGAAATAATCCCAGTACAGATACATGGAAAATGCGAACTAATCCTAGTACAGAAACATGGAAAAGGCAAACTAATCCTAGTACAGATACATCGGAAATGCGAAATAATCCTATTACAGATACATGGGAAATGCGAACTAATCCTATTATGGATACATGGAAAAAAGGGATCTAATCCTAGTACAGATACATGGGAAATGCGAAATAATCGCAGTACAGATACATGGAAAATGCGAACTAATCCTAGTACAGATACATGGAAAATGCGAACTAATCCTAGTATGGATACATGGAAAAAAGGGAACTAATCCTAGTACAGATACATGGGAAATGCGAAATAATCCCAGTACAGATACATGGAAAATGCGAACTAATCCTAGTACAGAAACATGGAAAAGGCAAACTAATCCTAATATGGATACATGGAAAAAAGGGAACTAATCCTAGTACAGATACATGGGAAATGCGAAATAATCCCAGTACAGATACATGGAAAATGCGAACTAATCCTAGTACAGAAACATGGAAAAGGCAAACTAATCCTAGTACAGATACATCGGAAATGCGAAATAATCCTACTACAGATACATGGGAAATCCGAACTAATCCTAGTACAGATACATGGAAAATGCAAACTAATCTTAATACAGATACATGGGAAATGCGAAATAACCCCAGTACAGATACATGGAAAATGAGAACAAATCCTAGTACAGTTACATGGGAAATGCGAACTAATCCTATTACAGATACATGGGAAATGCGAACTAATCCTGGTACAGATACATGGGAAATGCGAACTATTCCCAGTACGGATACATGGAAAAAAGAGAACTAATCCTAGTACAGATACATGGGAAATGCGAACTAATCCTAGTACAGATACATGGAAAATGCGAACTAATCCTAGTATGGATACATGGGAAATGCGAACTAATCCTAGTACAGATACATGGGAAATGCGAACTAATCCTAGTACAGACACATGGGAAATGCTAACTAATCCTATTTTATATAAATGGAAAATGCGAATTAATCCTAGTATGGATACATGGAAAAAAGAGAACTAATCCTAGTACCGATACATGAAAAAAGCGAGCTAATCCTAGTACGGATACATGGAAAAAAGAGAACCAATCCTAGTACCGATACACGAAAAAAGCGAGCTAATCCTAGTACGGATACATGGAAAAAAGAGAACTGATAATAGTACCGATACATGAAAGAAGCGAGCTAATCCTAGCACGAATACATGGAAAAAAGAGAAGTAATCCTGGTACCGATACATGGAAAAAGCGAGCTAATCCTAGTACGGGTACATGGAAAAAAGAGAACTAATCCTAGTACCGATACATGAAAAAGCGAGCTAAGCCTAGTACGGACACATGGAAAAAAGAGAACTAATCCTAGTACCGATATGTGAAAAAAGCGAGCTAATCCTAGTACGGATACATGGAAAAAAGAGAACTAATACTAGTACCGATACATCAAAAAAGCGAGCTAATCCTAGTACGGATACATGGAAAAAAGAAAACTAATCCCAGTACCGATACATGAAAAAAGCGAGCTAATCCTAGTACGGATATAAGGAAAAAGTGAAATAATCATAGTTTGAATAATTTACATGAAAAATGCGAACTAATCCTTGTACCGATACATGAAAAAAGCGAGCTAATCCAAGTACAGATATATGGAAAGTGCCAACTAATCCTAGTACATATACATGGGAAATGCGAACTAATCATAGTACAGATACATGGAAAAAAGAGAACTAATCCTAGTACAGATACATGGGAAATGCGAACTAATCCCAGTACAGATACATGGGAAATGCGAACTAATCCCAGTACAGATACATGGGAAATGCGAACTAATCCTAGTACAGATACTTGGGAAATGCGAACTAATCCTAGTACAGATACATGGGAAATGCGAACTAAACCTATACAGATATATGGAAAATGCGAACTAATCCTAGTAAGGATACATGGGAAATGCGAACTAATCCTAGTACAGGTACATGGAAAATGCGAACTAATCCTAGTACAGAAACATGGAAAAGGCAAACTAATCCTAGTACACATACATCGGAAATGCGAAATAATCCTAGTACAGATACATGGCAAATGCGAACTAATCCTAGTACAGATACATGGAAAATGCGAACTAATCCTAGTATGGATACATGGGAAATGCGAACTAATCCTAATACAGATACATGGGAAATGCGAACTAATCCTAGTACAGACACATGGGAAATGCGAACTAATCCTATTATGGATAAATGGAAAATGCGAATTAATCCTAGTATGGATACATGGAAAAAAGGGAACTAATCCTAGTACAGATACATGGGAAATGCGAAATAATCCCAGTACAGATATATGGAAAATGCGAATTAATCCTAGTACAGAAACATGGAAAATGCGAACTAATCCTAGTACAGATACATGGAAAATGCGAACTAATCCTAGTATGGATACATGGAAAAAAGGGAACTAATCCTAGTACAGATACATGGGAAATGCGAAATAATCCCAGTACAGATACATGGAAAATGCGAACTAATCCTAGTACAGAAACATGGAAAAGGCAAACTAATCCTAGTACAGATACATCGGAAATGCGAAATAATCCTAGTACAGATACATGGGAAATGCGAACTAATCCTAGTACAGATACATGGAAAATGCGAACTAATCCTAGTACAGATACGTGGGAAATGCGAACTAATCCTAGTAAAAGATACATGGAAAATGCGAACTTATCTTAGTACAGATACATGGGAAATGCGAAGTAATCCTAGTACTGATACATGGGAAATGCGAACTAATCCTAATACAGATACATGGGAAATGCGAACTAATCCTATTATGGATACATGGAAAATGCGAACTAATCCTAGTACAAATACATTGAAAATGCGAACTAATCCTATACAGATACATGGAAAATGCGAACTAATCCTAGTATGGATACTTGGGAAATGCGAACTAACCCTAGTACAGATACATGGGAAATGCGAACTAATCCTATTATGGATACATGGAAAATGCGAACTAATCCTTGTACAGATACATTGAAAATGCGAACTAATCCTAGTACAGATACATGGAAAATGCGAACTAATCCTAGTATGGATACATGGAAAAAAGGGAACGAATCCTAGTACAGATACATGGGAAATGCGAACTAATCCTATTATGGATACATGGAAAATGCGAACTAATCCTAGTGCAGATATATTGAAAATGGGAACTAATCCTAGTACAGATACATGGAAAATGCGAACTAATCCTAATATGGATACATGGAAAAAAGGGAACTAATCCTAGTACAGATACATGGGAAATGCGAAATCCCAATACAGATATATGGAAAATGCGAACTAATCCTAGTACAGAAACATGGAAAATGCAAACTAATCTTAATACAGATACATAGAAATTGCGAAATAATCCTAGTACAGATACATGGGAAAAAGAGAACTAATCCTAGTACAGATACATGGGAAATGCGAAATAACCCCAGTACAGATACATGGAAAATGCGAACTAATCCTAGTACAGTTACATGGGAAATGCGAACTAATCCTAGTACAGATACATGGGAAATGCGAACTAATCCTAGTACAGATACATGGGAAATTCGAACTATTCCCAGTACGGATACATGGAAAAAAGAGAACTAATCCTAGTACAGATACATGGGAAATGCGAATTAATCCTAGTACAGATACATGGAAAATGCGAACTAATCCTAGTATGGATACATGGGAAATGCGAACTAATCCTAGTACAGATACATGGGAAATGCGAACTAATCCTAGTACAGACACATGGGAAATGCAAACTAATCCTATTATGGATAAATGGAAAATGCGAATTAATCCTAGTATGGATACATGGAAAAAAGGGAACTAATCCTAGTACAGATTCATGGGAAATGCGAAATAATCCCAGTACAGATATATGGAAAATGCGAATTAATCCTAGTACAGAAACATGGAAAATGCGAACTAATCCTAGTACAGATACATGGAAAATGCGAACTAATCCTAGTATGGATACATGGATAAAAGGGAACTAATCCTAGTACAGATACTTGGGAAATGCGAAATAATCCCAGTACAGATACATGGAAAATGCGAACTAATCCTAGTACAGAAACATGGAAAAGGCAAACTAATCCTAGTACAGATACATCGGAAATGCGAAGTAATCCTATTACAGATACATGGGAAATGCGAACTAATCCTATTATGGATACATGGAAAAAAGGGATCTAATCCTAGTACAGATACATGGGAAATGCGAAATAATCGCTGTACAGATACATGGAAAATGCGAACTAATCCTAGTACAGATACATGGAAAATGCGAACTAATCCTAGTATGGATACATGGAAAAAAGGGAACTAATCCTAGTACAGATACATGGGAAATGCGAAATAATCCCAGTACAGATACATGGAAAATGCGAACTAATCCTAGTACAGAAACATGGAAAAGGCAAACTAATCCTAGTATGGATACATGGAAAAAAGGGAACTAATCCTAGTACAGATACATGGGAAATGCGAAATAATCCCAGTACAGATTCATGGAAAATGCGAACTAATCCTAGTACAGAAACATGGAAAAGGCAAACTAATCCTAGTACAGATACATCGGAAATGTGAAATAATCCTAGTACAGATACATGGGAAATCCGAACTAATCCTAGTACAGATACATGGAAAATGCAAACTAATCTTAATACAGATACATGGGAAATGCGAAATAACCCCAGTACAGATACATGGAAAATGAGAACTAATCCTAGTACAGTTACATGGGAAATGCGAACTAATCCTAGTACAGATACATGGGAAATGCGAACTAATCCTAGTACAGATACATGGGAAATGCGAACTATTCCCAGTACGGATACATGGAAAAAAGAGAACTAATCCTAGTACAGATACATGGGAAATGCGAACTAATCCTAGTACAGATACATGGAAAATGCGAACTAATCCTAGTATGGATACATGGGAAATGCGAACTAATCCTAGTACAGATACATGGGAAATGCGAACTAATCCTAGTACAGACACATGGGAAATGCGAACTAATCCTATTTTGTATAAATGGAAAATGCGAATTAATCCTAGTATGGATACATGGAAAAAAGAGAACTAATCCTAGTACCGATACATGAAAAAAGCGAGCTAATCCTAGTACGGATACATGGAAAAAAGAGAACCAATCCTAGTACCGATACACGAAAAAAGCGAGCTAATCCTAGTACGGATACATGGAAAAAAGAGAACTGATAATAGTACCGATACATGAAAGAAGCGAGCTAATCCTAGCACGAATAAATGGAAAAAAGAGAAGTAATCCTGGTACCGATACATGGAAAAAGCGAGCTAATCCTAGTACGGGTACATGGAAAAAAGAGAACTAATCCTAGTCCCGATACATGAAAAAGCGAGCTAATCCTAGTACGGACACATGGAAAAAAGAGAACTATTCCTAGTACCGACACATGAAAAAAGCGAGCTAATCCTAGTACGGATACATGGAAAAAAGAGAACTAATACTAGTACCGATACATCAAAAAAGCGAGCTAATCCTAGTACGGATACATGGAAAAAAGAAAACTAATCCCAGTACCGATACATGAAAAAAGCGAGCTAATCCTAGTACGGATATAAGGAAAAAGTGAAATAATCATAGTTTGAATAATTTACATGAAAAATGCGAACTAATCCTTGTACCGATACATGAAAAAAGCGAGCTAATCCAAGTACAGATATATGGAAAGTGCCAACTAATCCTAGTACATATACATGGGAAATGCGAACTAATCATAGTACAGATACATGGAAAAAAGAGAACTAATCCTAGTACAGATACATGGGAAATGCGAACTAATCCCAGTACAGATACATGGGAAATGCGAACTAATCCCAGTACAGATACATGGGAAATGCGAACTAATCCTAGTACAGATACATGGGAAATGCGAACTAATCCTAGTACAGATACATGGGAAATGCGAACTAAACCTATACAGATATATGGAAAATGCGAACTAATCCTAGTAAGGATACAGGGGAAATGCGAACTAATCCTAGTACAGGTACATGGAAAATGCGAACTAATCCTAGTACAGAAACATGGAAAAGGCAAACTAATCCTAGTACAGATACATCGGAAATGCGAAATAATCCTAGTACAGATACATGGCAAATGCGAACTAATCCTAGTACAGATACATGGAAAATGCGAACTAATCCTAGTATGGATACATGGGAAATGCGAACTAATCCTAGTACAGATACATGGGAAATGCGAACTAATCCCAGTACAGACACATGGGAAATGCGAACTAATCCTATTATGGATAAATGGAAAACGCGAATTAATCCTAGTATGGATACATGGAAAAAAGGGAACTAATCCTAGTACAGATACATGGGAAATGCGAAATAATCCCAGTACAGATATATGGAAAATGCGAATTAATCCTAGTACAGAAACATGGAAAATGCGAACTAATCCTAGTACAGATACATGGAAAATGCGAACTAATCCTAGTATGGATACATGGAAAAAAGGGAACTAATCCTAGTACAGATACATGGGAAATGCGAAATAATCCCAGTACAGATACATGGAAAATGCGAACTAATCCTAGTACAGAAACATGGAAAAGGCAAAATAATCCTAGTACAGATACATCGGAAATGCGAAATAATCCTAGTACAGATACATGGGAAATGCGAACTAATCCTAGTACAGATACATGGAAAATGCGAACTAATCCTAGTACAGATACGTGGGAAATGCGAACTAATCCTAGTAAAAGATACATGGAAAATGCGAACTTATCTTAGTACAGATACATGGGAAATGCGAAGTAATCCTAGTACTGATACATGGGAAATGCGAACTAATCCTAATACAGATACATGGGAAATGCGAACTAATCCTATTATGGATACATGGAAAATGCGAACTAGTCCTAGGACAAATACATTGAAAATGCGAACTAATCCTATACAGATACATGGAAAATGCGAACTAATCCTAGTATGGATACATGGGAAATGCGAACTAACCCTAGTACAGATACATGGGAAATGCGAACTAATCCTATTATGGATACATGGAAAATGCGAACTAATCCTAGTACAGATACATTGAAAATGCGAACAAATCCTAGTACAGATACATGGAAAATGCGAACTAATCCTAGTATGGATACATGGAAAAAAGGGAACGAATCCTAGTACAGATACATGGGAAATGCGAACTAATCCTATTATGGATACATGGAAAATGCGAACTAATCCTAGTACAGATACATTGAAAATGGGAACTAATCCTAGTACAGATACATGGAAAATGCGAACTAATCCTAATATGGATACATGGAAAAAAGGGAACTAATCCTAGTACAGATACATGGGAAATGCGAAATCCCAATACAGATATATGGAAAATGCGAACTAATCCTAGTACAGAAACATGGAAAATGCAAACTAATCTTAATACAGATACATAGAAATTGCGAAATAATCCTAGTACAGATACATGGGAAAAAGAGAACTAATCCTAGTACAGATACATGGGAAATGCGAAATAACCCCAGTACAGATACATGGAAAATGCGAACTAATCCTAGTACAGTTACATGGGAAATGCGAACTAATCCTAGTACAGATACATGGGAAATGCGAACTAATCCTAGTACAGATACATGGGAAATGCGAACTATTCCCAGTACGGATACATGGAAAAAAGAGAACTAATCCTAGTACAGATACATGGGAAATGCGAATTAATCCTAGTACAGATACATGGAAAATGCGAACTAATCCTAGTATGGATACATGGGAAATGCGAACTAATCCTAGTACAGATACATGGGAAATGCGAACTAATCCTAGTACAGACACATGGGAAATGCAAACTAATCCTATTATGGATAAATGGAAAATGCGAATTAATCCTAGTATGGATACATGCAAAAAAAGGGAACTAATCCTAGTACAGATTCATGGGAAATGCGAAATAATCCCAGTACAGATATATGGAAAATGCGAATTAATCCTAGTACAGAAACATGGAAAATGCGAACTAATCCTAGTACAGATACATGGAAAATGCGAACTAATCCTAGTATGGATACATGGAAAAAAGGGAACTAATCCTAGTACAGATACTTGGGAAATGCGAAATAATCCCAGTACAGATACATGGAAAATGCGAACTAATCCTAGTACAGAAACATGGAAAAGGCAAACTAATCCTAGTACAGATACATCGGAAATGCGAAATAATCCTATTACAGATACATGGGAAATGCGAACTAATCCTATTATGGATACATGGAAAAAAGGGATCTAATCCTAGTACAGATACATGGGAAATGCGAAATAATCGCAGTACAGATACATGGAAAATGCGAACTAATCCTAGTACAGATACATGGAAAATGCGAACTAATCCTAGTATGGATACATGGAAAAAAGGGAACTAATCCTAGTACAGATACATGGGAAATGCGAAATAATCCCAGTACAGATACATGGAAAATGCGAACTAATCCTAGTACAGAAACATGGAAAAGGCAAACTAATCCTAGTACAGATACATCGGAAATGCGAAATAACCCTAGTACAGATACATGGGAAATCCGAACTAATCCTAGTACAGATACATGGAAAATGCAAACTAATCTTAATACAGATACATGGGAAATGCGAAATAACCCCAGTACAGATACATGGAAAAAGAGAACTAATCCTAGTACAGTTACATGGGAAATGCGAACTAATCCTAGTACAGATACATGGGCAATGCGAACTAATCCTAGTACAGATACATGGGAAATGCGAACTATTCCCAGTACGGATACATGGAAAAAAGAGAACTAATCCTAGTACAGATACATGGGAAATGCGAACTAATCCAAGTACAGATACATGGAAAATGCGAACTAATCCTAGTATGGATACATGGGAAATGCGAACTAATCCTAGTACAGATACATGGGAAATGCGAACTAATCCTAGTACAGACACATGGGAAATGCGAACTAATCCTATTTTGTATAAATGGAAAATGCGAATTAATCCTAGTATGGATACATGGAAAAAAGAGAACTAATCCTAGTACCGATACATGAAAAAAGCGAGCTAATCCTAGTACGGATACATGGAAAAAAGAGAACCAATCCTAGTACCGATACTCGAAAAAAGCGAGCTAATCCCAGTACGGATACATGGAAAAAAGAGAACTGATAATAGTACCGGTACATGAAAGAAGCGAGCTAATCCTAGCACGAATACATGGAAAAAAGAGAAGTAATCCTGGTACCGATACATGGAAAAAGCGAGCTAATCCTAGTACGGGTACATGGAAAAAAGAGAACTAATCCTAGTACCGATACATGAAAAAGCGAGCTAATACTAGTACGGATACATGGAAAAAGAGAACTAATCCTAGTACCGATACATGAAAAAAGCGAGCTAATACTAGAACGGATACATGGAAAAAAGAGAACTAATACTAGTACCGTTACATGAAAAAAGCGAGCTAATCCTAGTACGGATACATGGAAAAAAGAAAACTAATCCCAGTACCGATACATGAAAAAAGCGAGCTAATCCTAGTACGGATATAAGGAAAAAGTGAAATAATCATAGTTTGAATAATTTACATGAAAAATGCGAACTAATCCTTGTACCGATACATGAAAAAAGCGAGCTAATCCAAGTACAGATATATGGAAAGTGCCAACTAATCCTAGTACATATACATGGGAAATGCGAACTAATCATAGTACAGATACATGGAAAAAAGAGAACTAATCCTAGTACAGATACATGGGAAATGCGAACTAATCCCAGTACAGATACATGGGAAATGCGAACTAATCCCAGTACAGATACATGGGAAATGCGAACTAATCCTAGTACAGATACATGGGAAATGCGAACTAATCCTAGTACAGATACATGGGAAATGCGAACTAAACCTATACAGATATATGGAAAATGCGAACTAATCCTAGTAAGGATACATGGGAAATGCGAACTAATCCTAGTACAGGTACATGGAAAATGCGAACTAATCCTAGTACAGAAACATGGAAAAGGCAAACTAATCCTAGTACAGATACATCGGAAATGCGAAATAATCCTAGTACAGATACATGGCAAATGCGAACTTATCCTAGTACAGATACATGGAAAATGCGAACTAATCCTAGTATGGATACATGGGAAATGCGAACTAATCCTAATACAGATACATGGGAAGTGCCAACTAATCCTAGTACAGACACATGGGAAATGCGAACTAATCCTATTATGGATAAATGGAAAATGCGAATTAATCCTAGTATGGATACATGGAAAAAAAGGGAACTAATCCTAGTACAGATACATGGGAAATGCGAAATAATCCCAGTACAGATATATGGAAAATGCGAATTAATCCTAGTACAGAAACAAGGAAAAATGCGAACTAATCCTAGTACAGATACATGGAAAATGCGAACTAATCCTAGTATGGATACATGGAAAAAAGGGAACTAATCCTAGTACAGATACATGGGAAATGCGAAATAATTCCAGTACAGATACATGGAAAATGCGAACTAATCCTAGTACAGAAACATGGAAAAGGCAAACTAATCCTAGTACAGATACATCGGAAATGCGAAATAATCCTAGTACAGATACATGGGAAATGCGAACTAATCCTAGTACAGATACATGGAAAATGCGAACTAATCCTAGTACAGATTCGTGGGAAATGCGAACTAATCCTAGTAAAAGATACATGGAAAATGCGAACTTATCTTAGTACAGATACATGGGAAATGCGAAGTAATCCTAGTTCTGATACATGGGAAATGCGAACTAATCCTAATACAGATACATGGGAAATGCGAACTAATCCTATTATGGATACATGGAAAATGCGAACTAATCCTAGTACAAATACATTGAAAATGCGAACTAATCCTATACAGGTACATGGAAAATGCGAACTAATCCTAGTATGGATACATGGGAAATGCGAACTAACCCTAGTACAGATACATGGGAAATGCGAACTAATCCTATTATGGATACATGGAAAATGCGAACTAATCCTAGTACAGATACATTGAAAATGCGAAATAATCCTAGTACAGATACATGGAAAATGCGAACTAATCCTAGTATGGATACATGGAAAAAAGGGAACGAATCCTAGTACAGATACATGGGAAATGTGAAATAATCCCAGTACAGATATATGGAAAATGCGAACTAATCCTAGTAGAGAAACATGGAAAATGCGAACTAATATAAATACTGATCCATGGAAAATGCTAAATAATCCTAGTACAGATACATGGGAAAAAGAGAACTAATCCTAGTACAGATACATGGGAAATGCGAAATAATCCCAGTACAGATACATGGAAAATGCGAACTAATCCTAGTACAGTTACATGGGAAATGCGAACTAATCCTAGTACAGATACATGGGAAATGCGAACTAATCCTAGTACAGATACATGGGAAATGCGAACTATTCCCAGTACGGATACATGGAAAAAAGAGAACTAATCCTAATACAGATACACGGGAAATGCGAACTAATCCTAGTACAGATACATGGAAAATGCGAACTAATCCTTGTATGGATACATGGGAAATGCGAACTAATCCTAGCACAGATACATGGGAAATGCGAACTAATCCTAGTACAGACACATGGGAAATGCGAACTAATCCTATTATGGATAAATGGAAAATGCGAATTAATCCTAGTATGGATACATGGATAAAAGGGAAATAATCCTAGTACAGATACATGTGAAATGCGAAATAATCCCAGTACAGATATATGGAAATTGCGAATTAATCCTAGTACAGAAAATGGAAAATGCGAACTAATCCTAGTACAGATACATAGAAAATGCGAACTAATCCTAGTATGGATACATGGAAAAAAGGGAACTAATCCTAGTACAGATACATCGGAAATGCGAAATAATCCCAGTACAGATACATGGAAAAGGCAAACTAATCCTAGTACAGATACATCGGAAATGCGAAATAATCCTAGTACAGATACATGGGAAATGCGAACTAATCTTAGTATGGATACATGGAAAAAAGGGAACTAATACCAGTACAGATACATGGGAAATGCGAAATAATCCCAGTACATATACCTGGAAAATGCGAACTAATCCTAGTACAGAAACATGGAAAAGGCAAACTAATCCTAGTACAGATACATCGGAAATGCGAAATAATCCCAGTACGGATACATGGGAAATGCGAACTAATCCTAGTACAGATACATGGAAAATGCGAGATAATCCTAGTACGGATACATTGAAAAAAGAGAACTAATCCTAGTACCGATACATGAAAAAAGCGAGCTAATCCTAGTACGGATACATGGCAAAAAGAGAACTAATCCTAGTACCGATACATGAAAAAAGCGAGCTAATCCTAGTACGGATACATGGAAAAAAGAGAACCAATCCTAGTACCGATACACGAAAAAAGCGAGCTAATCCTAGTACGGATACATGGAAAAAAGAGAACTAATCCTAGTACCGATACATGAAAAAAGCGAGCTAATTCTAGTACGGATACATGGAAAAAAGAGAACTAATCCCAGTACCGATACATGAAAAATGAGAGCTAATCCTAGTACGGATACAGGGAAATAAGGAAACTAT
This sequence comes from Periplaneta americana, assembly GCF_040183065.1. NCBI lineage: Eukaryota > Metazoa > Arthropoda > Insecta > Blattodea > Blattidae > Periplaneta > Periplaneta americana. Next base: position 827,628 of record NW_027185501.1, on the reverse strand, counting down.
TCCCAGTACCGATACATGAAAAAAGCGAGCTAATCCTAGTACGGATTCAAGGAAAAAGTGAAATAATCATAGTTTGAATAATTTACATGAAAAATGCGAACTAATCCTAGTACCGATACATGAAAAAAGCGAGCTAATCCAAGTACAGATATATGGAAAGTGCCAATTAATCCTAGTACATATACATGGGAAATGCGAACTAATCCTAGTACAGATACATGGAAAAAAGAGAACTAATCCTAGTACAGATACATGGGAAATGCGAACTAATCCCAGTACAGATACATGGGAAATGCGAACTAATCCCAGTACAGATACATGGGATATGCGATCTAATACTAGTACAGATACATAGGAAATGCGAACTAATCCTATTACAGATATATGGGAAATGCGAACTAATCCTATACAGATACATGGAAAATGCGAACTAATCCTAGTATGGATACATGGGAAATGCGAACTAATTCTAGTACAGATACATGGGAAATGCGAACTAATCCTATTATGGATACATGGAAAATGCGAAATAATCCTAGTACAGATACATTGAAAATGCGAACTAATCCTAGTACAGATACATGGAAAATGCGAACTAATCCTAGTATGGATACATGGAAAAAAGGGAACTAATCCTAGTACAGATACATGGGAAATGCGAAATAATCCCAGTACAAATATATGGAAAATGCGAACTAATCCTAGTACAGAAACATGGAAAATGCGAACTAATCTTAATACAGATACATGGAAAATGCTAAATATTACTAGTACAGATACATGGGAAAAAGAGAACTAATCCTAGTACAGATACATGGGAAATGCGAAATAATCCCAGTACAGATACATGGAAAATGCGAACTAATCCTAGTACGGTTACATGGGAAATGCGAACTAATCCTAGTACAGAAACATGGGAAATGCGAACTAATCCTAGTACAGATACATGGGAAATGCGAACTATTCCCAGTACGGATACATGGAAAAAAGAGAACTAATCCTAGTACAGATACATGGGAAATGAGAACTAATCCTAGTACAGATACATGGAAAATGCGAACTAATCCTAGTATGGATACATGGGAAATGCGAACTAATCCTAGTACAGATACATGGGAAATGTGAACTAATCCTAGTACAGACACATGGGAAATGCGAACTAATCCTATTATGGATAAATGGAAAATGGGAATTAATCCTAGTATGGATACATGGAAAAAAGGGAACTAATCCTAGTACCGATACACGAAAAAAGCGAGCTAATCCTAGTGCGGAAACATGGAAAAAAGAGAACTAATCCTAGTACCGATACATGAAAAAAGCGAGATAATCCTAGTACGGATACAAGGAAAAAGTGAAATAATCATAGTTTGAATAATTTACATGAAAAATGCGAACTAATCCTAGTACCGATACATGAAAAAAGCGAGCTAATCCAGGTACAGATATATAGAAAGTGCCAACTAATCCTAGTACATATACATGGAAAAATGAGAAATAATCCTAGTACCGATACATGAAAAAAGCGAGCTATTCCTAATAAGGATACATGGAAAAAAGAGAACCAATCCTAGTACCGATACACGAAAAAAGCGAGCTAATCCTAGTACGGATACATGGAAAAAAGAGAACTGATCCTAGTACCGATACATGAAAAAAGCGAGCTAATCCTAGCACGAATACATGGAAAAAAGAGAACTAATCCTAGTACCGATACATGGAAAAAGCGAGCTAATCCTAGTAAGGGTACATGGAAAAAAGAGAACTAATCCTAGTACCGATACATGAAAAAAGCGAGCTAATCCTAGTACGGATACATGGAAAAAAGAGAACTAATCCTAGTACCGATACATGAAAAAAGCGAGCTAATTCTAGTACGGATACATGGAAAAAAGAGAACTAATCCCAGTACCGATACATGAAAAAAGCGAGCTAATCCTAGTACGGATACATGGAAAAAAGAAAACTAATCCCAGTACCGATACATGAAAAAAGCGAGCTAATCCTAGTACGGATACAAGGAAAAAGTGAAATAATCATAGTTTGAATAATTTACATGAAAAATGCGAACTAATCCTAGTACCGATACATGAAAAAAGCGAGCTAATCCAAGTACAGATATATGGAAAGTGCCAACTAATCCTAGTACATATACATGGGAAATGCGAACTAATCCTAGTACAGATACATGGAAAAAAGAGAACTAATCCTAGCACAGGTACATGGGAAATGCGAACTAATCCCAGTACAGATACATGGGAAATGCGAACTAATCCCAGTACAGATACATGGGAAATGCGCACTAATCCTAGTACAGATACATGGGAAATGCGAACTAATCCTAGTACAGATGCATGGGAAATGCGAACTAATCCTATACAGATACATAGAAAATGCGAACTAATCCTAGTATGGATACATGGGAAATGCGAACTAATCCTAGTACAGATACATGGGAAATGCGAACTAATCCTATTATGGATACATGGAAAATGCGAACTAATCCTAGTACAGATACATCGAAAATGCGAACTAATCCTAGAACAGATACATGGAAAATGCGAACTAATCCTAGTATGGATACATGGAAAAAAGGGAACTAATCCTAGTAGAGATACATGGGAAATGCGAAATAATCCCAGTACAGATAAATGGAAAATGCGAACTAATCCTAGTACCGAAACATAGAAAATGCGAACTAAACTTAATACAGATCCATGGAAAATGCTAAATAATCCTAGTACAGATACATGGGGAAAAGAGAACTAATCCTAGTACAGATACATCGGAAATGCGAAATAATCCCAGTACAGATACATGGAAAATGCGAACTAATCCTAGTACAGTTACATGGGAAATGCGAACTAATCCTAGTACATATACATGGGAAATGCGAACTAATCCTAGTACAGATACATGGGAAATGCGAACTATTCCCAGTACGGATACATGGAAAAAAGAGAACTAATCCTAGTACAGATACATGGGAAATGCGAACTAATCCTAGTACAGATACATGGAAAATGCGAACTATTCCTAGTATGGATACATGGGAAATGCGAACTAATCCTACTACAGATACATGGGAAATGCGAACTAATCCTAGTACAGACACATGGGAAATGCGAACTAATCCTATTATGGATAAATGGAAAATGCGAATTAATCCTAGTATGGATACATGGATAAAAGGGAAATAATCCTAGTACAGATACATGTGAAATGCGAAATAATCCCAGTACAGATATATGGAAATTGCGAATTAATCCTAGTACAGAAAATGGAAAATGCGAACTAATCCTAGTACAGATACATAGAAAATGCGAACTAATCCTAGTATGGATACATGGAAAAAAGGGAACTAATCCTAGTACAGATACATCGGAAATGCGAAATAATCCCAGTACAGATACATGGAAAAGGCAAACTAATCCTAGTACAGATACATCGGAAATGCGAAATAATCCTAGTACAGATACATGGGAAATGCGAACTAATCTTAGTATGGATACATGGAAAAAAGGGAACTAATACCAGTACAGATACATGGGAAATGCGAAATAATCCCAGTACATATACCTGGAAAATGCGAACTAATCCTAGTACAGAAACATGGAAAAGGCAAACTAATCCTAGTACAGATACATCGGAAATGCGAAATAATCCCAGTACGGATACATGGGAAATGCGAACTAATCCTAGTACAGATACATGGAAAATGCGAGATAATCCTAGTACGGATACATTGAAAAAAGAGAACTAATCCTAGTACCGATACATGAAAAAAGCGAGCTAATCCTAGTACGGATACATGGCAAAAAGAGAACTAATCCTAGTACCGATACATGAAAAAAGCGAGCTAATCCTAGTACGGATACATGGAAAAAAGAGAACCAATCCTAGTACCGATACACGAAAAAAGCGAGCTAATCCTAGTACGGATACATGGAAAAAAGAGAACTAATCCTAGTACCGATACATGAAAAAAGCGAGCTAATTCTAGTACGGATACATGGAAAAAAGAGAACTAATCCCAGTACCGATACATGAAAAATGAGAGCTAATCCTAGTACGGATACAGGGAAATAAGGAAACTATTCCCAGTACCGATACATGAAAAAAGCGAGCTAATCCTAGTACGGATTCAAGGAAAAAGTGAAATAATCATAGTTTGAATAATTTACATGAAAAATGCGAACTAATCCTAGTACCGATACATGAAAAAAGCGAGCTAATCCAAGTACAGATATATGGAAAGTGCCAATTAATCCTAGTACATATACATGGGAAATGCGAACTAATCCTAGTACAGATACATGGAAAAAAGAGAACTAATCCTAGTACAGATACATGGGAAATGCGAACTAATCCCAGTACAGATACATGGGAAATGCGAACTAATCCCAGTACAGATACATGGGATATGCGATCTAATACTAGTACAGATACATAGGAAATGCGAACTAATCCTATTACAGATATATGGGAAATGCGAACTAATCCTATACAGATACATGGAAAATGCGAACTAATCCTAGTATGGATACATGGGAAATGCGAACTAATTCTAGTACAGATACATGGGAAATGCGAACTAATCCTATTATGGATACATGGAAAATGCGAAATAATCCTAGTACAGATACATTGAAAATGCGAACTAATCCTAGTACAGATACATGGGAAATGTGAACTAATCCTAGTACAGACACATGGGAAATGCGAACTAATCCTATTATGGATAAATGGAAAATGGGAATTAATCCTAGTATGGATACATGGAAAAAAGGGAACTAATCCTAGTACCGATACACGAAAAAAGCGAGCTAATCCTAGTGCGGAAACATGGAAAAAAGAGAACTAATCCTAGTACCGATACATGAAAAAAGCGAGATAATCCTAGTACGGATACAAGAAAAAAGTGAAATAATCATAGTTTGAATAATTTACATGAAAAATGCGAACTAATCCTAGTACCGATACATGAAAAAAGCTAGCTAATCCAGGTACAGATATATAGAAAGTGCCAACTAATCCTAGTACATATACATGGAAAAATGAGAAATAATCCTAGTACCGATACATGAAAAAAGCGAGCTATTCCTAATAAGGATACATGGAAAAAAGAGAACCAATCCTAGTACCGATACACGAAAAAAGCGAGCTAATCCTAGTACGGATACATGGAAAAAAGAGAACTGATCCTAGTACCGATACATGAAAAAAGCGAGCTAATCCTAGCACGAATACATGGAAAAAAGAGAACTAATCCTAGTACCGATACATGGAAAAAGCGAGCTAATCCTAGTAAGGGTACATGGAAAAAAGAGAACTAATCCTAGTACCGATACATGAAAAAAGCGAGCTAATCCTAGTACGGATACATGGAAAAAAGAGAACTAATCCTAGTACCGATACATGAAAAAAGCGAGCTAATTCTAGTACGGATACATGGAAAAAAGAGAACTAATCCCAGTACCGATACATGAAAAAAGCGAGCTAATCCTAGTACGGATACATGGAAAAAAGAAAACTAATCCCAGTACCGATACATGAAAAAAGCGAGCTAATCCTAGTACGGATACAAGGAAAAAGTGAAATAATCATAGTTTGAATAATTTACATGAAAAATGCGAACTAATCCTAGTACCGATACATGAAAAAAGCGAGCTAATCCAAGTACAGATATATGGAAAGTGCCAACTAATCCTAGTACATATACATGGGAAATGCGAACTAATCCTAGTACAGATACATGGAAAAAAGAGAACTAATCCTAGCACAGGTACATGGGAAATGCGAACTAATCCCAGTACAGATACATGGGAAATGCGAACTAATCCCAGTACAGATACATGGGAAATGCGCACTAATCCTAGTACAGATACATGGGAAATGCGAACTAATCCTAGTACAGATGCATGGGAAATGCGAACTAATCCTATACAGATACATAGAAAATGCGAACTAATCCTAGTATGGATACATGGGAAATGCGAACTAATCCTAGTACAGATACATGGGAAATGCGAACTAATCCTATTATGGATACATGGAAAATGCGAACTAATCCTAGTACAGATACATCGAAAATGCGAACTAATCCTAGAACAGATACATGGAAAATGCGAACTAATCCTAGTATGGATACATGGAAAAAAGGGAACTAATCCTAGTAGAGATACATGGGAAATGCGAAATAATCCCAGTACAGATAAATGGAAAATGCGAACTAATCCTAGTACCGAAACATAGAAAATGCGAACTAAACTTAATACAGATCCATGGAAAATGCTAAATAATCCTAGTACAGATACATGGGGAAAAGAGAACTAATCCTAGTACAGATACATCGGAAATGCGAAATAATCCCAGTACAGATACATGGAAAATGCGAACTAATCCTAGTACAGTTACATGGGAAATGCGAACTAATCCTAGTACATATACATGGGAAATGCGAACTAATCCTAGTACAGATACATGGGAAATGCGAACTATTCCCAGTACGGATACATGGAAAAAAGAGAACTAATCCTAGTACAGATACATGGGAAATGCGAACTAATCCTAGTACAGATACATGGAAAATGCGAACTATTCCTAGTATGGATACATGGGAAATGCGAACTAATCCTACTACAGATACATGGGAAATGCGAACTAATCCTAGTACAGACACATGGGAAATGCGAACTAATCCTATTATGGATAAATGGAAAATGCGAATTAATCCTAGTATGGATACATGGAAAAAAGGGAACTAATCCTAGTACAGATACATGGGAAATGCGAAATAATCCCAGTACAGATATATGGAAAATGCGAATTAATCCTAGTACAGAAACATGGAAAATGCGAACTAATCCTGGTACAGATACATGGAAAATGCGAACTAATCCTAGTATGGATACATGGAAAAAAGGGAACTAATCCTAGTACAGATACTTGGGAAATGCGAAATAATCCCAGTACAGATACATGGAAAATGCGAACTAATCCTAGTACAGAAACATGGAAAAGGCAAACTAATCCTAGTACAGATACATCGGAAATGCGAAATAATCCTATTACAGATACATGGGAAATGCGAACTAATCCTAGTACAGATACATGGAAAATGCGAGATAATCCTAGTACGGATACATTGAAAAAAGAGAACTAATCCTAGTACCGTTACATGAAAAAGCGGGCTAATCCTAGTACGGATACATGGAAAAAAGAGAACTTATCCTAGTACCGATACATGAAAAAAGCGAGATAATCCTAGTACGGTTACATGGATAAAAAGAGAACCTATCCTAGTACCGATACACGAAAAAAGCGAGCTAATCCTAGTACGGATACATGGAAAAAAGAGAACTGATCCTAGTACCGATACATGAAAAAAGCGAGCTAATCACAGCACGAATACATGGAAAAAAGAGAACTAATCCTAGTACCGATACATGGAAAAGGCGAGTTAATCCTAGTACGGATACATGGAAAAAAGAGAACTAATCCTAGTACCGATACATGAAAAAAGCGAGCTAATCCCAGTAGGGATTCATGGAAAAAAGAGAACTAATCCTAGTACCGATACATGAAAGAAGCGAGCTAATTCTAGTACGGATACATGGAAAAAAGAGAACTAATCCCAGTACCGATACATGAAAAAAGCGAGCTAATCCTAGTACGGATACATGGAAAAAAGAAAACTAATCCCAGTACCGATACATGAAAAAAGCGAGCTAATCCTAGTACGGATACAAGGAAAAGGTGAAATAATCATAGTTTGAATAATTTACATGAAAAATGCGAACTAATCCTAGTAACCGATACATGAAAAAAAGCGAGCTAATCCAAGTACAGATATATGGAAAGTGCCAACTAATCCTAGTACATATACATGGGAAATGCGAACAAATCCTAGTACAGATACATGGAAAAAAGAGAACTAATCCTAGTACTGATACATGGGAAATGCGAACTAATCCCAGTAAAGATACATGGGAAATGCGAACTAATCCCTGTACAGATACATGGGATATGCGAACTAATCCTAGTACAGATACATGGGAAATGCGAACTAATCCTAGTACAGATACATGGGAAATGCGAACTAATCCTATACAGATACATGGAAAATGCGAACTAATCCTAGTATGGATACATGGGAAATGCGAACTAATCCTAGTACAGATACATGGGAAATGCGAACTAATCCTATACAGATACATGGAAAATGCGAACTAATCCTAGTATGGATACATGGGAAATGCGAACTAATCCTAGTACAGATACATGGGAAATGCGAACTAATCCTATTATGGATACATGGAAAATGCGAACTAATCCTAGTACAGATACATGGAAAATGCGAACTAATCCTAGTATGGATACATGGAAAAAAGGGAACTAATCCTAGTACAGATACATGGGAAATGCGAAATAATCCCAGTGCAGAAATATGGAAAATGCGAACTATTCCTAGTACAGAAACATGGAAAATGCAAACTAATCTTAATACAGATACATGGAAAATGCGAAATAATCCTAGTACAGATACATGGGAAAAAGAGAACTAATCCTAGTACAGATACATGGGAAATGCGAAATAACCCCAGTACAGATACATGGAAAATGCGAACTAATCCTAGTACAGTTACATGGGAAATGCGAACTAATCCTAGTACAGATACATGGGAAATGCGAACTAATCCTAGTACAGATACATGGGAAATGCGAACTATTCCCAGTACGGATACATGGAAAAAAAGAACTAATCCTAGTACAGATACATGGGAAATGCGAACTAATCCTAGTACAGATACATGGAAAATGCGAACTAATCCTAGTATGGATACATGGGAAATGCGAACTAATCCTAGTACAGATACATGGGAAATGCGAACTAATCCTAGTACAGACACATGGGAAATGCGAACTAATCCTATTATGGATAAATGGAAAATGCGAATTAATCCTAGTATGGATACATGGAAAAAAGGGAACTAATCCTAGTACAGATACATGGGAAATGCGAAATAATCCCAGTACAGATATATGGAAAATGCGAATTAATCCTAGTACAGAAACATGGAAAATGCGAACTAATCCTAGTACAAATACATGGAAAATGCGAACTAATCCTAGTATGGAGACATGGAAAAAAGGGAACTAATCCTAGTACAGATACATGGGAAATGCGAAATAATCCCAGTACAGATACATGGAAAATGTGAACTAATCCTAGTACAGAAACATGGAAAAGGCAAACTAATCCTAGTACAGATACATCGGAAATGCGAAATAATCCTAGTACAGATACATGGGAAATGCGAAGTAATCCTAGTACAGATACATGGAAAATGCGAACTAATCCTAGTACAGATACGTGGGAAATGCGAACTAATCCTAGTAAAAGATACATGGAAAATGCGAACTTATTTTAGTACAGATACATGGGAAATGCAAACTAATCCTATTACAGATACATGGGAAATGCGAACTAATCCTAGTACAGATATATGGGAAATGCGAACTAATCCTAGTACAGATACATGGGAAATGCGAACTAATCCTATACAGATACATGGAAAATGCGAACTAATCCTAGTATGGATGCATGGGAAATGCGAACTAATCCTAGTACAGATACATGGGAAATGCGAACTAATCCTATTATGGATACATGGAAAATGCGAACTAATCCTAGTACAGACACATTGAAAATGCGAACTAATCCTAGTACAGATACATGGAAAATGCGAACTAATCCTAATATGGATACATGGAAAAAAGGGAACTAATCCTAGTACAGATACATGGGAAATGCGAAATCCCAGTACAGATATATGGAAAATGCGAACTAATCCTAGTACAGAAACATGGAAAATGCAAACTAATCTTAATACAGATACATAGAAATTGCGAAATAATCCTAGTACAGATACATGGGAAAAAGAGAACTAATCCTAGTACAGATACATGGGAAATGCGAAATAACCCCAGTACAGATACATGGAAAATGCGAACTAATCCTAGTACAGTTACATGGGAAATGCGAACTAATCCTAGTACAGATACATGGGAAATGCGAACTAATCCTAGTACAGATACATGGGAAATGCGAACTATTCCCAGTACGGATACATGGAAAAAAGAGAACTAATCCTAGTACAGATACATGGGAAATGCGAATTAATCCTAGTACAGATACATGGAAAATGCGAACTAATCCTAGTATGGATACATGGGAAATGCGAACTAATCCTAGTACAGATACATGGGAAATGCGAACTAATCCTAGTACAGACACATGGGAAATGCAAACTAATCCTATTATGGATAAATGGAAAATGCGAATTAATCCTAGTATGGATACATGCAAAAAAAGGGAACTAATCCTAGTACAGATTCATGGGAAATGCGAAATAATCCCAGTACAGATATATGGAAAATGCGAATTAATCCTAGTACAGAAACATGGAAAATGCGAACTAATCCTAGTACAGATACATGGAAAATGCGAACTAATCCTAGTATGGATACATGGAAAAAAGGGAACTAATCCTAGTACAGATACTTGGGAAATGCGAAATAATCCCAGTACAGATACATGGAAAATGCGAACTAATCCTAGTACAGAAACATGGAAAAGGCAAACTAATCCTAGTACAGATACATCGGAAATGCGAAATAATCCTATTACAGATACATGGGAAATGCGAACTAATCCTATTATGGATACATGGAAAAAAGGGATCTAATCCTAGTACAGATACATGGGAAATGCGAAATAATCGCAGTACAGATACATGGAAAATGCGAACTAATCCTAGTACAGATACATGGAAAATGCGAACTAATCCTAGTATGGATACATGGAAAAAAGGGAACTAATCCTAGTACAGATACATGGGAAATGCGAAATAATCCCAGTACAGATACATGGAAAATGCGAACTAATCCTAGTACAGAAACATGGAAAAGGCAAACTAATCCTAGTACAGATACATCGGAAATGCGAAATAACCCTAGTACAGATACATGGGAAATCCGAACTAATCCTAGTACAGATACATGGAAAATGCAAACTAATCTTAATACAGATACATGGGAAATGCGAAATAACCCCAGTACAGATACATGGAAAAAGAGAACTAATCCTAGTACAGTTACATGGGAAATGCGAACTAATCCTAGTACAGATACATGGGCAATGCGAACTAATCCTAGTACAGATACATGGGAAATGCGAACTATTCCCAGTACGGATACATGGAAAAAAGAGAACTAATCCTAGTACAGATACATGGGAAATGCGAACTAATCCAAGTACAGATACATGGAAAATGCGAACTAATCCTAGTATGGATACATGGGAAATGCGAACTAATCCTAGTACAGATACATGGGAAATGCGAACTAATCCTAGTACAGACACATGGGAAATGCGAACTAATCCTATTTTGTATAAATGGAAAATGCGAATTAATCCTAGTATGGATACATGGAAAAAAGAGAACTAATCCTAGTACCGATACATGAAAAAAGCGAGCTAATCCTAGTACGGATACATGGAAAAAAGAGAACCAATCCTAGTACCGATACTCGAAAAAAGCAAGCTAATCCCAGTACGGATACATGGAAAAAAGAGAACTGATAATAGTACCGGTACATGAAAGAAGCGAGCTAATCCTAGCACGAATACATGGAAAAAAGAGAAGTAATCCTGGTACCGATACATGGAAAAAGCGAGCTAATCCTAGTACGGGTACATGGAAAAAAGAGAACTAATCCTAGTACCGATACATGAAAAAGCGAACTAATACTAGTACGGATACATGGAAAAAGAGAACTAATCCTAGTACCGATACATGAAAAAAGCGAGCTAATACTAGAACGGATACATGGAAAAAAGAGAACTAATACTAGTACCGTTACATGAAAAAAGCGAGCTAATCCTAGTACGGATACATGGAAAAAAGAAAACTAATCCCAGTACCGATACATGAAAAAAGCGAGCTAATCCTAGTACGGATATAAGGAAAAAGTGAAATAATCATAGTTTGAATAATTTACATGAAAAATGCGAACTAATCCTTGTACCGATACATGAAAAAAGCGAGCTAATCCAAGTACAGATATATGGAAAGTGCCAACTAATCCTAGTACATATACATGGGAAATGCGAACTAATCATAGTACAGATACATGGAAAAAAGAGAACTAATCCTAGTACAGATACATGGGAAATGCGAACTAATCCCAGTACAGATACATGGGAAATGCGAACTAATCCCAGTACAGATACATGGGAAATGCGAACTAATCCTAGTACAGATACATGGGAAATGCGAACTAATCCTAGTACAGATACATGGGAAATGCGAACTAAACCTATACAGATATATGGAAAATGCGAACTAATCCTAGTAAGGATACATGGGAAATGCGAACTAATCCTAGTACAGGTACATGGAAAATGCGAACTAATCCTAGTACAGAAACATGGAAAAGGCAAACTAATCCTAGTACAGATACATCGGAAATGCGAAATAATCCTAGTACAGATACATGGCAAATGCGAACTTATCCTAGTACAGATACATGGAAAATGCGAACTAATCCTAGTATGGATACATGGGAAATGCGAACTAATCCTAATACAGATACATGGGAAGTGCCAACTAATCCTAGTACAGACACATGGGAAATGCGAACTAATCCTATTATGGATAAATGGAAAATGCGAATTAATCCTAGTATGGATACATGGAAAAAAAGGGAACTAATCCTAGTACAGATACACGGGAAATGCGAAGTAATCCCAGTACAGATATATGGAAAATGCGAATTAATCCTAGTACAGAAACAAGGAAAAATGCGAACTAATCCTAGTACAGATACATGGAAAATGCGAACTAATCCTAGTATGGATACATGGAAAAAAGGGAACTAATCCTAGTACAGATACATGGGAAATGCGAAATAATTCCAGTACAGATACATGGAAAATGCGAACTAATCCTAGTACAGAAACATGGAAAAGGCAAACTAATCCTAGTACAGATACATCGGAAATGCGAAATAATCCTAGTACAGATACATGGGAAATGCGAACTAATCCTAGTACAGATACATGGAAAATGCGAACTAATCCTAGTACAGATTCGTGGGAAATGCGAACTAATCCTTATAAAAGATACATGGAAAATGCGAACTTATCTTAGTACAGATACATGGGAAATGCGAAGTAATCCTAGTTCTGATACATGGGAAATGCGAACTAATCCTAATACAGATACATGGGAAATGCGAACTAATCCTATTATGGATACATGGAAAATGCGAACTAATCCTAGTACAAATACATTGAAAATGCGAACTAATCCTATACAGGTACATGGAAAATGCGAACTAATCCTAGTATGGATACATGGGAAATGCGAACTAACCCTAGTACAGATACATGGGAAATGCGAACTAATCCTATTATGGATACATGGAAAATGCGAACTAATCCTAGTACAGATACATTGAAAATGCGAACTAATCCTAGTACAGATACATGGAAAATGCGAACTAATCCTAGTATGGATACATGGAAAAAAGGGAACGAATCCTAGTACAGATACATGGGAAATGTGAAATAATCCCAGTACAGATATATGGAAAATGCGAACTAATCCTAGTACAGAAACATGGAAAATGCGAACTAATATAAATACTGATCCATGGAAAATGCTAAATAATCCTAGTACAGATACATGGGAAAAAGAGAACTAATCCTAGTACAGATACATGGGAAATGCGAAATAATCCCAGTACAGATACATGGAAAATGCGAACTAATCCTAGTACAGTTACATGGGAAATGCGAACTAATCCTAGTACAGATACATGGGAAATGCGAACTAATCCTAGTACAGATACATGGGAAATGCGAACTATTCCCAGTACGGATACATGGAAAAAAGAGAACTAATCCTAATACAGATACACGGGAAATGCGAACTAATCCTAGTACAGATACATGGAAAATGCGAACTAATCCTTGTATGGATACATGGGAAATGCGAACTAATCCTAGCACAGATACATGGGAAATGCGAACTAATCCTAGTACAGACACATGGGAAATGCGAACTAATCCTATTATGGATAAATGGAAAATGCGAATTAATCCTAGTATGGATACATGGATAAAAGGGAAATAATCCTAGTACAGATACATGTGAAATGCGAAATAATCCCAGTACAGATATATGGAAATTGCGAATTAATCCTAGTACAGAAAATGGAAAATGCGAACTAATCCTAGTACAGATACATAGAAAATGCGAACTAATCCTAGTATGGATACATGGAAAAAAGGGAACTAATCCTAGTACAGATACATCGGAAATGCGAAATAATCCCAGTACAGATACATGGAAAAGGCAAACTAATCCTAGTACAGATACATCGGAAATGCGAAATAATCCTAGTACAGATACATGGGAAATGCGAACTAATCTTAGTATGGATACATGGAAAAAAGGGAACTAATACCAGTACAGATACATGGGAAATGCGAAATAATCCCAGTACATATACCTGGAAAATGCGAACTAATCCTAGTACAGAAACATGGAAAAGGCAAACTAATCCTAGTACAGATACATCGGAAATGCGAAATAATCCCAGTACGGATACATGGGAAATGCGAACTAATCCTAGTACAGATACATGGAAAATGCGAGATAATCCTAGTACGGATACATTGAAAAAAGAGAACTAATCCTAGTACCGATACATGAAAAAAGCGAGCTAATCCTAGTACGGATACATGGCAAAAAGAGAACTAATCCTAGTACCGATACATGAAAAAAGCGAGCTAATCCTAGTACGGATACATGGAAAAAAGAGAACCAATCCAAGTACCGATACACGAAAAAAGCGAGCTAATCCTAGTACGGATACATGGAAAAAAGAGAACTAATCCTAGTACCGATACATGAAAAAAGCGAGCTAATTCTAGTACGGATACATGGAAAAAAGAGAACTAATCCCAGTACCGATACATGAAAAATGAGAGCTAATCCTAGTACGGATACAGGGAAATAAGGAAACTATTCCCAGTACAGATACATGAAAAAAGCGAGCTAATCCTAGTACGGATTCAAGGAAAAAGTGAAATAATCATAGTTTGAATAATTTACATGAAAAATGCGAACTAATCCTAGTACCGATACATGAAAAAAGCGAGCTAATCCAAGTACAGATATATGGAAAGTGCCAATTAATCCTAGTACATATACATGGGAAATGCGAACTAATCCTAGTACAGATACATGGAAAATAGAGAACTAATCCTAGTACAGATACATGGGAAATGCGACCTAATCCCAGTACAGATACATGGGAAATGCGAACTAATCCCAGTACAGATACATGGGATATGCGATCTAATACTAGTACAGATACATAGGAAATGCGAACTAATCCTATTACAGATATATGGGAAATGCGAACTAATCCTATACAGATACATGGAAAATGCGAACTAATCCTAGTATGGATACATGGGAAATGCGAACTAATTCTAGTACAGATACATGGGAAATGCGAACTAATCCTATTATGGATACATGGAAAATGCGAAATAATCCTAGTACAGATACATTGAAAATGCGAACTAATCCTAGTACAGATACATGGAAAATGCGAACTAATCCTAGTATGGATACATGGAAAAAAGGGAACTAGTCCTAGTACAGATACATGGGAAATGCGAAATAATCCCAGTACAAATATATGGAAAATGCGAACTAATCCTAGTACAGAAACATGGAAAATGCGAACTAATCTTAATACAGATACATGGAAAATGCTAAATATTACTAGTACAGATACATGGGAAAAAGAGAACTAATCCTAGTACAGATACATGGGAAATGCGAAATAATCCCAGTACAGATACATGGAAAATGCGAACTAATCCTAGTACGGTTACATGGGAAATGCGAACTAATCCTAGTACAGAAACATGGGAAATGCGAACTAATCCTAGTACAGATACATGGGAAATGCGAACTATTCCCAGTACGGATACATGGAAAAAAGAGAACTAATCCTAGTACAGATACATGGGAAATGAGAACTAATCCTAGTACAGATACATGGAAAATGCGAACTAATCCTAGTATGGATACATGGGAAATGCGAACTAATCCTAGTACAGATACATGGGAAATGTGAACTAATCCTAGTACAGACACATGGGAAATGCGAACTAATCCTATTATGGATAAATGGAAAATGGGAATTAATCCTAGTATGGATACATGGAAAAAAGGGAACTAATCCTAGTACCGATACACGAAAAAAGCGAGCTAATCCTAGTGCGGAAACATGGAAAAAAGAGAACTAATCCTAGTACCGATACATGAAAAAAGCGAGATAATCCTAGTACGGATACAAGGAAAAAGTGAAATAATCATAGTTTGAATAATTTACATGAAAAATGCGAACTAATCCTAGTACCGATACATGAAAAAAGCGAGCTAATCCAGGTACAGATATATAGAAAGTGCCAACTAATCCTAGTACATATACATGGAAAAATGAGAAATAATCCTAGTACCGATACATGAAAAAAGCGAGCTATTCCTAATAAGGATACATGGAAAAAAGAGAACCAATCCTAGTACCGATACACGAAAAAAGCGAGCTAATCCTAGTACGGATACATGGAAAAAAGAGAACTGATCCTAGTACCGATACATGAAAAAAGCGAGCTAATCCTAGCACGAATACATGGAAAAAAGAGAACTAATCCTAGTACCGATACATGGAAAAAGCGAGCTAATCCTAGTAAGGGTACATGGAAAAAAGAGAACTAATCCTAGTACCGATACATGAAAAAAGCGAGCTAATCCTAGTACGGATACATGGAAAAAAGAGAACTAATCCTAGTACCGATACATGAAAAAGCGAGCTAATTCTAGTACGGATACATGGAAAAAAGAGAACTAATCCCAGTACCGATACATGAAAAAAGCGAGCTAATCCTAGTACGGATACATGGAAAAAAGAAAACTAATCCCAGTACCGATACATGAAAAAAGCGAGCTAATCCTAGTACGGATACAAGGAAAAAGTGAAATAATCATAGTTTGAATAATTTACATGAAAAATGCGAACTAATCCTAGTACCGATACATGAAAAAAGCGAGCTAATCCAAGTACAGATATATGGAAAGTGCCAACTAATCCTAGTACATATACATGGGAAATGCGAACTAATCCTAGTACAGATACATGGAAAAAAGAGAACTAATCCTAGCACAGGTACATGGGAAATGCGAACTAATCCCAGTACAGATACATGGGAAATGCGAACTAATCCCAGTACAGATACATGGGAAATGCGCACTAATCCTAGTACAGATACATGGGAAATGCGAACTAATCCTAGTACAGATGCATGGGAAATGCGAACTAATCCTATACAGATACATAGAAAATGCGAACTAATCCTAGTATGGATACATGGGAAATGCGAACTAATCCTAGTACAGATACATGGGAAATGCGAACTAATCCTATTATGGATACATGGAAAATGCGAACTAATCCTAGTACAGATACATCGAAAATGCGAACTAATCCTAGAACAGATACATGGAAAATGCGAACTAATCCTAGTATGGATACATGGAAAAAAGGGAACTAATCCTAGTAGAGATACATGGGAAATGCGAAATAATCCCAGTACAGATAAATGGAAAATGCGAACTAATCCTAGTACCGAAACATAGAAAATGCGAACTAAACTTAATACAGATCCATGGAAAATGCTAAATAATCCTAGTACAGATACATGGGGAAAAGAGAACTAATCCTAGTACAGATACATCGGAAATGCGAAATAATCCCAGTACAGATACATGGAAAATGCGAACTAATCCTAGTACAGTTACATGGGAAATGCGAACTAATCCTAGTACATATACATGGGAAATGCGAACTAATCCTAGTACAGATACATGGGAAATGCGAACTATTCCCAGTACGGATACATGGAAAAAAGAGAACTAATCCTAGTACAGATACATGGGAAATGCGAACTAATCCTAGTACAGATACATGGAAAATGCGAACTATTCCTAGTATGGATACATGGGAAATGCGAACTAATCCTACTACAGATACATGGGAAATGCGAACTAATCCTAGTACAGACACATGGGAAATGCGAACTAATCCTATTATGGATAAATGGAAAATGCGAATTAATCCTAGTATGGATACATGGATAAAAGGGAAATAATCCTAGTACAGATACATGTGAAATGCGAAATAATCCCAGTACAGATATATGGAAATTGCGAATTAATCCTAGTACAGAAAATGGAAAATGCGAACTAATCCTAGTACAGATACATAGAAAATGCGAACTAATCCTAGTATGGATACATGGAAAAAAGGGAACTAATCCTAGTACAGATACATCGGAAATGCGAAATAATCCCAGTACAGATACATGGAAAAGGCAAACTAATCCTAGTACAGATACATCGGAAATGCGAAATAATCCTAGTACAGATACATGGGAAATGCGAACTAATCTTAGTATGGATACATGGAAAAAAGGGAACTAATACCAGTACAGATACATGGGAAATGCGAAATAATCCCAGTACATATACCTGGAAAATGCGAACTAATCCTAGTACAGAAACATGGAAAAGGCAAACTAATCCTAGTACAGATACATCGGAAATGCGAAATAATCCCAGTACGGATACATGGGAAATGCGAACTAATCCTAGTACAGATACATGGAAAATGCGAGATAATCCTAGTACGGATACATTGAAAAAAGAGAACTAATCCTAGTACCGATACATGAAAAAAGCGAGCTAATCCTAGTACGGATACATGGCAAAAAGAGAACTAATCCTAGTACCGATACATGAAAAAAGCGAGCTAATCCTAGTACGGATACATGGAAAAAAGAGAACAAATCCTAGTACCGATACACGAAAAAAGCGAGCTAATCCTAGTACGGATACATGGAAAAAAGAGAACTAATCCTAGTACCGATACATGAAAAAAGCGAGCTAATTCTAGTACGGATACATGGAAAAAAGAGAACTAATCCCAGTACCGATACATGAAAAATGAGAGCTAATCCTAGTACGGATACAGGGAAATAAGGAAACTATTCCCAGTACCGATACATGAAAAAAGCGAGCTAATCCTAGTACGGATTCAAGGAAAAAGTGAAATAATCATAGTTTGAATAATTTACATGAAAAATGCGAACTAATCCTAGTACCGATACATGAAAAAAGCGAGCTAATCCAAGTACAGATATATGGAAAGTGCCAATTAATCCTAGTACATATACATGGGAAATGCGAACTAATCCTAGTACAGATACATGGAAAAAAGAGAACTAATCCTAGTACAGATACATGGGAAATGCGAACTAATCCCAGTACAGATACATGGGAAATGCGAACTAATCCCAGTACAGATACATGGGATATGCGATCTAATACTAGTACAGATACATAGGAAATGCGAACTAATCCTATTACAGATATATGGGAAATGCGAACTAATCCTATACAGATACATGGAAAATGCGAACTAATCCTAGTATGGATACATGGGAAATGCGAACTAATTCTAGTACAGATACATGGGAAATGCGAACTAATCCTATTATGGATACATGGAAAATGCGAAATAATCCTAGTACAGATACATTGAAAATGCGAACTAATCCTAGTACAGATACATGGAAAATGCGAACTAATCCTAGTATGGATACATGGAAAAAAGGGAACTAATCCTAGTACAGATACATGGGAAATGCGAAATAATCCCAGTACAAATATATGGAAAATGCGAACTAATCCTAGTACAGAAACATGGAAAATGCGAACTAATCTTAATACAGATACATGGAAAATGCTAAATATTCCTAGTACAGATACATGGGAAAAAGAGAACTAATCCTAGTACAGATACATGGGAAATGCGAAATAATCCCAGTACAGATACATGGAAAATGCGAAC
The DNA here is from genome assembly GCF_040183065.1 of Periplaneta americana. Classification (NCBI taxonomy): domain Eukaryota; kingdom Metazoa; phylum Arthropoda; class Insecta; order Blattodea; family Blattidae; genus Periplaneta; species Periplaneta americana. The sequence goes on along the minus strand of NW_027185501.1, from coordinate 807,567 downwards.
TAATCCTAGTACGGTTACATGGGAAATGCGAACTAATCCTAGTACAGAAACATGGGAAATGCGAACTAATCCTAGTACAGATACATGGGAAATGCGAACTATTCCCAGTACGGATACATGGAAAAAAGAGAACTAATCCTAGTACAGATACATGGGAAATGCGAACTAATCCTAGTACAGATACATGGAAAATGCGAACTAATCCTAGTATGGATACATGGGAAATGCGAACTAATCCTAGTACAGATACATGGGAAATGTGAACTAATCCTAGTACAGACACATGGGAAATGCGAACTAATCCTATTATGGATAAATGGAAAATGGGAATTAATCCTAGTATGGATACATGGAAAAAAGGGAACTAATCCTAGTACCGATACACGAAAAAAGCGAGCTAATCCTAGTGCGGAAACATGGAAAAAAGAGAACTAATCCTAGTACCGATACATGAAAAAAGCGAGATAATCCTAGTACGGATACAAGGAAAAAGTGAAATAATCATAGTTTGAATAATTTACATGAAAAATGCGAACTAATCCTAGTACCGATACATGAAAAAAGCGAGCTAATCCAGGTACAGATATATAGAAAGTGCCAACTAATCCTAGTACATATACATGGAAAAATGAGAAATAATCCTAGTACCGATACATGAAAAAAGCGAGCTATTCCTAATAAGGATACATGGAAAAAAGAGAACCAATCCTAGTACCGATACACGAAAAAAGCGAGCTAATCCTAGTACGGATACATGGAAAAAAGAGAACTGATCCTAGTACCGATACATGAAAAAAGCGAGCTAATCCTAGCACGAATACATGGAAAAAAGAGAACTAATCCTAGTACCGATACATGGAAAAAGCGAGCTAATCCTAGTAAGGGTACATGGAAAAAAGAGAACTAATCCTAGTACCGATACATGAAAAAAGCGAGCTAATCCTAGTACGGATACATGGAAAAAAGAGAACTAATCCTAGTACCGATACATGAAAAAAGCGAGCTAATTCTAGTACGGATACATGGAAAAAAGAGAACTAATCCCAGTACCGATACATGAAAAAAGCGAGCTAATCCTAGTACGGATACATGGAAAAAAGAAAACTAATCCCAGTACCGATACATGAAAAAAGCGAGCTAATCCTAGTACGGATACAAGGAAAAAGTGAAATAATCATAGTTTGAATAATTTACATGAAAAATGCGAACTAATCCTAGTACCGATACATGAAAAAAGCGAGCTAATCCAAGTACAGATATATGGAAAGTGCCAACTAATCCTAGTACATATACATGGGAAATGCGAACTAATCCTAGTACAGATACATGGAAAAAAGAGAACTAATCCTAGCACAGGTACATGGGAAATGCGAACTAATCCCAGTACAGATACATGGGAAATGCGAACTAATCCCAGTACAGATACATGGGAAATGCGCACTAATCCTAGTACAGATACATGGGAAATGCGAACTAATCCTAGTACAGATGCAAGGGAAATGCGAACTAATCCTATACAGATACATAGAAAATGCGAACTAATCCTAGTATGGATACATGGGAAATGCGAACTAATCCTAGTACAGATACATGGGAAATGCGAACTAATCCTATTATGGATACATGGAAAATGCGAACTAATCCTAGTACAGATACATCGAAAATGCGAACTAATCCTAGAACAGATACATGGAAAATGCGAACTAATCCTAGTATGGATACATGGAAAAAAGGGAACTAATCCTAGTAGAGATACATGGGAAATGCGAAATAATCCCAGTACAGATAAATGGAAAATGCGAACTAATCCTAGTACCGAAACATAGAAAATGCGAACTAAACTTAATACAGATCCATGGAAAATGCTAAATAATCCTAGTACAGATACATGGGGAAAAGAGAACTAATCCTAGTACAGATACATCGGAAATGCGAAATAATCCCAGTACAGATACATGGAAAATGCGAACTAATCCTAGTACAGTTACATGGGAAATGCGAACTAATCCTAGTACATATACATGGGAAATGCGAACTAATCCTAGTACAGATACATGGGAAATGCGAACTATTCCCAGTACGGATACATGGAAAAAAGAGAACTAATCCTAGTACAGATACATGGGAAATGCGAACTAATCCTAGTACAGATACATGGAAAATGCGAACTATTCCTAGTATGGATACATGGGAAATGCGAACTAATCCTACTACAGATACATGGGAAATGCGAACTAATCCTAGTACAGACACATGGGAAATGCGAACTAATCCTATTATGGATAAATGGAAAATGCGAATTAATCCTAGTATGGATACATGGAAAAAAGGGAACTAATCCTAGTACAGATACATGGGAAATGCGAAATAATCCCAGTACAGATATATGGAAAATGCGAATTAATCCTAGTACAGAAACATGGAAAATGCGAACTAATCCTGGTACAGATACATGGAAAATGCGAACTAATCCTAGTATGGATACATGGAAAAAAGGGAACTAATCCTAGTACAGATACTTGGGAAATGCGAAATAATCCCAGTACAGATACATGGAAAATGCGAACTAATCCTAGTACAGAAACATGGAAAAGGCAAACTAATCCTAGTACAGATACATCGGAAATGCGAAATAATCCTATTACAGATACATGGGAAATGCGAACTAATCCTAGTACAGATACATGGAAAATGCGAGATAATAATAGTACGGATACATTGAAAAAAGAGAACTAATCCTAGTACCGTTACATGAAAAAGCGGGCTAATCCTAGTACGGATACATGGAAAAAAGAGAACTTATCCTAGTACCGATACATGAAAAAAGCGAGATAATCCTAGTACGGTTACATGGATAAAAAGAGAACCTATCCTAGTACCGATACACGAAAAAAGCGAGCTAATCCTAGTACGGATACATGGAAAAAAGAGAACTGATCCTAGTACCGATACATGAAAAAAGCGAGCTAATCACAGCACGAATACATGGAAAAAAGAGAACTAATCCTAGTACCGATACATGGAAAAGGCGAGTTAATCCTAGTACGGATACATGGAAAAAAGAGAACTAATCCTAGTACCGATACATGAAAAAAGCGAGCTAATCCCAGTACGGATTCATGGAAAAAAGAGAACTAATCCTAGTACCGATACATGAAAGAAGCGAGCTAATTCTAGTACGGATACATGGAAAAAAGAGAACTAATCCCAGTACCGATACATGAAAAAAGCGAGCTAATCCTAGTACGGATACATGGAAAAAAGAAAACTAATCCCAGTACCGATACATGAAAAAAGCGAGCTAATCCTAGTACGGATACAAGGAAAAGGTGAAATAATCATAGTTTGAATAATTTACATGAAAAATGCGAACTAATCCTAGTAACCGATACATGAAAAAAAGCGAGCTAATCCAAGTACAGATATATGGAAAGTGCCAACTAATCCTAGTACATATACATGGGAAATGCGAACAAATCCTAGTACAGATACATGGAAAAAAGAGAACTAATCCTAGTACTGATACATGGGAAATGCGAACTAATCCCAGTAAAGATACATGGGAAATGCGAACTAATCCCTGTACAGATACATGGGATATGCGAACTAATCCTAGTACAGATACATGGGAAATGCGAACTAATCCTAGTACAGATACATGGGAAATGCGAACTAATCCTATACAGATACATGGAAAATGCGAACTAATCCTAGTATGGATACATGGGAAATGCGAACTAATCCTAGTACAGATACATGGGAAATGCGAACTAATCCTATACAGATACATGGAAAATGCGAACTAATCCTAGTATGGATACATGGGAAATGCGAACTAATCCTAGTACAGATACATGGGAAATGCGAACTAATCCTATTATGGATACATGGAAAATGCGAACTAATCCTAGTACAGATACATGGAAAATGCGAACTAATCCTAGTATGGATACATGGAAAAAAGGGAACTAATCCTAGTACAGATACATGGGTAATGCGAAATAATCCCAGTGCAGAAATATGGAAAATGCGAACTATTCCTAGTACAGAAACATGGAAAATGCAAACTAATCTTAATACAGATACATGGAAAATGCGAAATAATCCTAGTACAGATACATGGGAAAAAGAGAACTAATCCTAGTACAGATACATGGGAAATGCGAAATAACCCCAGTACAGATACATGGAAAATGCGAACTAATCCTAGTACAGTTACATGGGAAATGCGAACTAATCCTAGTACAGATACATGGGAAATGCGAACTAATCCTAGTACAGATACATGGGAAATGCGAACTATTCCCAGTACGGATACATGGAAAAAAAGAACTAATCCTAGTACAGATACATGGGAAATGCGAACTAATCCTAGTACAGATACATGGAAAATGCGAACTAATCCTAGTATGGATACATGGGAAATGCGAACTAATCCTAGTACAGATACATGGGAAATGCGAACTAATCCTAGTACAGACACATGGGAAATGCGAACTAATCCTATTATGGATAAATGGAAAATGCGAATTAATCCTAGTATGGATACATGGAAAAAAGGGAACTAATCCTAGTACAGATACATGGGAAATGCGAAATAATCCCAGTACAGATATATGGAAAATGCGAATTAATCCTAGTACAGAAACATGGAAAATGCGAACTAATCCTAGTACAAATACATGGAAAATGCGAACTAATCCTAGTATGGAGACATGGAAAAAAGGGAACTAATCCTAGTACAGATACATGGGAAATGCGAAATAATCCCAGTACAGATACATGGAAAATGTGAACTAATCCTAGTACAGAAACATGGAAAAGGCAAACTAATCCTAGTACAGATACATCGGAAATGCGAAATAATCCTAGTACAGATACATGGGAAATGCGAAGTAATCCTAGTACAGATACATGGAAAATGCGAACTAATCCTAGTACAGATACGTGGGAAATGCGAACTAATCCTAGTAAAAGATACATGGAAAATGCGAACTTATTTTAGTACAGATACATGGGAAATGCAAACTAATCCTATTACAGATACATGGGAAATGCGAACTAATCCTAGTACAGATATATGGGAAATGCGAACTAATCCTAGTACAGATACATGGGAAATGCGAACTAATCCTATACAGATACATGGAAAATGCGAACTAATCCTAGTATGGATGCATGGGAAATGCGAACTAATCCTAGTACAGATACATGGGAAATGCGAACTAATCCTATTATGGATACATGGAAAATGCGAACTAATCCTAGTACAGATACATTGAAAATGCGAACTAATCCTAGTACAGATACATGGAAAATGCGAACTAATCCTAATATGGATACATGGAAAAAAGGGAACTAATCCTAGTACAGATACATGGGAAATGCGAAATCCCAGTACAGATATATGGAAAATGCGAACTAATCCTAGTACAGAAACATGGAAAATGCAAACTAATCTTAATACAGATACATAGAAAATGCGAAATAATCCTAGTACAGATACATGGGAAAAATAGAACTAATCCTAGTACAGATACATGGGAAATGCGAAATAACCCCAGTACAGATACATGGAAAATGCGAACTAATCCTAGTACAGTTACATGGGAAATGCGAACTAATCCTAGTACAGATACATGGGAAATGCGAACTAATCCTAGTACAGATACATGGGAAATGCGAACTATTCCCAGTACGGATACATGGAAAAAAGAGAACTAATCCTAGTACAGATACATGGGAAATGCGAACTAATCCTAGTACAGATACATGGAAAATGCGAACTAATCCTAGTATGGATACATGGGAAATGCGAACTAATCCTAGTACAGATACATGGGAAATGCGAACTAATCCTAGTACAGACACATGGGAAATGCAAACTAATCCTATTATGGATAAATGGAAAATGCGAATTAATCCTAGTATGGATACATGGAAAAAAGGGAACTAATCCTAGTACAGATACATGGGAAATGCGAAATAATCCCAGTACAGATATATGGAAAATGCGAATTAATCCTTGTACAGAAACATGGAAAATGTGAACTAATCCTAGTACAGATACATGGAAAATGCGAACTAATCCTAGTATGGATACATGGAAAAAAGGGAACTAATCCTAGTACAGATACATGGGAAATGCGAAATAATCCCAGTACAGATACATGGAAAATGCGAACTAATCCCAGTACAGAAACATGGAAAAGGCAAACTAATCCTAGTACAGATACATCGGAAATGCGAAATAATCCTAGTACAGATACATGGGAAATGCGAACTAATCCTAGTACAGATACATGGAAAATGCGAACTAATCTTAGTAGGACAAATGGAAAATGCAAAATAATCATAGTACGTATAATTTACATGGAAATTGCGAACTAATTCTACTGGGGTTCATTTCAAAGTGTGTCATGACGTCACTGTTGTTAGTTAGCGACTTGAAGCGAGTTTGAGCTTTTATGTCAGAGAAGTTGCCTATTAATGAAGGCGTTTAATCTGAACTTGAGAATGTGTAGGGTATAACTTGAACGTCGTAGCAACAGATGGCGGTCTGTACCGTCTGTGTGCTACCATAACCTTTTTCGAACTGTGTTTTGCGCGGGCAAGTCGTACGCAGGGTATTTGTTATCATCGGTTGTGTACGGCAACATTGCACAATACAAATCAAATGCTCCGTGTCCATGTTGACCGTCGAAGTTAATGTCAACAAATACGTAAGATATCGTCTTAACCCTCTCCCCATGTCCCGACAGTAAGAAAAAAACCCACCTCAGTATATGTTTCCTAACAGTTCACATTCCTGCCACTACCGGCGTTACCGTAGGCCTACATATCAGTAAGTACTCTTCAGAATGAACGCCGTACTTGCTATGAAACTTCTCTAACACATAGGTAATACACCTCTGCGGAAGTGTAGGAAGATTGAATTCTCTAGGCTCATCGACTAGCCATATGACGGCATACAGCGAGCCATGACACACTTTGAACTGAACACCCAGTAGTTCGAATACATTAAAAAAGAGAACTAATCGTTGTACGGATACATGGAAAAAGCGAACTAATCTTTGTACGGATACATAGAAAAGGCGAACTAATCCTGGTACAGATACATGAAAAAAGCGAACTAATCCTAGTACGGATACATGGGAAAAGCGAACTAATCCTTGTACGGATACATGAAAAACTAATCCTATTTTTGTAGGAATACATGTACGGATACATGGAAAATGCAAATGCTTCCGAAGAAAATTTGCTATAGTTTCAACATTCCATCAGTGGACCTACATGTTTCAACGAGTCTTGTCTTAATGTATTTTCGAATTTGAGCGAGTTGAACGCAACTGTCTAGCAACGGATTCACTATGCTTCTGTGACTATCGTAATTGTTTTCAGTTTCCTCCGGAAAATACTTAAAAGTCTGTTGTTTAAAATTGTGCAAGTTTAATTTCATTTCGGAAAAGCAAACTCGGTATTTTTCTTATTATAGACTACGGTGTAGCTAAATCTTCCACGAGTTCTTTAATATACTGGAATGAACCAAATTTCTTTTTGTCAAGCGATATCGGCCAGAAATCAAACTTTCCTTATAAATCCGTTGATTTTTTATCTCTAGCTGTTACGGTGTTAATACCTTGGCCTTCCAAACTGCTGTTGAAAGTGTTTAAATGCTCGAAAAATATATCAGGAAGAAAGGCCAGTCTAAGAAGTCAAATAGACTTGGAAAATAGGTTTGCATATTTCACTTTCTCGTCTTGCAGATACTGGTACACTAAAAGTTAAGTAGTATTCACCGGTTTTGAGTATGTTCAGTAGTGGAGGGAAGGGAATTCTCAAACAAAAGTTTCGCCCAAAATTGGGTCGCGCCTTCAAAAAGTTTGGGAACCACTGGTGTAACGAACAGTTCTGAGCAGCTGTTACTTGTTCTGTCATCCTGACATTTTTACTTGAGTTTTCGCGTTGAAACTCAAAAAGTGAAGGTGGATAGGTTCAAGAAAAAGTATTTGGCATAAAAAAACCTTTCAGAGGGAGTATGTTTCATTATTATGGAAGCAAATAACTTTCAAAATATCTGATATTCTTCATTGAAAATAAATCTGAAAAATTTTTATTTGAACGTCTAATGAACTTAGTTTGCAGCATTTGCTGCACAAGCCACTATTTATTTATAAACACGAAATACCCTTTTATTTATACCTAGGAATATAAATATCTGAAACAAAATTTATGTCTGAAATGAAAAACGGTATCCTAAATAGTTAAATGTGTTCACTTGTTTTTTTTATTTTTTGTGGGTTATTTTACGACGCTTTATCAACATCTTGGGTTATTTAACGTCTGAATGAGATGAAGTTGATAATGCCGGTGAAATGAGTCCGGGGTCCAGCACCGAAAGTTACCCAGCATTTGCTCATATTGGGTTGAGGGAAAACCTCGGAAAAAACCTCAACCAGGTAACTTGCCCCGACCGGGAATCGAACCCGGGCCACCTGGTTTCGCGGCCAGACGCGCTAGCCGTTACTCCACAGGTGTGGACTTCACTTGTTCTAGAATTCTGTTTTCAATATAGATTTTACTTGTTATTGGATATTTATCTTTAAACGCCATAACTTTTGAATTTTCTACAGAAATGATCTTTAATACAAAATAAATATATGTTAAGGTTTTTGCTTTATTTTATAAATATTCTCGTGACCTCCTAGCTCTTTACACAACTTCCCCAGGGTCGCGACCCACACTTTGGGAATCTCTGAGTTAGACTATTTAGTTCATAGTTCCAGAGTTAGTCTTTGTAGTTCGTGTCAGTTCTCATATTTTGAATTTTTGACCACCGCAACTTGAAACATAAATTAACATTTAAAATTTTAGAAAAGACAACGAAAAGAACAGAATAGATTCGAACATCAGAACTCAAAGCTCAGTCTTAACCAACCCTGCATTCTAAATGTCCAGAAGTTTCTACATACGAAGTCAGCGTGTACTTCATGACGCTCAACTCCATAAATCAGTAGCGCACTCGCGTGCATCCCGGCTCGTAAAAGACTGAATGGCAAGAACTGCATTGCCAAGCTCTTTGTGTGTGTCTAGTTGTAAAATATGGAGTATTACTGTCAGAATTACGTTCAGATTGAGGTGTGCTCATCCCATAAATGTCATTGTGCAGTTTAATAGTATTCTTTCATAGTAAATTAAAAGTTGAAAACTGAAATGCTTCTCTTGTACCGATTGAAAAATGTCCTCTTTTTTAAACACTTTTACAACGTAATTGTATAGAAGCAACGAACATCTTCTGTGTTGATGACGCATTATTTTCATTTTTAACCGTTAATGTTAAGAGGAAAAGAGTTTTGTGATATACAGTCTGATTCGTTTGGATATGGATAGTATTAATTTATTATTACAAAGCTATTATGATAGTAGAAAAAATTTCTTGCTGGTTATATTTTAATTAAAAGATGGGAGTTTCCATATATGACAATCAACAATGCATAATCTGAAAGGACAAATGAAAATCGTAGATGATTAAAATGGCTACTACAAATCAACAGCGGGCACAATGTGTTCTTTGTATGCTAAATTTGAGAGTGTTAAAAGAGTTCAAAGGGAATTTCGACGTGAGTATGGTGTGCGTAATGTACAGTAGTCGCAAAAAAAAAACCGGACCGACCCTTGTAGCTGATTGCAGAGTCACAGATTCAAAATTTGCTAGTCACAGAACACACCCATCTTGTATAATTAATTGTAACAATGAAATTTATTGCATTTGTTCGATTCTTACCGTCTTTTGTTTCCTTCAGTGCCTCAAACTTGCAGACGAGAAAACTGCGAGAGTTTTATTTTCATCTGGCATCGATATTACATTTATACCTCTATTCGGCAAAGATAACTGCGTATTTTTACATTAAATAGCAGTACATACCTCTGGCTTCACTATCCATATTGAAATTACTACAGTTTGACACAATACACAGCACAGAATTCTTTTGTATCGGCTACAAGGGTTGGTCCGGTTTTTTTTGCCACTACTGTACCTAAATACAATTCCATAATGTTGTGGTATCGAACATTTGTAGAAACAGGTTCTGTGTTAGAAACATCCAGAAGATCGCAAGCGAACCCAGTACGAGAAGCGGCTACCTCTTGTCTTGGCCCCCAAACTCCCCATATCTAACCCCTTCTGACTTCTTCGTGTGAGGTTTTGATAAAGACATTGTCTATTCACAGAAACCCAGGAACATTGATAGTCTGAGAATAAAAATTACTCAAGCTTTTCAACAAATCACCCCTCTTCTGTTACAATGAACATGGGCCGAATTGCATCACCGTTAAGAGTTGTGCAGGGTGCGCAATGGGGGTCATGTTGAGCTCTGAGGAATCTCCCATCTTTCAGTGTTGTATGCACAAAGTTTCGACAAATAAAGTTCAGTAGTAAATGTTTTACGGTGTTTTTATTTTATCTAATACCAAACGGATCACCCAGTATAATTACAAATTAAAACACACATAACACTTATGCTAGCTAGCTACTTTCCAAAGATCAATATGATATACTAAATAATATATCTACATATTTAGTTCATGTGCTATATAAAATATATAACACATAAAAGAGGACAAAGAAAGTTATACGAAATTGGGGCAATAACTTTTCTGCTGCATGGAGGCCAGTGTTGTGTCACAAGAATGAAGAAGCGAGAATGGATTTGAATAGCGGTAAAGAAGTGTTGACGTAGCTTCCATAATATCAGAGCTGTAGATACCAGAATGGAAGCAGAAATGAAGGCGAAGCAACTTCTAAATAAAATAATACAAAATTAAATGGTTTGAATACTTGAAGAGGATTGACAATACCTAAAACTCAAAAAGGTACACTACAGATCATGAGAACGAAAAAACCTAGACTGTTGAACCTGAATAGGCTTAGCTCCTTAGAAAGTGAAGATATGGTGGATCGGCCTGGGTCATAAACCCATTGCGCTAACACTGAACCATCGTGACTGTTTGTTCAATTAATGTTTGATCACGGACTAAGAAAGAATAAAGCTTCTTGAAGTACATCTTCACCGGTAAAGACTTACAGAAACTTCTTGTTCTGGTAGTTTGCAGCAATTTATTGCGTGGAAATGAGAGTTATGTAAATGATAACATTTATATAGTAAAATAAAGTAAATCCGTGGCGCTACAGCCCATGAAAGGCCAAGACCGACCAGCCGGCTGCTGGCCTCACGTCCACATGCCGAAGTAGAGGTGGACAATCATCCAACCAGAATGGAGGTATCGTGTGGTTAGCACGATGATCCCAAAGCCGTTATAGCTGGTTTGCGAAACCGGATTTCGCTACCTATCGTAGCTCCCCAAGTTCATCAGGATGCTGGGTGGGCACCAGTCCCATACACTGGCCGAAATTTCATGAGGAAATTTCTTTCCCCTATGAGGACTCGAACCAGCGCGCATTCCGTAACGCGAGTCCTAGGCAGGATGCCTTAGACCACGACGCCACGGCTCGGGACCATTTGTATAGTAATGTGGATAAATTCTGACTATCTAATGTTGAAAAGAGAAAGTGAAACATGGCAAAGAAGGAAAAAAGGAAGAAAGAGAGAAAGGAAGGAAGAAAGCAAAGAAGGGAGCAGGAAAGAAATGAAGCAGGGAAGGAAAGAAGGAAGAAAGGAAAGAAGCAAGGAAGGAATCAAAAAAGGAAGAAAGGAAGGAAGAAATAAAGAAAAGGAAGGAAGCAGGAAAGGACGGAAGGAAGGAAGCAAGCAAGCAAGAAAGGAAGGAAGCAAGGAATGAAGGAAGGAAGCAAGGAAGGAAGCAAAGAAGGAAGCAGGAAAGGAAGGAAGCAAAGAAGGAAGCAGGAAGGGAAGGAATGATGGAAGGAAGTAAAGAAGGAAGCAGGAAAGGAAGGAAGCAAGGAATGAAGGAAGCAAAGAAGGAAGCAGGAAAGGAAGGAAGCAAGGAATGAAGGAAGGAAGCAAAGAAGGAAGCAGGAAAGGAAGGAATGAAGGAAGGAAGTAAAGAAGGAAGCAGGAAAGGAAGGAAGCAAGGAAGGAAGCAGGAAAGGAAGGAAGCAAGGAATGAAGGAAGGAAGCAAAGAAGGAAGCAGGAAAGGAAGGAATGAAGGAAGGAAGTAAAGAAGGAAGCAGGAAAGGAAGGAATGAAGGAAGGAAGTAAAGAAGGAAGCAGGAAAGGAAGGAAGCAAGGAATGAAGGAAGGAAGGAAGCAAAGAAGGAAGCAGGAAAGGAAGGAATGAAGGAAGGAATTAAAGAAGGAAGCAGGAAAGGAAGGAAGCAAGGAATGAAGGAAGGAAGGAAGCAAAGAAGGAAGCAGGAAAGGAAGGAATGAAGGAAGGAAGGAAAGAAGGAAGCAGGAAAGGAAGGAATGAAGGAAGGAAGCAAAGAAGGAAGCAGGAATGGAAGGAATGAAGGAAGCAAAGAAGGAAGCAGGAAAGGAAGGAAGCAAGGAATGAAGGAAGGAAGGAAGCAAAGAACGAAGCAGGAAAGGGAGAAAGCAAGGAAGAAGGAAGCAGGAAAGGAAGGAAGGAAGGAAGCAAGAAAGGAAGGAAGCAGGAAAGGAAGGAAGCAAGGAATGAAGGAAGGAAGCAAAGAACGAAGCAGGAAAGGGAGGAAGCAAGGAATGAAGGAAGGAAGCAGGAAAGGAAGGAAGCAAGCAAGCAAGAAAGGAAGGAAGCAAGGAATGAAGGAAGGAATCAAAGAAGGAAGCAGGAAAGGAATGAAGGAAGAAAGGAAGGAAGAAATGAAGGAAGGAAGGAAGCAAGCAAGAAACGAAGGAAGCAAGAAATGAAGGAAGGAAACAAGAAATGAAGGATTGAAAAAAGGAAGGAAGCAAGAAAGGCAGGAAGGAAGGAATAAAGAAAAGGAAGGAAGGAAGACGGAAAGCAAGAAATGAAGGAAGGAAGAAAGAAATGCAGGAAGGAAGGGAAAAAAGGAAGGAAGCAGGAAAGGAGGGAGCAGGAAAGGAAGGGAGCAAGGAAGGAAGCAAGAAATGAAGGAAGGAAGCAAGGAAAGAAGGAATAAATGAAGGAAGCAAGAAATGAAGGAAGGAAGCAAGAAATGGAGGAAAGGATAAAGTAAGGAAGGAAGCAGGAGATGAAGAAAGCAAAAAAAAAGGCAGAAAGGAAGGAATAAAGAAAAGGAAGGAAGAAATAAAGCAAAAAATGAAGGAAGGGAGCAATAAATGAAGGAAGGAAAAAAGCAAAAAGTGAAGGAAGGAAGCAGGAAAGGAAGGGGGAAGGAATAAAGAAAAGGAAGGAAGAAAGAAAGCCAGAAATTAAGGAAGGAAGCAAGAAGTGAAGGAAGCAAGGAAGGAAGGAAAAAGGAAGGAAGGAGAAAAGGAAGGAATAAAGAAAAGAAGGAAGAAAGGAAAGAAGGAAGGAAGAAAGCATGGGAGGAATAAAGAAAAAAGGAAAGAAGGAAGAAATGAAGGATGGAAACAAAAAATGAAGCAAGTAAAGAAGAAAGCAGGAAAGGAAGGAAGGAGCAGGAAAGAAAGCAGGAAAGAAAGGAAGTAAGCAAGCAAGGAACCATTATTGCCATAAGTTCAGTGTTTTCGGACATTTTAAGTGCTTTATTTACGAAATTGAATACTTTTTCAAAATGAAGCATACATACCTTATTTTGCACAGCGACTGTGGTATTACATTTTCTTTTGAGGTTTTTATTAAGAATTATTCCCACTCAAGCAACTTCACTGGAAGCAAGAGAGCAGTTTTCTTCAGTAGTAGCCAATATGCATTATACTACTACGCAATAACGAGTTGTCCAGGTGAAGACCTCTGGAATATAGCCAAGTCTGTACAGACTGGAGGCCGCCAATTTGCAGAGATTTCATGGACAATGAAGATTTGGCATGGTCCATCTAACCATGTTACTGCACTTTGAAAGATCGATCTCTCGCTTTTTGTAGAATAGTATTTAACGATGTGTGCCAGGACATTGACTGTAGATCAAATGATTACAATCCTAGTTCAAGAAATTGTTTTATGTAAACAATCAAAATTTCGTAACGAGTTTTAAAAATATTCAGACTTGTTTGATATGAGCCTCGAAAATAGAAACTAAACTACCAGCATATTAGCTGGCGGTGATTGTAATAGTATTTTGTGTAACAACGATTTTAGCCTCAGAAGTTTTTCAGCGTCGAAATTGAGCATGAGCGATGAAAGGCGTACCAAATTTTAAATTGAAACTTCTTCAGGCAGGATACGAGTTGAACGCGGTGAAACAAAATTCTCTGCCGGACGTTTTAAGAGGGCTTTGCACGGGATTCTGTACGTTGCTATGATACCCCGTAAATAAAGCTGTTGAGGTTTGCTGTTTTCCACCAATTTACATAGGTAACTAATAGGTAATGCATGAATTAACCTGGACAATGACTGCAAAGGTTGGGTAAATGCTCAGAACCTTGAAAAGAAAAGGCTTAAGTAAAATATATAGGCTTAACCGGAACAGTGGTCAATGAAGGTTAAGGACGAACCTGGAATTATGGAGGATATATAGTTAACCTGATATTGTCACCACAATTAAAACTCAGAGACTAGAAAGGCTAGACCACTTCATAACAATGTCAGAAGAAAGAACAGTAATTATATTACCGGTTGTTCTGTATGTTTGTGAAACTTGGGCTCTGACTTCGAGAGAGGAACAGAGATTAAGCCCCGGTTTTATAAATACGGCTAATCTAAAGATTATGTTAAACCTAAGTTAAACCTAACCATGAGTTTAACTCAATGTGCCGTATTATAGAGTCTCGGTTAAGTTAAACTGTAGTGGAATACAATTGGTACTACTGCTAGGAAAGAAAAGAAGAACATCATAACTGTTTAATTATATTATTGATTTAAAATAGACGACGCTCGTGGAGAATCTTCATTAAGAAACATCCTTGTTCTTTGATATCAGGGAGAATATCGTAAAAAAAAACCTAAAGAGGGCCAATACTGCGTACTTCAGTATGCGTGTCAGACTTAACCTCAAATAGTTCCTTAACGCTGGCTACCAACGTTATACTCCCAAACACAATGCAACCAAACTAAACCTTGCGCGACGTAACTCCATACAGAATCAACTGAGTAATGAAGTAATAATATTAGTGTGCGTACTTTATGTTTGTCTAGAATATTTATGAAACAATTCAGTCAAACAAAATTATTTTTACGAGTCTAGTAAAATTAGGTAATATTATTAGTGTGTTTATAAATCAGGCCCCATAGTAAATCTCACCAGCAGACTGTCTGCCACACACAGTACAATGCTCAATAGGTTTACAGTAGATTTACGGACGCCTCCGAAATCTTCCATCGTTTTCAGTATGCCTATACCAGAGGAAAAATAGCGCAGCGCAACTAGTAACTGATGCAGAGATTCAACAGAATGTTTTCAAAAATAAAAAATAAATCATTTATCTTTTCAAATAATCTTTAAATTCAAACTCTAAAACACATATTTTTGCACTTTCTCCTTTTTCTGTTGCATGTTGTATCCGAGTTTCAATTTTTCGACTATAATCCTAATTCTGAAGGTTAGGACTGCCTGCTTCAAAAACCTCAATCTGTTTTAAAACTTATGTCCATTTATGTATATTTCAAAGTGGTTCACTCTATTTCGAAAAATTCTTGGCCGCCGTGGTCGTTCAGTAATATTGATCACTCCCATATAGTCACTCATAAGTTCTTGGGAAACATCTGCAATATCCATGTGTATTGCAGGAACCGCCATCTTACACTGTTGAGCCTTGACATTAAATCCAGACATTTGAGATGGGCAGTGTATGTATGTATGTATGTATGTATGTATGTATGTATGTATGTATGTATGTATGTATGTATTCACACTGCAATGGGTATATACCCGGTGGCAGTGGTAACTAATTACACTCAATAATGACAATAATAAACACAATTAATAAAAAATACAATTAATAATAAATTAATAATTATACTAATATAATAATAATAATAATAATAATAATAATAATAATAACAACAACAACAACAACAACAACAACAGGGAGCATCCTATATTAAATGAAGCACGATCACTTAAAATAACATTTAAAGTAAATCTAATTTGTATCTTAATCCTAAGTTCGAACTAAAACCCACGAGTATGACATGTTCATATCTGCACAAGTACCTTTCAGCACTACACTCATTTAGCTGACAACTCACTGCACTGGAACTACGACACATTTCACTGATTCTATCCTGATTTCACTAACACTTTAAAAACAGTTCACTGTTCAAATTCTTTGCACTGCCACTATAAACTATAAAGCTTCACTGACAGAAACACACTTCACTTACACAACACACTTCACACTTCACTGACACAACACACTTCTTCAATGATACAACACTTCAATAACAAATATCAATTACACCTTGTAAATAGTGCGTATAATATATTACCATCTATTAGTAAAGTCCTTAAGTCTATTTTTAAATACATTTTAGCACGTATGGGTAAATCCAGACATGCATATAGAGTGTTGGTTGGAAGACCTGAGGGGAAAAAGACCCTTGGGGAGGCCGAGACGTAGATGGAGAATAATACTCTATTAAAATGGATTTGTGGGAGGTGGGATATGATGGTAGAGACTGGATTAATCTTGCTCAGGATAGGGACCGATGGCGGACTTATGTGAGGGCGGCAGTGAACCTCCGGGTTTTCTAAAAGCAGTTCGTAAGTAACTAAGTAAATTGTATATTTGCATTATGTGGGATGTATAAAAATCAGATGCCACTAATTACAAACCTGAGGATTGTCAATTATGGAATAGACAAAAGAAGTTATTTCCAAATTATTCGGTTTTAGCACAGTCTACTATATACAGTCGCGAAGCTTGGGATGATTTTTTGGAATTCTCGCGATAGTTGCTAGCCGCTTGGAGCGCTGTGAGTACTAGGAACAATAGACTGTGCCACTGCCATCGTGATCTAATACAGGCCGTAAGCAGACCATGTGACTCACTTAACCCGATCACGAAGTGCGGTGTTTCAACCATATAAATTAGTTGGAATGCATAAACAGTAACATATTATGTTTCTCTAAAATGTAGTAATTCCATTAATAAAATTTAAAACAATGATTATGAGACACTTAAGACATAATTCACTTGCGATTTAAGGTGTAATATTATTTATGGTGTGAAAATTACGTTGTTCGTATGTGTAATACCTGCCTTTATTTCAATTAAATATTGCGAAATTCTTGTACATTCATTTATGCACGATTCAATAATTTTCAGTTGCACCGCACGAATATTTAGATATGTTGAAATTATAGGTTATGTTTACTGTACCAGTTGCCCCTTTCTGTCTAATTTTAGTGGTCTCCAATACCCTGCCACTACATATGTATGTTATGTCATACGGAAATTATAGGTTATGTTTACTATATTTAACTTATATCCCTATATTCGCAATTATACATTATAATTAAACATAATGTCATGTATGACACCCGTCACATTCTATTTGTCTATATTTTAATACGACAATTGAGTACTGAATTATTGTATTTATCTACTACCTAAGAGACGAAGTAACACAATCGTACGTACACTAATCTCATAGGAATGGTATGGTAAATTTTCTGTCTACAATTAAGGGAGGTAGATGTGCTAAATTAAAATCACAATATATATTCGTTTTTATTGTACCTCAAAATATCTTCCATTCTAAACTTAAAATGTTGTTGCGAACAGATTATGTTAACATGTAAAATTCTCTTCACATTAAAATAACACAGTTTTGTAATTATTTCTGCAACATATCATGCAACAAGAAGTAAACGGAACTTATGGACACATTACACTAAATAAAACTTAGCAATGATACGCAATAAAGTTATAATATAACATTTCACTGAGCTCCATACACTGAAATAGAAAACCCGAACATACATTACGGCTGGTCTAAATCGAAAAGGCATTGACTGTGCCGTATTTCGCTTTGTCGTGAAAAGTTGTGTAAACTGTGAAATGTTCGTTATCGGATGTAATAACTATAAATGGCTAAAATACAATAATTTGAATAACAATATGGGAAAAGGAGACGTTTGTGGTACTATAAATATTGTAAGAAAAAGAGGTCAGAGTTATCCTTTCTTCCGAAAGGTCCAGGAAGGCGAGTTTATAAAATATAATATATACTTTATGAAAATAATATATAAACCTTATGTATTTCATATTTCAATAGTGGAAGGAAGGTGTTTTAATTTTTCAAAAGAATACGATATCGAAAGTACAATACTTTTATCGTCTGCTGGGGAAGGAGTCTGTGATGAGGCGATAGTAGCGATCCTGGTGGTTAGCAACTCTCTATGGACGCATATTTCAACTGTCTATGTATGCATATTTAGTAAGTATTGAGCTTCGTGACTGTAGATAGTAGACTGTGGTTTTAGGATGTTAATAATGTTATTTTTATCCAGTTTCCTTCAACTCAACCATTGGATTACAGTGTATGACACAACACGAACCGCTGTTATTGAAAGGTATGTTAGTTAAGATGTTCATCGTTGCATATTAGGCTTTATCGGGAGAAGTCTGTAAATTCCCTACAAACCGAAGTTCATAAAACCGAGCCGGTACAATTGGTGCTGAACTTGTTTCCATAATACGAAGGGCGTAACCGCACAACGAGGAACATTTTGTGGCCCACTGACACTGCCCTCTTGGCGATGGGCAAAACCTACAGGTTAGCGTCCCGTAGATTGCAGTCGATCTTAGATCACCTCGAGCCGTGGTTCCACGACTGCAGAATCAAGGTCAATGTAGAGAAATGTCAGGCCATACTCTTTTCACTAAGAGCGAGGCTCGAAGACATACCACCACCACCCACACTTTTCGGACAAGCAATGCCGTGTATGAAGCAAATTAAATACTTAGGGATCATTATGGACTCTCATCTTACCTTCCGAGATCATATCCATTCCCTTCTTCGTAAGGCCAATGGATTGATAGTTAGACACTATCCCATTCTGGCGGCCTTCACTCCTGACAACCTGGGGGTAGGACTTACCATGTATAAGGCCCTCATTCGGTCTGTAATAACCTATGCCGCACCCGCATGGGGGTTCGCGGCAGTGACCCATCTCCGGAAACTCCAAGTTATCCAGAACCAGGTGATTCGCATCATAACACATCTCCCGCGAGTCGCTTCGAGAGAGAAGTTCCACGATGAGCTAAACTTGCCAACCGTAGACGAGTTCATTGCTCGATTGGCTAGAAACCTGTATGAGGCCGCTCGTGCCAGCCCCAACCCGCTCATATCAGGCCTCGGCCGGTATGATCCTAGGTTAAGGCGAAGACACCAGACAGGTCCACTAGCTATTCTCTTAAGACAGGAAAACAGGGAGGCAGGTGTCACTCCCAGATTTAGGTAGTAGATTATTAATTCATGACTGTGAAATGGCCTGCTCTAACTCGGGCTATAAATCCATTCTATCCCTCTTACAGGTCTACGGAGTGAAGAGTCAATTGACTAGTCTCCGGATCTGACAGAAACCATCAAAAAGCCAATTGGCTAATACCGTTATGATGGTTAAATAACTTGAGCTAACATATCGTCCCCAATAAATCCGTTTTGCTGATCGATGGAGTTGTAATAGAGCCAATTGGCTAGTCTACATCCATCGAATCAAGTCATTTTACCTAAGAGCCAACTGGCTAGTCTCTGAAATTGAGACATCTCATCCTGCCTAAGGTTTTCCCGCGGTTTTCCTAAGGCGTTAAGACAAATGTCGGGATGAGCCCTAAAAGAAATGGGCCACAGACCTGCGTTCACTTCCCCAGACATTGGTGACGGCTCAAAATTAATGATTATTCACATCGAACTCGGGCCCTAAGAGAATTCAATCGTCCCCTTCTACAGATCAATGGGGTCATCAAAAAAATCATCAAAGAGCCAATTGGCTATTGCCGTTAAGATTAATCCCTACGCGTTCGAATCTTCAAACAGCCAAACTGGCTATTACCGTTTCGTGCCTAGACTTCTCCTCCATCGCGTCTCTCCTCCGGATCAGGTCGCTGTACTTCTGCCCCTCCTCCCCCCCGTATGTTGTAGCTAAACAGTTACGTCCATTTTCGGCTTACCCACTGGAAATTTCTAGCGCTCCTTCATTGGGGCGGCGAAACCCGAAGTGAGACAAGTGGCCAAGAGGCTTGGAGCTCACATATTCAGTTTTTTCACAGCCCCAACTCCCCCCTTGCAAGGACGTGTTTTCACGTACCTTTTAAAGTTTCTCCTCCCACTTCCCCCCACTCACTGGCAACTTGACACCGCTGCTGCTGCTGCACTGGCCGTGACACAAGTTGATGGCCTTCGTAGGTCAGCCAGCACAGCCGAGTGGACAGAACAACAACGCTCTTTAAAAAACAACCATCACGCATTCTTCGATTCTTTTATTTGTGCTTACTCTTGGACAGGATGGGGGACTTTCCACTTGGACATCGTTCTGCTGTGATTCCGGTTCCCCCACTTCATCGAAGAAGGGTGTCGAGATATTTTGGGAGGAGAAAATCTACAAACGATTAGGGAATACACGGAAATTTTACTTGAAGCAAGTAAAGCGATAGGTTTGGAAGTAAATCCAGAAAATACGAAGTATATGATAATCTCGTGAACAGAATATTGTACGAAATGGAAATATAAAAACTGGAGATTTATTCTTCAAAGACGTGGAAAAATTCAAATATCTTGGAGCAACAGTAACAAATATAAATGATGCTCGGGAGGAAATTAAACTCAAAATAAATATGGCAAATGCCTGTTATTATTCGGTTGAGAAGATTTTGTCATCCAATCTGCTGTCAAAAAGTCTTAGTTAGAATTTATAAAACAGTTATATTATCGGTTGTTCTGTATGGTTGTGAAACTTGGATTCTCACTTTGAGCGAGGAACAGAGATTAATGGTGTTCGAGAATAAAGTACTTAGGAAAATATTTACAGCTAAGAGGGATGAAGTTACAGGAGAATGGAGGAAGTTACACAACGCAGAACTGCACGCATTGTAATCTTCACCTGATATAATTAAGAACATTAAATCGAGACGTATGAGATGGGCAGGGCATGTAGGACGTATGGGCGAATCCAGAAATGCATTTAGAGTGTTAGTTGGGAGGCCGGAGGGAAAAAGACCTTTGGGGAGGCCGAGACGTAGATGAGAGGATAATATTAAAATGGATTTGAGGGAGGTGGGATATGATGATAGAGACTGGGTTAATCTTGCTCAGAATAGGGACCAATGGCGGGCTTATGTGAGGCCGGCAATGAACCTCCGGGTTCCTTAAAAGCCATTTTTGTTTATAAGTACCACGTGACGGCTAAATCCTGTCATAAATGCATTAAAAATTAAAACCTCACGCTTATTTCATCTCCTACATTCTGATTTTAATATTTTGCATATTGTCAGCACCTCGCAACATTTGTGAAAAACCTACTTTCTAGACAACCTATATGTCCTGACTTCTAATGGACTGGTTATTATAATGTTATCTTTAATGGACAATATCTTTTAAGGAAACTGAAGTCGCTATGTTCTTTTATCTTACGTTTGATTTCAACACCCCATATCTCCAAGGAGTTCTGTGCATGCAATGTTAACAATGTAAAATGCCGACGAATTGTTGGAATTTAAACTTAAGCGTTGTGGCAACTCTGGATGAAGTGGCCATTCTTCTTTCGCAACTAAACTGATGGCTAGGGACCGGATTTTTACGTAATATCAGGGTGTGAAATATGTACATTTTTATATAAGAAAAATAAGCTGAATATGTACGAAAATATGTAAAATCATAAAAATATTTAATATCAGTATCTGGTAGGTATAGGATAGGTAAGAGTCTCCATTTGTGATTTCATAGAGCACCCGACTTTTTTACCGCTCAATTGACACATTACTATTTTTCCATCTGTAGTAAAAGCTTCGTCCATCGCAATCCATGACTTTATTTTTGTCGTTAGGGTTGAAGATACAGGGGCCATTTTAGTTAGTTAAAAGCAATAGATAAACACACTTGCACTTTATACTGTAAGTGCTAAAACTAGAGAACTGAGTGAAATGAATGACACAACAGCACTACAAGCACTGTTTCGCTTTACTGGATTAGGAGAAAATAAGAGGAGATGTGGGACACATGCATTTTAGCTGCTCCCTGTAAGAAACAAAGTATCTACGAAAAACTCAAACTATAGGCATTTGCAAACTGTTTTTTGAAAAGTGACATTCCTGTCTCATTAAGAATGGTAGGATTATTCCAGCCGAGAACCATGCTTTCTAATTGCTCAGAAAATCCCATTTCCGTATAGGTATACTAAATTTAAAGTAAAGAGATCAAGCAATAACCTGAAAAGCTATTTATTTTAATCTTTCAACATCTTTCCAGTTTGTTCCTTTACTCCAGCTTCTTTTCAAAAGTCGGCTACTTTATTGCGGCTGATGTCAGACTCGACACGGGTTTTCCCTGGAAGGATTAGGAAGAGGGTGGGTAAGGTTGCAAATTGCATGGGAACGGCTTATTAAGACGTGTGCAAAACAATTCTAGTTCGAGACAAATCATGTCGCCCTCGTCCCACTCCACCGCATGAAGGCAACGCTACTTTCTGAGTGATTTTTACAATACAAGATAGTTGTATGCGAAAGGTTGCCTTATGTTCATTCATATTTACAGTGGGCGGCATGGGGTGAGTGCCTTTATTACTTCCTGGAACTAAGGACGTTATGTTTCGTCTCGAAATATATCCTTTCTTGGGTAGGTAAAAAGGCTTTTTAAATTTGTGTATTTGAAATTGTAAACTTTCCCACCAAAAGTTTTTTTTTTTTTTTTTTCCTTTCAGAGAAGTAAAAATGAATAAAACTCCTAAATAAGTAGATTTATGTAATACCAAGGCATAATATGTAATGTGGGGTAAATATGTAAAAATATGTAGTATCATATTTTAATATATTAATGGTAATTGCAAGATTCGCAAAGATTTGTTATTTATATACGGTTAGGTGGAAAGGAATATAATATGTAATTCGGTCCCTAGTGATGGCTCCACAGAATGTACAATTTAAGGGTTAAATATGTTAACCCATTATATTCCAGTGTCCTATTTAGAAAAAATACCTGCTTCTGTTATAGGCAGGCCTATCTCGTAAAACTACGGTAGATTATGCTACTCCTTTGTCTCCTGTTGTTGACCCTTAAACAATTCACAATAACATTTCCATTTTCTGACTTCACGTATGTCAGCCCTTGCCCTTCCCGGTCTTCCTCTTAGTCGTCGTGATCTTCCTCTAGAACGCGGTGGTCTAGACCAGGGCTGGCCAACTTAATACCTCTAGAGGGCCAAATTTAATTTATAGAATTCCATCAGAGGTCAGATCATACGAAACGTTTAGTTTTATGCATGCGTAAAGAGAGATATAAATTATAATTACTTACATACAGAGTGTTTCAAAAATAGGAGGCATAAATTCAGGTATGTATTCCCCATATGTAGACAATACAAAAAGTTCATTGCAACATGTGTCCGGAAATGCTTGGTTTCCGAGTTATGGCCTTCAAAACAGTGATATTCACCGGAACGTTTTTCTTCCCGCAGGTAGGCTAATTCTCTTTACAGCAGATGTTCAAAATGTCCACCTCCTGCTTGAATACATGTCTCACATCGATGTCTCATGGCCCTGCAAACACAATCCCAAATTCCAGGAGGATTGCGTATTTCCTCACAACCTACCTCAATTCCATTCAGGCACCGAAGACGAATACACCAATGATTTTAAATGGCCCCACAAGTAGAAATCGATAGAGTTGAAATCGGGTGAACGTGGAGACCAAGCAATTGAGCCACCTCTCCCTATCCTGGTACAAACGACGAGCTAGCGCAGCATTGCCGTGAAATGTTTTTGAAGTGTTAGTGAAATCAGGATAGAATCAGTGAAATATGTCGTAGTTCCAGTGCAGTGAGTGAGTTGACAGCGAAATGAGTCTAGTGTTGAAAGGTACTTGTGCAGATATGAACATATCATACTGGTGGGTTTTAGTTCGAACTTAGGTTTAAGATACAAATTAGATTTACTTTAAATGTTATTTTAAGTGATAGTGCTTCATTTAATTTAGGATGTTCCCTGTTATTATTATTATTATTATTATTATTATTACTATTATTATTATTATTATTATTATTATTATAAATTATTGTTAGTATTAATTATTAGTATTATTATTAATTGTGTTTATTATTGTCATCATTGAGTGTAATTAGTTACCACTGCCACCGGGTATATACCCATAGCAGTGTGAATAAATACATACACCTTACCGTACATGAAGTGCACTTCTGCCAGATTCTGATTTGAGTACATGTCGCACAGTACAACTTCAAACACAACACTCAATGTAGCCTTCGCCTCGGAATTAATTGTCAGAGTGTTAATGTCTTCTGTCACGGCACCTATCTGGGGAAGAAAAACGTTCCGGTGAATATTACTGTTTTGAAGGCCATAACTTGGAAACCAAGGATTTCCGGACACATGTTGTAATGAACTTTTTGTATTGTCTACATACAGGAATACGTGCCTGAAATTATACTCTCTATTTTTGAAACACCCTATATAATTTAATAAACAAATGTCAGATGTCTTGAAAATTGTCACCACAAAATAGTGATTTAAAAAAAATCATTTTTCAGCAGGAATGGGCACAAAAATCGTGTGATATATTTATATTTTAATTGCAATGTTTATACCCAAGTGATAGAATTTGTGTCGTGCCAAAATAGTTCTTATCAAGTCCCATATATGACAATGTGGAGGACGGGAATAAGCTATGATTCGGCAGACAGTTTTGCCTCTGTATTATTTGTTCGTACTTAAGCACAACTTCCTTGATGTGCAATATTAGGATCTGAGACAGTTTGTAGTGAAATCAATCAGACAGTAGTCCTGACTGAAGTCTTCTGATCAAAGAGTTAGAGAGTTCGATTTCCTGCATATTCAGAGAGATATACGACAAACAGTGGCAGATTTTTTCGATTACTTTAGTTTTTCTGCAGTTTTTATGCAACAACTTCTCAATTGTCTCCGTATCATAGCTCTACAGGGTGTATTAAAACTCGATGGCAAAACTGCATGAATGGATTCCTCATATAGACAGAAGAAAAAAGTGTATTACAACATGGGTCCGGAAATGCATAATTAAAGAGGCATTCGAACTTTTATTAATGTTAATGAATGCAGACACGCCTTGAAAGCTGAACTAAAATGGGAGACTCTGGTTACAATTGTTACACGAGTAATCATGTTGCGAATTAAATTGATGTTGGCCTGAATACCTCTTAGCACCCGAAAATGATTTCCCGTAGTCTCAGGTACATTAATGCACATCATCCTAGGCGCTGGATTGGAGACGTGGGCCAATTGCTTGGCTCACCTGATTTAAAGTCCCTGGCCTTTTACTTTTAGGGACACTTAATGTCTTTTGGTCAATTCTGTTACTGTGCGTGAAGAACTAACTCTCCGTGCGCGCTTTGTAGCAACCCGTCAGACAGTATGTACTACACCAAGCACTTTTAATCGTGTGGGACACTCAATGCGAAGACGAGCGGAGGTCTGTATTGAGGCAGGAGGAGGTCACTTTGAACATTTTATCTGATACGTGAACAGAGCGCTTCAACTGATGTGTCTGATATTTGTAATTTATGCATTACCCGACGCATGTTATAATACTTTTTTCCTTCTCTCTATATGAGGAATCTATTCCTGAAGTTTTGTCGTCGAGTTTTGATACACCCTGTAGGTATTATTAGTTAGGATCTACATATCCCATCAAGAATAGATGTGGCATTTAATAAAAAAAAATAGAGATATTTCTGTCTCCTCAAAGAAATTATAGGACGATTGCATCAAATATATCTGAAGGTTTTGTGCATAGGGCGTCGTAAATAAGATTCCTGGAAACATCGCTTGCCTCGGCACGGATATCCGTTGTCGTATATTTGAGCACACTCAGAAAGAGGGCTGTGCAGGACACTTTACTCGGTCTAGCACTGCTAAAGTTGTTTACTCTCGTCTCTGCTGCAGTTTTTCTTCTTCTTCTTCTTCCTAAACACGGTTTAGGCCTTTGCGACCTGTTCCGAGGCTAATTAAGTGTTTTCAGTCAAATCGGTCACTCCATCTTCTCACCGGTCTCCCAACGTCTCGGCCTCAAAATGGTCTGTAAAAAAAGCTTGCCGTTGAAGTCTTGAAGGACTCATTCTTAATACATGTTCTTTCCATTGCTTCTGATATCTTTGTATCTCTTCCACCATATTCTCCTGTTGTAGTTGGTTTCTATGGGCCGTATTCATAGACATTTTAGCGCGGGCTTTCGGTGGATTATCAGCGTTTTTCGTATTCATAAACCAGTGTTAGCGGTAGGATATGATTTGAATTCTGTACTAGTAACCAGTGGATAGCCGGGGCTAGCTTAGTACGCTCGTAGCGCGTGCTGCGAAATGTCTATGAATAGCACCCTATATCTTTAGTACGTAGTCTATCTCTTCGGGTTACTCCCAGTGTTGATCTCAGGAACCTCATATGTGCTGCTTCTATTCTTGATTTATCTTTAGCTTGTTTTGAAGTAATATTATGTATCCTTAGTTTAATTTCTTTTCTCATATCTTTCCCAAAATGTCTTTTTATACAACCATTTAATTTATTATATTTTTGTAAATTCTCTTCTATATTTGAATTGGTCATTGCTAGAAGGTCCTTTGTCCAAAAATGTTAGTTCTGAATAAATCGAAAAAAACTGTTTTTAAGAAATACTAATCTTCGTAGAGCAATGTGGTGACTGTCCATCATAAAGGAATATTTGTGCTTTCTGGAAGCACAATTTTTATTTTGTTGTCATATGTAGTTTGTATAATATTATTAAATAAAAATTCAAATTTAAGGGCCTTTTAGCAGTGAACTTAAAATAATTTCACATTTGGTTAAAAATGGAGTACTGTAATAAAATACAGGATTGTAAATTAAATAAACTACCATTATTTCAAGTTAAAAATATATTTCTCTTCTTAAAATATATTTTAATTGCGTATTACAAAGTTTTAGGCCCTTGTTTTAAATCTAACTTGACGATTTCATTCTGTATTTTCTCTATGTTCTGCTAGTGGAGAATTTACAACTTTCTCATAATAAGGTAACTGTTCATGGGGAATGTAGCATAGGATTTTCTTGATATCCTGCATTTTGTCTGGGTTGATTGCAATCAATTCATCATAAGTAGGACGTTGGGGAAGGACTATGTTTTCAATTCCAGGTAGACAAAGAGCAAAGGTATGCCTAATGCAACCATCAATGAACTTGGATGCTGAAACAATATGAGGGAGAGTGGCATTGTACATATATTCATAATAACTCGCAGGGGCGAATGACAACTTCGAACACCGAGGTACCTTTCTACCATAAGATTCTACAGAAAGACCTCTTTTGTAAAACATGAGCCACCAGTTAATGAGTGACTTTATTTTTATGCATGCATAAATATTTTATATAGCCTATAAAGATTTTTGTGGCCTAAGAAATAACATTTTTATGCATTATTCATTTACGTCAGTGATTCAGTGTAAATATTCTGAACTTACCTACAATCCTCACCAGTTCGTCTTTCAGCCACCAATTCTCCAGAGCAAGTCACATGTTCAGTGCCTTTAACTTTGGCTTTCTTTAATATATTTCGTTTCCAACTGCAAGTATCACTACATCTCTTTTTGCTTTTCAAACTCTCAGTCTCCATTTTAATTAGCCGAAATTGCGTATAATATAATAATTTGTATTAAAACACAAATAAAGATCGGAGCAGAATAAACAGACCGCTTCAAACAATGAAGATAGCTGATAGTATAGTAAGTATAAAGGTTTGTCATCAGATGGAAACACCGCTAAATGACAAGTTCACAGCTAGAAGGCCCTCTATCCTGGAGTAAGGGCATTTTAGCATGACACGAAAAATGAAATGCTCAACTGTGCGTGTGTATGAAGGCTTGAGGAAAGTCCTTTTAGCACAGATTGTGTATTTATGTGTAAGGATGTTGAATCTGTAGTTAACTCATTTTTGCAAAAATACGGAGAAAGGGCCTTTTAGCAATGACCAATTTATTTGTTTGTGCGCTCATAGTTGAGATTTTAGTACCTAAGTATGTAAAATTTGAGACCTGTTCTATAACTACCTGATTTATGACTATTTTTATTCGTTTGTGTATTTTTCCTTTGAGGGCCATTGATTTAGTTTTGTGTTAGATATAGTCATGTTGAAATCGTTTGCTATTTTGTTCAAATTACTAACCGCTCTTTGTAGTTCTTCCTCTTTCTTATAAGCAATAAACAAGAGGCATTCTAATCCATGCTCTGAATGCACTCTCAGAGAGTACCAAGCGTGGAAAAAGGACGGAGGATAACAGTCCCTCGTTCCTATTAGCCCATCAGCAGGCCAGTAAACTGTCTCTTCCCTAAGCTGTAAATGAGCAAAGAAATGTTAACTAAATCCTCTTAGCTCTTTATCCCACTCAATAAAAGGTACATAGGTGTGATAATTACATCTTCCGCTCGAATTTCAGTAATGCCCAAATCGTGACTCGTGAATCATGTCTTTCTTTCTCTTTCTGCGCTGCTCACAATTCTTAAAGGACTTTGGACGGACTTTCCGGCACATTACTCACGTTTATACAGTTGTCGAACAGTTCGACGCCGCACCTCTACCTAGGGCTGTGTTACCATTACATGACAGGCCATAATTTCTAGTACTACCACTACTACTATTCGCCTACTTTTAAGCTATTGTTAGATAATGACATCGGTATATTTGTATCAGTTTCAGGTCGATTGAAGGTGTACACAAGACGCCGGACGTGTTTCAAGTACAGCAGAGGAAATGAATTTGATATACGCCTAAGCAAGCTTTTTTTTTTTGTATACGTTTAATGCGTATTATAAAATCAAGACGATACAATTATTGTATACAGGGTGTTAAAATAACGTTTACAACGTTTCAGGGATAATAGAGGAGGTAAAAACAAATATCTTTTGTAAGCGACAAAACTTTGGCAGATGCGTCGTTTATTTTGTACGTACGTCTTTAGTATAATCCATAAAGAACAAGACCAATTACACTGTTCTACAAAAAAAAAAATGAAATTCATTTTTCTGGGTATAACATTCTTGATTAACATGGAAATTTACCTCCTGAATTCAAATCTGTAATTAGTTTCTCTGTGTCACGCATAGTTTTCAAGTTATATGCAATTTAATTTTTTAAATAATTTTCGTTTCCACGCTATGTATTTATGTAGGCAAAACATGTAACTATTAATATTTTAGTCACTTACAAAATTATTTACAAACATTTTATGCACTATAACACAAAAAATATTTACAAACCTTAATATAATAATTATATTATATGGAAAAACGTATTTAAAGTTAGAAAATATGAACAAAATATACTTTTCCCTAAGAATTTAAAAATCTTATCTTTCTCTCTTGTGTTCAATTTTGCAGTCTCTAACAATGTTCCAGCAGTAGTCAGCAAGCATCGCAGGCATCCATTTTTCCCTTCATACCGCTTTTCCATGGACATTATATCTTTATGGAACCTTTCACCATGTTCGTCGGAGACATCACTGCAGCTCTCAGGAAAATAATGTAGATGTAAATCTAGGAAATGCACTTTTAAAGGCATGTGACATCCTGGATCTCTATATGCATTTACCATTTGTTGAACCAATTGTTCGAAGTCGTTAGCTCTTTTTCTTCCCAGAAAATTTTGCGTTACATTCTTGAAACAAGACCACGCTCTTCTTTCTTTTGGTGCAAGGCAGTGTTCAAAATCTGAGTCGTTCAGAAGTTCTCTCATTTGGGGACCCACAAACACGCCCTCATTTATTTTTGCTGCAGAAAGACGAGGAAAATTTTTTGAAAGGCACATAAATCCTCTTCCAGATGTGTCCATGGCCTTAACAAATTGTTTAATAAGGCCTGCTTGATGTGAGGAGGGGACAGCAGAACATCTTCACTGGCTACCAATTTCTCATTCTGTATATTTTTCTCCAACTTTCCACTTAAGTTCAGGCCAAATCTTTCTTTTAATGGGAATTCTTATCTCGATTATCCCACTCACACAGAAAACATCCATATTTGGTGTAGCCTTGTTGCATACCTAATATCATGGCAACTATTTTCAAATCACCACATATTTTCCACTTGTGCTCATTACATTTGATTAATCTCAGCGTATTTTTCAAAATATCATATGACTCTTTTGTCATACTTACATAGGTAACTGGGACAGAACTCCCTTTAGACTGTATTTTGAGGCATCTATAAAAAGTCTCCACTCCTGTGGCTCGTATTTGAAGTTCAAAGTATTCATTAGGTCACAAACATCATTGCAGAATGTCATCATGAGTTGAATTGTGCATATGCAGAAACAATAGTTCATGTAAACAAACAATACTCACTTTCTCTAACAAGAATTTCAGGTTAAACTCAAGATTTCTCTCTGTTAGAATCTATTTTACTTCTATGATTTAAGAGGTTTCTGTAAAAGAGAAATATGTAAAGTTTTACATATTTTATATACCACAGATGTCGGAATATTATGGTTAAAAATGAATATTTACTCACATGATAAGGAATGTCTCCAAATAATGCCAGTTTAACTCAATTTTAAATCCTGTAACAATGACTTGCTTATTAACATAAAATTTTACTAGCAACAGGAATGCCACAATATGAAAATGAAAACAAATGAAGAACAAAATTAGCTGTAGGCAACTGTTGTTAAGCAAATTTCACCATCTTTATCAGAAACTTAAAATGTCAGTTAAATGAGACTATATTCTTGTATAACTAAAAAACTGTGCCTGATAGCGAATTTCTGTTTTCAGATTTGAATTTGCCATATGAAAATCCTTTAGAATCACATATATTCGTATAAGAAAAATGACCCTTGTAGAACAGTGTTATCGTTTTATAGGTGGTGTTCAAACTACCGTCCATTGAAGGCATTGCGCAACTGATACCTTCGTACTATGGAATGTCTGCAACGCTCAAAAAGGCCAACATTGTCTCTAATGACATGTGCAGCTTCAACAACGCGAGCAACTATGTCTTCTGCCGTATCGATCGGTGTCTCATACACAAAACGTTTCACATCTCCCCACAAAAAGAAATCCAGTGGGGTTAGGTCCGGTGATCGAGGTGGCCACGGTACCGGCCCACCCCTGCCAATCCAACGATCGGGAAATGTAGCATTTAGGTGGTTCCTGACACGACAATCAAAATGTGGAGGGCCACCGTCATGCTGAAACCATATTCGTTCTCTGATGTTCAATGGTATATTTTCTAAAAGTTCTGGTAGGACGTCGCGTGGAAAAACTAAATAATTACCACCACGGAGACTGTTAGGCAACAGATAAGGCCCTACAAGATGGTCGTGCACAAACAGAACTAATCAGTGTGTGTTGTGACGGAAGTCAACTCATCTATCCTTCAGGCCATCTAGCGGCAAAACGGCGCGTCTGCTAAAGTTTTGTCACTTACAAAAGATGTTTGTTTTTACCTCCTCTATCATCCCTGAAACGTTGTAAATGTTATTTTTAACACCTGTATAAGGCTAAAAGAAGTCATACAGATGTTTGACAGAAACGATAGAGCTTCCATACGTAATGCCCAAACTCTTTTTGGTGACCCAAATATTAAAAAAACAGTGTGAATATAGTTCATCAAATTTTGGATTTATACTCTCTACATTCGAATGTCTCGAAAAGACTGGTGTGAAATTGGTGGAGCAAATTTCGATAGTAAATAATCTCATCTCAAAAGTGAATGATCTGGAAGATGATATAAGCAAAAAGATGTGTTCGAAAATGAACACAATAATACAAAAAACCGGTGGTTTCAATTCATTATGCAAAATTGCAAGAATTCTGTCACCTCCAAAGCTAACTCAGAAAAGTAAGGGAAATCTCGCAAGTGATTACCGATTACTAGAGCCCGGCATTTAGGCATTTATAACAGTTAAAACAGGCAGGCAAAAAAGGCAATAAAACGTAAGAAAAAAAGGCACAATAATCTTCGAAAAAGACATTATAAATTTTAAAAAGGCATAATAATATTTTAGCAATAAATTTAAATTATATCAACATAACTCACATATTTACTTCGTAGTTGACACATGTTGACTTATAAAATACTTTTTTTTTCGTGATTAACTGTCTTTTCACAACCTTACATAACAAAACTGTTTCATCGGTTGAAAACACATGGGCACCAAATTCACTAACGTAAGCATGAAGTTTAGGCCTACTTTTCAATGGTTTACTGAATTTAGTCATTCTAACTAGCCGATCTTATATCTTCTGTCACCCAACAATAACTGACTGTTCCTCACTGAAATTTCTTTCTCCTATAATAATAAACACGTGCAGAACAAAATTCTAACAGTAAAATTTGAAAATATGAAAACAAACAATAAAATTGGAAATGTTACGTAAAAACTTCTATGAGAACGAGCTGATTGTTGGTATCGTGAAGACATAACAATATTATACATCTTGATTACACAACTTACACATAATAAAATATACCCAAAGCTATACTACACATTAGAAATTGAAAACAACAAATCCATAAATTTTCTAGACATCACAATAACAAAAGTCGACAACAAACACACATTCAGAGTCTACAGAAAACCCAAAATAACAACAACAATAACAACAACAACACACATACACAACACATCCAACCACTCAACACAACGCAAACAAGCTTCATTCCGAACAATGGCACACAGACTACTCAACATACCAATGAACCAACAGGATTACAACGAAGAACTAAACACAATCAAATACATAGCACAAGAAAACGGATACAACCCCAAAATAATACACAACATAATACGAAAGATAAAATATAATCACAAAAAACATAAGAATAAAACACAAACACAGAACACATAAAAATATATCACACTAATATACGAAAACAAAAACACACACAAGATTGCAACCTCATTCAAGATATTAAAGTAGAAGATCGCATACAGAACAAATAACACTCTACAAAAACATCTCAACACACAAACAACACAAACAAACAAATACAACCACACAGGCGCATACAAACTCAAATGTAACACCTGCAATAACTTCTACATAGGACAGACAGGCAGATCATTTCAAACAAACACGTTACAAAGAACACATCACAGCCATAACAAAATTACAAACCACCTCCACATATGCAGAACACATCACAAATGCTAACCACACCTACATAGACATCAACAAAGACATGGAAATTCTACACACCCAACCAAAAAGCCAGAAACTAAACACACTAGAACAATACGAAATATACAGACACACAAAAACACATCCAAATGAAATTCTCAACACACAACTCGATTTCAGAACACACACACTCTTTGACTCCACATTACACTATACAAACACACCCCCACAGGAAACAAAACAAAAAGCGCCAAGACCAGCAACAACCAGTTCTGAAGTAGGTCAACAACAGACCGAAACATGTTAACCACGTACGGTAGAATTTAACACAAGAAAGGCATATAGTACATATTCCAAAGCAATATTATATTTGTAACTGTGGATTGTCGATCATTATTTATATTACACCAGTAGTATTAAAGCACGATTATTAGCAGATTAAGCACCGAAATAAATTACTTTTATTTACCGGTACTATTGTTAGTAAAGTTAGTCATTGTTTCAAATATTTAAATTTCATACACATTATGCAATTTTATAATTAATTGTAATGTAAACAAGAGATATTACTTTAAAATGATAAAAAAGGCATTTATTAGTAAAAAATACCTTACTTACTTACTTACAAATGGCTTTTAAGGAATCCGGAGGTTCATTGCCGCCCTCAAATAAGCCCGCCAGCGGTCCCTATCCTATGCAAGATTAATCCAGTCTCTATCATCATACCCCACCTCTCTCAAATCCATTTTAATATTATCCTTCCATCTACGTCTCGGCCTCCCTAAAGGTCTTTTTCCCTCCGGTCTCCCAACTAACACTCTATATGCATTTCTGGATTCGCCCATACGTGCTACATGCCCTGCCCATCTCAAACGTCTGGATTTAATGTTCCTAATTATGTCAGGTGAAGAATACAATGAGTGCTGTTCTGTGTTGTGTAACTTTCTCCATTCTCCTGTAACTTCATCCCGCTTAGCCCCAAATATTTTCCTAAGCACCTTATTCTCAAACACCCTTAATCTCTGTTCCTCTCTCAGAGTGAGAGTCCAAGTTTCACAACCATACAGAACAACCGGTAATATAACTGTTTTATAAATTCTAACTTTCAGATTTTTGGACAGCAGACTGGATGATAAGAGCTTCTCAACCGAATAATAACACGCATTCCCCATATTTATTCTGCGTTTAATTTCCTCCCGAGTGTCATTTATATTTGTTATTGTTGCTCCAAGATATTTGAATTTTTCCACCTCTTCGAAGGATAAATCTCCAATTTTTATATTTCCATTTCGTACAATATTCTGGTCACGAGACATAATCATATACTTTGTCTTTTCGGGATTTACTTCCAAACCGATCGCTTTACTTGCTTCAAGTAAAATTTCCGTGTTTTCCCTAATCGTTTGTCGATTTTCTCCTAACATATTCACGTCATCCGCATAGCCAAGAAGATGATGTAACCCGTTCAATTCCAAACCCTGCCAGTTATCCTGAACTTTCCTAATGGCATATTCTAGCGCGAAGTTAAAAAGTAAAGGTGATAGTGCATCTCCCTGCTTTAGCTTGCAGTGAATTGGAAAAGCATCGGATAGAAACTGACCTATACGGACTCTGCTGTATGTTTCACTGAGACACATTTTAATTAATCGAACTAGTTTCTTGGGAATACCAAATTCAATAAGAATATCATATAATACTTCCCTCTTAACCGAATCATATGCCTTTTTGAAATCTATGAATAACTGATGTACTGTACCCTTATACTCCCATTTTTTCTCCATTATCTGTCGAATACAAAAAATCTGATTAATAGTCGATCTATTACGCCGAAAACCGCACTGATGCTCCCCAATAATTTCATCTACGTACGGAGTTAATCTTCTCAAAAGAATATTGGACAAAATTTTGTACGATGTTAACAAAAGTGATATTCCGCGAAAGTTACCACAGTTGGTTTTGTCCCCCTTTTTAAAAATAGGTACAATTATGGACTCCTTCCATTGTTCTGGTACAATTTCCCTTTCCCAAATAGCAAGTGCAAGTTTATAAATTTCGCTATATAATGCACTTCCACCCTCTTGTATTAATTCTGCTGGAATTTGATCAATACCTGGAGACTTGTACTTTTTCAGATTTTCTATCGCAATTTCGAGTTCTGAAAGCGTGGGTTCCGGTATAAATGGCTCAGCAGTTTGTATTTCAATTTCGTCCCGATCATTTCTATTTGGCCTATGTACATTTAGTAGTTGCGCAAAATAGTTTTTCCATCTGTTTAGGATTGATGGAGAGTCTGCAAGCAAGTCACCATTCTCATCCTTGATCACGTTTACCCTTGGCTGATATGCGTTCTTAAATTCCTTTATACCCTTATATAAATCTCGAATGTTTTTATTCTTACTATTTGTTTCTACCTCATTCAGTTTTTCCTTCAAGTAACCCCCTCTTTTTATTCCTAAGTGTACGACTTGCTTCCCGTCTTTCATTGAAATAATTATCTCTCTTCTCCTCAACTGGATCCTGTAAGAATTTCAATTTTGCCTGTTTCCTTCTTTCTACTGCCATGCAACAATCTTCATCAAACCATGGTTTCTTTTTCTTAGTTTCATAATAACCTATGCTCTGCTCAGCTGCAATTTTGATACTATCTCTGATATTTTCCCACACGCTATTAACATCTAGTTCTTTCTCAACTTCTTCGGAACTTTCTAAAGTGGCAAACCTATTCGAAATTTCGACCTGATAATTTTGCTTAGCTTCCTCGTCCTTTAATTTCAAAATATTGAATTTAGTAATATTAACTTGTTGCTCTACTCGCTTGGCTACTGATAGTCTTTCTCTTAATTCTCCAATCACCAAATAATGGTCAGAATTACAGTCTGCACCCCTGAAAGTTCGAATGTCTGCTATACTAGTATGTCTCCGTTTCTCTATCAAGATGTGATCTATTTGGTTGTGTGTCAATCCATCTGGAGAAGTCCAAGTATATTTATGTATAATACCTTAGAAAGGCAAAATAAAAATTGGCCCTATGACTTAGATTTACTCCAAATCACATTTATATCTATGCAAATAATGATTTACTTCCACCCAGTAAAAAAGGCATTTTGCCAAACATGCGGGCTCTACTGATTACTAATGTTCAATCAAACCAAAGCAGGGCGAATCCCCGTGCCAATGGACGGTAGAGCCCGGACGAGAAGTTATGGCACCGGCGCGAGAGACGCATTTTAGTTCGTTTACTTGGACTCGCCCCCACATTAAACTGGAGGGATGTTGGGTTAGTTGGTTACTAGCATTCCGAGTGTTCAGATCGTTCTGCTACTACCGCTACTGCTAGTACTGAAAACATTGTCCTTCTGACCGCCCTCATTATGGCATTGTCTAAGGTGTGAAATCATAGAGTAGTTCATAGTCAAGGACATGAAATAGCATACAATGTATAGAAATTCATGTCAGAAGAGACTGTAAACGGAATACCAATTCCATTGAAAAGCGTGTGTGCAAGAGTACTGGCTGCCACTAGTATTTCAAAGCGAACCTTGGCAAGAATCAGGAAAGAAGGGAAAAATATTGAGGCAGGAACAGCAGATTCTTTCTCCAGTCCGGAAAAATCACAGCCGAAGAAGAAGATTGTTGCAGCTGTAGACAGTTTTGATGAGGAAGTCCTAAGAAGACTCCTCTATAATTTCTACGTTACGCATAAGCAGAGGCCGACTCTGCAATCGCTTCTTCCAAAAATGGATATCAGTGTATGATTATGTGAAGAAAGTAGAGAACAATTACATTGAAATTGAGCACGTGATGGACAGTATTTTGGAGAACATTTCCATAGACTTAGGGACATCTGATTCCAGCACAGATCAGTCGTCTGATTCGGATGGAGAATAAGAATATAAAGATGGAATAGCGGGCGTAATTCCTTTAGGTACCTTCGGACTCTTGAGTAGGAAAGTGGTGATACTAAGGTAAGACGAATGTTTTTGGAAAGAGATGAAACGGATATGCCTGCCGCTCTGAGCTTGAGAACCGTAACCCAAACAACCCCCACTCCTCTACCCTGCTGGCCGGCAATTTAAAACTTCGCGCATGTTGGTGCCATAACATCTCGTCTCAGCTCTAGCATTCACTCAGAGGTGTTTGTAAACATTTGTGGCGAGGCTTTACTCAGTGGGTCAGTCACTCCAAACTGAGTATTCTCTCGAAATTGTGAGAGAAGAGAGTTATTTCAGTCCTAGCACGGAAGTCGAAAGCAAGGAACATTTATTATT